>NC_060119.1:299167920-299475920 GCF_021461395.2 Schistocerca americana | reverse complement strand
GTTGTATGTGACTAGTATTGCTGATTTGCAAGGCCTCTTGCACAAGTGTTTTGAGTGTCTGTGATGCCTCTTAAGCAGATTCACTAACTTTGTGACAGTTTGCCTAATTTATTTTTTCGTTTGTTGTCCTCGGTGTTGATGTACTACGTTGTGATACTGGCTGAAAAATGGGGTGTGGAAGTACAACACTGATTACTTTAAATAATGTAGCTGACAGGTGCACAGTTGCATTTCACAGTAGTTATCTTTCACTGTTCACAACTCCCCTCCCCCCTCCCCCTCCCCCAATAGTACACAGTTATATATGGCCAGTGCACTATTGTTTTAACTTTCCATAAGCCTCATTAATAGTTTTCAGGCAAATCTCCACATACTGCTACAATAGTTTACTATTGAACATGCATAAGCAGTAAAAACCTAACCACAAAGTTCACAGTTCTTGAAATATAGAAAGTTACGTATGGAACAGACACTGTCATTGTTTTAACACATGGCCTAATTGTGTTACACTTATTTCATGAATGCATTGTTCAACAACCAATACAGGTTCCTCGTCTGAAACTCGGCCATGGACTGATTGCCTCGGGACCAAAAATTGAGCCCTTATATAACCTCACAATAATAGGTACTAAAACTACACATTATTTGAAGTTAAATTTACAGAAATTACAATTAACACTTAACTCATTAAATTAACTGAATACATTGAAAAGTTGGTTCTTTTTAACAGTTTCTTCTACTGCAAAAGTTATGCCAAATTATTTGTTTAAATCAAGAAATTAACGAATATTGTTACTCAAACAATACTTTTGACAAAGCTGTTAATTAGTTTGGAATTAATTAAGGGCTGGCTTTGCTAACGTGTTTTCGCATAGATCCAAATAGATCCGTTAAGAATATTATTAGTTGTTCCTCCGATTGTTTATAATTAGTACAGAATTTATATTTGTTTATACATCAACAATAGAATTTAAGTTATTAAACAATTACTGATTTCACCCTATAACAAAAGATACTAACTAGGAATAGTTGAAATAAATTATAAAATCAATTACACACATAAAATTAAGCACAAAATTAGATCTGGTGTTATATTCTTTAAAACTGAGGGTCAACCTTTCTCTTTTATGAAAATGCAGATTATATTCATGTATGTTAATGGTAATTAGTTAAAAGTGAAAAAATGAATTCTAAGGAGACAGATAGCAAAACAAGAGGGGAAGTAAAAATATCCCAGCTTTCTTTGTCTCAACTTGGCATGTAATTGTCCAGTTGGCTCTTAATCCCAAGGCTCAGACTTAGTCGATGGGCTTGTACGACCCTTTTTTTAGACACTCTTAATCCCAAGGATCGGACTTAGTCGATGGGCTTGTACGACCCTTTTTTAGACAAAGTTGCCCAAATTGTGGAATGGCATGAACTCATGGTAGAGGCTTGGGACAGCCTTTCTAATAATTGGCAGGTGGTGTGATTAGGTGTACAGGATCAACAGCCCCTGGGGCCCTGTCAGATACCTCAGGTGGCCTTGCTTCCCACGGAGTCACCTTGTGTTGCTGCCATTGACAATTCTGATGCAACACTATCTTGGTGTTCCCTGTCATCACCTGCTCCAAGGTTGATGGGTTTGCATCGCTTGCAGCATGGTATTGCCTGTCGATTGTGATTTTTGGATCCTTGGCGTCATTCTCCTTCCACTCATTGAGTGAACCACCAGTCCTGCCCTGATTGTCATTTGTTGCACATTCGCCAAGACTGCCCACTTGAGGAGGTTATGTGTCCGGTATGCCATCAGATATAATGTTTCGCAACTGTTTGTGACAGTCAGAGAGCTGCAAGTTGGTTGTCGGACAGTCCAGTGTTTTCCTTGGACTCTGGGCTGTGTCCAATGCCCCACAAGTGTCGCCCCAGTGTATTTTGCTGACATTGATTGTGGATGGGCGGCTTGTTGAATTATAAGTAGACATGGGAGTGTCAGTCAGCCTCATTAACTTGGATGCATACAGGATCGTGGGTTGCCTGGAGTTGCAGCAGCCCTCTGTCAGCTTGTGTCTTATAGTACACAGTACATTTCATTGTGAGGGCAATTCTCCATGTCTGTGAGCTGCAGTAATGTGGAATGGCAACTTACATTGTTAGTTGTCAATCCACCATTGGCACAAAATATCTTCGGGCTTGATACCTTTTCTGTTTTTGGCTTTCAGGCCATTGACAAATTGTATTTAGTGCCTCAGTCCATTATTTTTCATGCTTCTTGCTGCAGTCCTATAGCCTGCTGTTTGAGAGTATCTTGGACGGGCTGAAAATTTCAAGGCAATTTTTCTGTTAATTATTTTTGCCATTGATGGATCAGTTAGGATGATCATGTCAAATAACAGTAGGCAATTTGTGACACTCCAGACTGAAGCCTTTTCATCCACAGAGGTATTCAGCATCTGAATACCATCTCATTTTACACGGCTTCTAACTCAGAGGTGGAGCACTTTGTGCATACATTCAACACCCAGATGAAGATGTTTGTGTCTGCATGATGATGCATTTGTTGAGTTTTCTGGCTATGTAGTGGGCAACACTGGTCATTGGGTGCATGTCTGCACGGGTGCCAGCTGCGAGGTCACCTGGATTTGTTGTGCTCTTGAGTCACGTGCTACAGACCACCATGGCCTGCCACATTTTTCTCTTGGCGTTGCTGTTTGGGTCCAGTTCTTTGTGTGGTGACTGTTGTTCATCCACCTCAGGAACACCTTTTCTCCAGTCGTACACGAGCGACAATGCCATTTGGGATCCACATGCAATGTGTGCTGGAGTCACTTGGTGTGGAGCACGTACCACCCCAAATTTAGGGTTTTAATTATCTGCCACACTGGTTACTGCAGATGCGCAGAGTAATTTTAGATTTGGTGAAGTACAGGCAAGATTGAACTCGTGCATATTTTTTAATACATTATTTTATGACATTTTAAATGAGCACTACAACTCCACAGCTGCCTTTACACATGGGATGAAACGGGGCTCCATTGTTTGCTATGTTGTTTTCTCTGATTGTGTCCTCAAGGTCCAAATGTCTCTAGACTTTACTGTCTGTGATGCAGAATTATATGTGATCTTGTGAGCACTGGAGCTAAATTCCTTGTCTGTTCCGATTCTCTGTGTGTCCTTCACACTCTATGATGGCTTGTACCCAGCAGATAAATTAGTCCAGAATATCCAGGTTGCCCTCCTCCAGCTACAATGGCTGGAGAAGGTGGCGTCTTTCTGCTGGGTATCAGGGCACGTGGGTATTGCGGGGAATGAAAAGTCAGATGTAGCAGCCTAGGAGGCGTATCACAATCCTCAGTTATTTCAGTGTGCCATCCCCCTGCATGCCATCACCCCATGGTTGAATCATGCATCAATGGGAGGATGAGTGGCTGAAAGTGAATGATAATAAGCTGTGTCTCATAAAACTCACTTTTCAGCTGTGACATACCTCCTTTCAGCCACAAAGACTGGATGATGTCCTCCTCGCTCGTCTTCATATAGGCCAAAGTCCTCTGTTGCATGTCTTCTTGCTCTGGTGAGGCGACCCTCCATTTGTGGATGAACTGGCTGTGGCAGATTTGCCAGCAGATCTACCCTCTATTTTAAGTGATGTTCAAATGAATGTGGTGTGGTTTTATGCTTCGATGAAAAAACTGCCTACAAAAATTTTAGGGATATGTTTTTAATGTGTTGATAGGGTGAACGCTTCACCCACGTTTCTTGTAAGAGGTCAGCCAGATCCACATCCCTGTGTCTTTCTTTTAGCTCTTCTATGGTTTTACATCTATTTTAAACGCAGATGTAGCATCTTCCACCCTTTCTCAGATATCTTCATGCATGTGAGATAGAGTGACTGTGTGGCACAGTGCGAGTGAGGTGGGAGTGAGTGGATGAGTCTGATTTTATAGGTTTCGTCCTCACTGTGTGCAACAATTTTAGACATTTGTTTTAATGAGTTTAAGTCTGCTAATAACCTCACCGTTGAGTGCCCATAAGCTCCACACACACACACACACACACACACATACACAGCAGTGTCCCTCACCATTGCTGCCCCCCCCCCCCCCCCCCCATCACAGCTTCCACTGTCCTTCTGTTGCCTGCAGCCTTGTGGCCCATTTCAGCTCATGCCTTTGCCTGGTGTTGTGGAGCCCACAGATCTCAACTCACTTTCATCGATGGAAGTGGCCCCATCCCCACTATTGCTGGTGGATCCACCAGTGCCTCTTCCTCCATGTCCTTCCACCCTTCCAGCGGAGCCTGGGGTGTCAGTGTTGGCTCCTATGGTGATCAGTCCATTGCTGGGTTCTCTGGCACTCTCTCTTCTTCTGCAATGGAGGTTGCAACCCAACCCTGGCCTTTTTGGTGGATTTAATATCCCCTTCAGTGGATGTCATGATGGAGGCAGGTGAGCTGGCATGTGTAGAACATCGAAGTAGTTCACACATCTGTCATGCATGGTGCTTGCATGGTGTCAGTGGGCAGACCCACTGGCAGAAGTGTTTACTTGTGAGTGGCAATAAGTGGATCAGGCTACTTCTCTCATGGAGTTTAACAGCCATTGATCTATCCTGGTGCTTCATGCCCAGAGGTGTCGTGTTCTCATTCATTAGCCACATGCTGAGTATGTTTCCAGATTTTATTTATGTTTGGATGCTCCGCTTCCCATAGTTCAGTTCATACGGTGAGTTCTTTCCCCTTGTGAGGTTCTGTTCCCTGGTTGTTACTGAGAGCTGTTTTCATCCTGCAAAGCACCTGCACTGATCATGTTGAGTAGTGGCATTGTCATACATTCTGCAGGTACTATACCTTGTAAGACTTTTCTTAATACTTTACAAAATAAAATTCACAGTATAAAAATAAAATAATAAACACATCTTTTTTACGTTAACCAGACAACACACACACACACACACACACACACACACACACACACACACTTACTTTTCCTTAGATTGATTAAGGCAACTGCTGGAATGGTTTCTTTGGAAAGTACATGGCCATTTCCTTCCACATCCTTCCCCCATTTTGAACTTGTGTTATATCTCATTCCTTGTTACGAGATGTTAGACCACGACTGTCCTCCTCCTCCTTGCGTTTGCAAGAGATGTGTCTAAACTTCCTTTCCAGGATTGTTGCTTTGACAAACCCAGTGCCAGAGCCATTTTATTTCTATCTGAGCTAACATTCCATCTCTGCTTGTATCTGCGAGACCTTATACGGTAATCTTGTAAAGTAAAGACCTGCTTTTGAACAACTGAAATAGTGGCACGCAACACCCTGTTTTGCCCTGATGACCACAGTGATGTATAATGGTATGCACTTTACAAGATACAGAAAGTATTTGGTTATCATTGTAATGCACTACCACTCAGCTGTCATCCACAGCACATGGAGACTGTTGGGAGTAAAGTCCAAGGCTTGCACGTCTTGCTTTATGGCATCCCATACTTACTGTGTTGATCTGAAGTCAGGTAACTGGAAGACAATACAAGCTTTGTTGAGTCATTGGATGATAGCAAATGTAATGCTTTTTTTTCAACCTATGCAAATATACATCTCATGAGAATACCTCCACCACTTGCATGAACAGTTCCTTGTTGAAAAGCAGGATGCAACTCTTCATATGTTTTCTGTGTACTTGTATAATGCCAGTAGCTTGTATCTTGGTGTAGCACTGCTCATTAATCCACATATTCTTCTTCCATTCTTTCAGCATGCATTGGCAATGTTCCTGTGCCTTTGTTATTTTCAGTCCTCTGCGATGTGGGGTTATGGCTTTTGTAATCCGCTGTGAGGAGATGGCTCTGATAAGTATGTTCATTTGTTGTTGTTGTTGTTGGTGGTGGTGGTGGTGGTCGTCGTCGTTGTCGTCACTGTCATTGTCATCCACTGTTGCAATGGTGAGTGATTTCCTGTATTGCATTCTGTCTAGTCATTGTCATGATCAATGGTAGTAGATGCCAATTACTG
Organism: Schistocerca americana; assembly: GCF_021461395.2. Taxonomy (NCBI): domain Eukaryota; kingdom Metazoa; phylum Arthropoda; class Insecta; order Orthoptera; family Acrididae; genus Schistocerca; species Schistocerca americana. Next base: position 299,469,929 of record NC_060119.1, on the reverse strand, counting down.
TAATTGAAGCACAGTAACCCATGGCAGTAACTCTGCTGACAATGGTTTTCTCCCAGAATTGGTGTACTTGTAGTACATCCTTGACAAAAAGACATTTGAAATTTTAATCCTGCATGACCATTAAGATAGTATGTTCCATGTGTCAGGCAGCTGTGTTCTGACCATTATTTAATGTGATGATGTTGTCCTATCCATCCTTCACTTGATTATCATACCAAAGGACAGTGTGAGATCTGACATCCTACTCCTATGAATGTGAACTATTCCATTTATTATACTAACAGGAACACTGTAACTCAGCAGCTACCTCTAATTCAGTTGTTCACGAGTGAGTGATAAGAGCCTACCTCAATCCAAGGAAAGTACAAATTCCACAAAATAATGAACTAACAGTCTTGTAAGCAAGAGCAGAGAAACATTGTTGAAGTTAATAATAATAATAATTACACACACACACACACACACACACACACACACACACACAGAGAGAGAGAGAGAGAGAGAGAGAGAGAGAGAGAGAGTGAGTTGTTTCTAATTATTGTTTCATTTATTTTAATACCATCCAATAGCTTCTTTTGGATGAGATGAATGTTTATGAGTTTACTTCAGTGTTTCAACATCCGTTGTCCATAGTCCATGTATGTGTCTCATTTATTTGTGTTGTACTGAGCAACGTGGCGCAGTGGTTAGCACACTGGACTCGCATTCGGGAGGACGACGGTTCAATCCCGTCTCTGGCCATCCTGATTTAGGTTTTCCGTGATTTCCCTAAATCGCTTCAGGCAAATGCCGGGATGGTTCCTTTGAAAGGGCACGGCCGATTTCCTTCCCCATCCTTCCCTCACCCGAGCTTGTGCTCCGTCTCTAATGACCTCGTTGTCGACGGGACGTCAAACACTAATCTCCTCCTCCTCCTATTTGTGTTGTATGAGTAACACTATCTCGTCAAAAGCCGAGTAACATTTAGACATTACCTTTAAAGTATGACGATCATCTTTTGGATCTTCATATTAAGAGTGTTGAATGTACTTCAGAACTTGACAAACCACCACTTTCACTCACATAGATTAATTATAATTAAGTAAATTTTGTAGTACCGATAGTTTTGAAAATTTTGTTGTTTTATAAATGATATGCAGCAAATTGACACACTTCTCAGTGACATGTTATTGTGCAGGTGGCTGTTACTTTGTACTTGTTGTACATTCAGCTTGGGTTATCATTTCTTGCTGGTGTGGCAGTAACTGTGCTTTTGATTCCTGTCAACAAACTGCTAGCTAACAAAATAGGAGTACTTAGCTCGCGTCTTATGGCCAGCAAGGACAAGCGGGTGCAGTTACTGGCAGAAGCTTTAGCTGGAATTCGTACACTTAAGGTTTTAGTGTGGGAAGACTACTTTCTCTCTCTAATCAACAGTAAGTAATTGAACACATCATTTCAAAACAATAAAAATTTTGTATATTTTGAGTGATACTACAGATTTATATAACAGTGTTAAGTATTTTCTGTGGATGAAAATTATTTCATATGATATGCTGCATGAGGAAACACTGGGTCTGAAAAGTATAAATAGATATTGAATTATGGATGTAAATGATATGAAAAAATTGTTCACTTCTCAAATATCCAGCTATATTGATTTTAAAAGGTACATAGTAAATATTAATTGCCTATTCATAAAAACAGATTATATTTAAACTGCTAAAAAGAAAAGAATTGGAACTTCCTGGGAGATTAAAACTGTGTGCTGGACTGAGATTAACCTGGGACCTTTGCCTATTGCTGGCAAACGGTGTACTGACTAAGATATCCAGCACGACTCGTGATGCATATTCATTGTTTTTGCTGTAAGTAGTAACAATCAGTAGCTCTGAAAATACAAGAGTCATTGTTTGCTTTCGGTTCTTTTCTTACAGAATGACTTTTTAGTCAGCAGCAGAGTGGACACTGATTTGAAACTTCTTGGCAGATCAAAACTGTTTGCTGGTTTGGGACTCAGATATGAGATCTTTGTCATAAGCAGACGAGTACACTACTGACTGAGATATCCAAGTTGACACACTACTCATCCTCATAGCTTTTGTCAAGAATTGTGCTTGGTTAGCTCAGTTGGGAGAACACTTGCCTATGAAAGGCAATTGTCCCAGGTGCAAGTCCTGGTCAGATATGCAGTTTCAATGTGCCAGAAATTGTAAAATCAGTGCTCACTTCACTGAAGAATGAATATTCATTCTGCAAGTAAAGAATTAAAAGCAAACAAGACTCTTGTATTTTCAGAACTAATGGCTGTTTCATTGAAAATATAGCAGATAAAGGAGAATTAGAAAAGTATTGCCAAGTGTTGAATTGCAGGGTACTTGACAAACAACAATCAGTGAAGGACAATGGATGTTTCATATGACAAGTTATGGAACATAGATGATAATTAAAATTTTAATGATAATAATGATTGAAAGGCAATTCTGAGCATCAGATTTGAAATTAAAATGATGAGTATTTAGTTTTCAGTATGTCACTTCTCCCTCCTGAATTTTGAAAACCATTAACTGAATAATATTGATCCAAGTCTTGTTTTCTTTGATTGCTGCAGCTTTGCATTTTAACCTTTTCATTAATAAAATACATATTAATAGTGATTTAGTGTTTCCTTATCTTCTGAATTTCATTGAATAAAATAATTCTTCTGTTTCTGAATATTGATGAACTTTTATTAATGTGAGTAGAGACATCCTGTTTGTACAGTAGCTGAACGGCTTCAGCCCTTTGAATGGGGTTGCATTATGGGCCTGCAGGATGCCGGATGCACATATCAACAGATTGCTGCACACATTGGGTGCAATTATATAGATCGTGTATTGCTACTTTCAACAGCGGTGTGTGGAACATTCCCACACCTGTATACCAAGCTGTAGACATCCACACTGAACAGATGCACATCGAGATTGACATTGTACAGTGACAAACTCCAGGCACATGTTGCGCTTGCTGTGTCACCATGGACTGTTGGGAACCATCTGCTTGCAGCAGGATTAAGATCACTTGTGCTTCTGACCAGGCTACCACTGACACCACACCACCGAGCATGGCTCTTCTGACATCGTGAAAGAGTTGACTGGGGAGTGGAATGGCACTCTCTTATCTTCAGTGATGAGAGGAGGTTCTGTCTGTGTGTGAGTGCTGGAAGTACACATGTATGGAGTAGATCTGGTGAGCTGCCATTTCAGATGCATTCACCTATGGCACACAGATCCCATCCCAGGCTTCATAGCGTGCTGGGCATCAATTACAACTCACAATTACAGTTAGAGTATTTCTGCAAGATAATGTAACTAGGGCACACTACATTGCTCAGACTGTTTTTCCCATGCTACTGCCATTTCTTTGATAGGAAGATGATGTGCTTCTGTAGCAGGACAATGCACATCCACAAAGGAGTGCAGCAATGCAACATGTTGTATGGGAATTTGTATGCAAGAATAATTGCTTGCATTTCTGCCAGAGAGGGGCACACTGTGTACTGCTGTGACTGTTTGGGGTCCCTTACTGTTGCGTGTGTTTCATTTGTTCTAAATTTCTTATCATATACTTCAACAACGATGAACTACCTGGCACCCCACTTTTGAATAATATGACCTTGTCCTTGAGGGTGTTGCATTTTTTTTTCTGGCAGTGTATCTAGGATATTGTCTACTTATAAATAACAATATTATGGACTACTTTTGTGTCATTTAATTATTATTGAAGTTATAATAAAATTAGTTGTACACAACTCATTTATATGTGAAGAGGCTACAGAAATTTTCGCAGGTCCATTGCTTATGAGACGATTCCCAAATTTAATTCAGCCAAATTCTGTATCCTCTCACAAGCTGCTCCTTAAAAATGACCAACCATGTTTCTATTTTCCAAGCTATCTACATCAAATATGAGTACCATATGATAAATCATTCCTTTTAATTGTACAGCAGATACTTGAGAATTAATCATGTTTCCTTTTCATTAATTTTTAAACCAATATATATGAGGATGTTCAATAAGTAATGCAACACATTTTTTTTTCTGAAAGCAGGTTTAAATTTTGCAAGGTTTTGGAGCCAGTGGCTCCTTCTTCTGGCAGAAGAGTTGAAGGGGAAGAAAGAGAGGTGAAGGAAAAGACTGGAGAGATTTAGGGAAAGGTGTACGATTCAGAAAATCACCTGGAACCTCAGGTTGGGGATTAGATTAGATTAGATTTACTTTCATTCCAATTGATCCGTAGTGAGGAGGTCCTCCAGGATGTGGAACATGTCAGAAAAACAACAATACACGACAAATATTTACAACTAAAACAAGTAAGCTAATGTACCATTCCACAGGTCCCAAGTGGAATGATCGTCATTTTTTAATGAACACTAAGAGTCATTTTACAAATACTAATGCACTGAATTTAAAATAAAAAAGTTTTTATTTATTTATAAGGTAATAAACATGTAATACAACTACTGTAATACTTATTTACAATGAACACATTACTGCACTGAAATGGTGCAGAAGTTAGATTATACTTACACACACACACACACACACACACAAATTTTCAATGAACACATTACTGCACTGAAAATGTGCAGAAGTTATGTTGTACTTATATACAAATCAGTTGGTTTTACTAAGAAATTCATCAATGGAGTAGAAGGAGTTGGCCACCAATAAATCCTTTAGGCTTCTCTTAAACTGAATTTCATTGGTTGTTAAGCTTTTTATGGCTGCTGGCAAGTTATTGAAAATGTGTATTTCTGAATAATGCACACCTTTTTGTACAAGACTAAGTGACTTTAAATCCTTGTGAAGATTATTCTTATTTCTAGTATTGATTCCATGAATTGAGCTGTTGGTTTGAAAAAGTGATATATTTTTAATGACAAATTTCATTAAGGAATAAATATATTGGGAAGCAATAGTTAGTATCCCTAGTTCCCTAAACAGGCTTCTGCAGGATGTTCTTGAGTTCACACCACATATAACTCTTACTGCACGTTTTTGTGCCCGGAAAACTTTAGCTTGGCTTGATGAATTACCCCCAAAAATAATACCATATGACATTATGGAATGAAAGTAAGCATAGTATGCCAGCTTTTTCATTTTTATATCCCCTCTGTCTGACAAAATTCGCATTGCAAACAGAGATTTGTTAAGGCACTTCAGCAGTTCTGTGGTGTGCTCCTCCCAGTTGAATTTATTATCAAGCTGTAATCCCAAGAATTTAACACTGTCCACTTCTTCTACCTTCTTGTCATCGTATGTTAGACATATACTCTTGGGACACCCCTTACAAGTTCTGAACTGCATGTAGTGTGTTTTTTCAAAGTTTAGTGACAAATAATTGGCTAGGAACCAGTGATTAATGTCCACAAATATTTTATTGGCTGATCTTTCTAAGACTACACTTGATTTTCTATTTATTGCAATGTTTGTATCATTGGCAAACAAAACAAACTTGGCATCTGGTAATGTTACTGATGAAAGGTCATTGATATATACAAGAAAAAGTAAGGGCCCCAAAATGGAACCTTGTGGGACCCCACATGTAATTAGTTCCCCGTTGGATGATGCCTGATAGCTTGATACATGTCTCTTTCCTAATAACACCCTTTGTTTCCTGCCAGAGATATAAGATTTGAACCATTTTGCAGCATTTCCCTTTACACTATAATATTCTGGTTTACTTAAAAGGATATTGTGATTTACACAGTCAAATGCCTTTGACAGATCACAAAATATATCAGTTGCCTGCAATTCTTTGTCTGATGAATTAAGCACATTTTCACTGTAAGTGTAGATAGCCTTCTCAATATCAGAACCTTTTAGAAATCCAAACTGTGACTTTGACAGTATGTTATTTGAGATAAGATGGTTATAAAGACGACTGTACATTACTTTTTCGAAAATTTTTGAGAATGCTGGCAACAGTGAAATTGGACAGAAATTTGATGCTATTTCTTTATCTCCCTTCTTAAACAGTGGCTTAACTTCAGCATATTTCAGCCACTCAGGAAATATTCCACTGATAAACGACTGGTTACACAGATAGCTTAATATGTTACTTAGCTCAGAATCACATTCTTTAATTAACTTTGTTGATATTTCATCATACCCACTAGATGTTTTTGATTTTAAAGATTTTATGATGGACATTATTTCTGTTGGGGTAGTGAGGGTCAAATTCATATCATGGAAGTTACTTGAAATGTCTGGTCTAAGGTAATCCATAGCAGCATCTACCGAACCTGACAACCCCATCTTTTCAGTAACAGTTATAAAATGTTTGTTAAAAAGTTCTGCAACACTATACACATCTGTCGCCAATGTATCATTTACTCTTAATGCTATTTGTTCCTCTTCATGTCTGGTTCTACTGGTCTCCTCCTTCACTATATCCCATATTGTCTTTATTTTGTTATCTGATATGACTATCTTTTCCTTGTAATATATTTGCTTTGACATCCGTATTACAGTCTTTAATATTTTGCAGTATTTCTTATAATGTGCTATAGCATCAACATTGGAAATGTTTCGGATTGACAGATACAGTTTTCTTTTTGTTTTACAAGATACCCCTATTCCTTGAGTAATCCATGGCGTCTTTGTAAACTTTGCTCTAACCTTGGTAAGTTTTGGGGGAAAGCAGTGTTCGAATAAGGTAAGCCCTTTATTAGCAAAAATGTTATATTTTTCATTCATGCCATGAGCACTGTAAACATCAGTCCAGTGAATGTCTCTGAGGAGTGTCCTAAAATAATCAATTTTTGGCTTACTGATTACCCTCTTGAGCTCAGATTTAACAGATTTTATATCCTGTTCAGTATTAACATTTAACAGAAGGAACTGCATGTCATGATCTGAGAGGCCATTGACTATTGGTTTTGTAATATAATTTTGTTCATTGGACTTTTCTATAAAGATATTACCAATGGCTGTTTGTGAGCAAGTGGCTATCCTAGTGGGGAACTTTACAGTGGGAATTAAGTTGAATGATAGTGTTACTAACTCAAATAAGTTCTTACTGGGAGAGTCTTTAAGGAAATCTACATTGAAATCACCATCAACCACTATTTCTTTGTTTTTGGTTGTTAAATGGGCCAGTACAGCTTCAAGGTGGTTTACAAACAGATTAAAGTTACCTACAGGTGCTCGATATACACTTAATATTATGAAGAATTTTTTGTGAAATTCTAATTCTGTTGCACATGCTTCCATATGCTGTTCTAGGCAAAATTTATGAATGTCTATGTTCTTAAATTTATGACAGTTCCTGATGAATGTGGCAACTCCTCCTTTCTCCATTTCTGATCTACAAAAGTGAGAGGCTAACCTAAACCCTGTAACACTTAAAAGTTGTATACCAGTGGTCACATGATGTTCAGAGAGGCAGATTATGTCAGCTGGTTTTGAAGACTCTAATTCAGCTATGCAGATAGTTAATTCATTAATTTTATTTCTCAGTCCTCGAATATTTTGATGCAATAAAGATAGCTGACATTTCACATTGACTGAGTTAAAATTGGGTGGAGTTAAAATATCTGCTGACAGTTGAAAATTCTTAACCAATGGCTGTTTATGCTGATGTAATAAGCTGGAATTATGTTTTTTGATTTCTTTCTCAAACTGAAGGTTTGTCTCAGTTCTAACCTCTCTTAAAATTTGCTTTCTTTCTGTCCTCCCTACCCTAAAAAAGGGTCTTTTCTGAATCCTATAACCACTGGTATTTTACCACTCATGACAGTGCCTCCCCCCTTTAACTTTCCTGCTATTTCCCCAGCCAATTTACCCTTCCCCTTCCTGTTGAGGTGAAGGCCATGCCTAGTATAATCCCACCTACTGAGAGAATCAACATGAACCACACCAATGTGTGACCCTGCACCCGACATGAGCAGCCGTTCCAGCTCCAAATTAATTCTCTTGACAGAAGAGTTCAAATGAGGTCGGTCATGGCGCCCAAGAACAGATACAAACTCAACACTAGTATGCTTCAATGCTGATGCAATCTTCGCCAGGTCACACTCTATACTGTACCCAGGATCTCTGTCAATGCTGTTACCTGCTCCACCCACTATAACCACGGTGTCTTCCTTAGTTTCGGGAGGACGACGGTTCAATCTCGCGTCTGGCCATCCTGATTTAGGTTTTCCGTGATTTCCCTAAATCGCTCCAGGCAAATGCCGGGGTGGTTCCTTTCAAAGGGCATGGCCAACTTCCTTCCCCGTCCTTCCCTAATCCGATGAGACTGATGACCTCGCTGTCTGGTCTCCTTCCCCAAAACAACCAACCAACCATCTTCTTTAGTGAAATCTTTGCAAAGTGATCCTAAATCCTCTGTCACCTGCTCCAGACCAGCACTAGGTTAAAAAAAAAGTTGGTGACCTGGTATTCTGATCCTAGTTCATCCTGCAAAAGTTGGCCAACACCTCTTCCATGGGAACTACCTAACAACAACACTTTCTTTCTCTTTACTGATTTCCCTACATTCTTACTTTTCAATTTGCTGCTGAAAGTTTGTTGTGCCCTGTCTACACCTGCAACTGCTTCAGGCTCACCAGCTTCTAACTGAAGCAACAGGTCAAATCTATTTTCCACATTCACCATAAAGCTGTCAGACAAAGTTCTAGGCCTGTTCCTCCTGTTGCCTGTTGCCACTTCCCACCTCTCTTTACCCTTCTCCCTCCTTAACCTGTCAAGATCTCCCCTGGCCTTGTCTAACTCTGCCTGAAGGGCGGCAATTTTCCCCTCCTGTTCTAGTATATTCCTATCTCTACTACAAATCCTACAAAACCACTGATGAGTCTCTTTTACTTCCCCTATTCCCACGCCACTACAGTCACCCACATGGAAAAAAGTACAGCACCCATCACACCAAAGCCCCGACCTAACAATTCTACGGCAAGTCAAGCACTTTTCACTCATGATAAACGTAATAGTTTATTAAGAATAAGTCAGTTAAATTACAGATAAACACGAAAATATGGTTACACAAATTTGGCCTATACGCAACTGTGTGTAAACAAAAACAAAAGTGCAAAGTTTCTGAAACAACAACTTAAACTTTACGCTACTTTCCGGAAATGCTAGTTAAATAATGAAGTGGTACGCTAAGTTAAATTGCTGGAGAGAGCAAGGAACAAGAGCAAGGAACAAGGAGACTTACCAGATGGGATGAGAAGGAAAAATTGATTGTTGGAGACTGCACTTGATGAGATTTGAAAGCCTGAGAGCTTAAAGATTACTACTAAAACATGATGCATGAGTTAATAAGAGTGAAAAGCTAAGTGCATTGTATGTGACAGAGGTGGGACGGGGGACGGCAAAAATTAGATAGGTCAGAAAATCAAAGATGTAGAAAACTAAAATGGAGTGAAGAAAGGAGTAGTTACAGGAAGAAAATCTGAGACACAATGAATTAACATAAATTAAGGCTAGGTGAGTGGCGAGAACCAAGGACATGTTGTAATGCTATTTCCCACCTGCAGAGTTCTGAGAAATTGGTGTCTGGGGGAGAATCCAGATGGCACTTGTGGTGAAACAGGCACCAAGGTCATGACCGTCACATTGTGGAGCATGCTCTGCAACAGCATATTGCATGTTGCCAGCATGCACCCTCTGCCTATCTCCATTCGTCCTGACTGATAATTGAGCGTTAGTCATGCCGATATAAAAGGCCACACAGTGCTTACATGACAGCTGGTATGTCATTTTGATAGTATATGTTTTGCCAGTTACAGGGCTGGAATAGCTGGTGGTAGGAGGATGTGTAGGGCAAGTAATGCAGCAGGGATGGTTTCAGGGGTAGAAGCCATAGAGTAGGGAGAGGGGTGCAGAAGGAGCGTAGGGTCTGACAAGGATATTGCAGAGATTGGAAGGGTGATGAAAAGCTATTCTAGGTGTGGTGGGCAAAATTTCAGACAGAATAGATCTCATTTCAGGGCATGATTTTAGGAAGTCATGGCCTTGTCAAAGTAGCTGATTAATACGTTCAAGATCCGGATGATACTGAGCAACAAGTGGTGTGCTCCGAAGGTCTAACATTGAAAGTCCCTGTTTCTGGATATAATCCTAGTCTACAATAGGCTCTTTTACAGTTTCAAAAACAGCAGTCACTTGGACTTACCCAACTAATTTGTGACCTATATGCCTCATTATCCATTTACACTCCACCAGATTTCTCTCCTACAAAATCCTGCAGTTATCTGCCCCTCATGTTTCCTTGGATGATATCACCTGCCAGGTCAACTTCAGACTGCAACAACATGCCAGACTTGACCTTAAGAAGCTATCCCACCTTCTCCTAAACTACCTCAACCTCCCTTTCTGTCCCTCTGCACCTCCGTCACTCCTCTTCTACAAACTGAGCTTGGCCAATCTCCTTACATACCACAGCCTTCACCACTATCTCCCAGACCAATAGTAACTCATAATCACAAGAACCAGTAACAACAGTACAGTGATCTCAACCTGTCATCTAAAGCACTGTGCCCTTCTGAATTATTTGTATTATCCAAAGGACCCACATTCAACCCTAAGCCTGCATTTAATCCTGCTGCTTTTGTGAAGGACCTACTTTCCTTATAATGTCAACTGGAAATATCACTTTGCAACCCAATCCCAAAACCTTTCCAACAACAAACCTGACATTGAACCCTGCCTTGAAGAGTTCTCACCACAAACACAACTTGATTCTCCACCATTACCGCAAAGTCATCCATTACAAGCTTTACAAGAATTCCTCACATCCAGCATTGCTTCACAATCCTTCCTCATGTCCCTACAACATGACCCTAATCTGTCCTCTGCAGAACTCCAGGCTCTACATTCCCGAAAAGCTGATGACTCCACATTATCCTCCCAGGACACAAAGGATCTACTGCTGTGGTACTTGACAGAAAGGAGTATGTTAGTGAAGGTCTATGCCAGCTGACTGACACCTCTACATACAGCATCTGCCATCAAGAGCCAATCTCTGTGATTGAAACTGGCTTGCAGTCCCACCTAAAAATCTCCAGTTCCTATTGGTTCAACAGGAAGGCAACACTCTGTATCAAAGGAAGATACTGAAGCACTGGAACACATTTTTAGTTCAATGACTGGCTAATTTCAATACAAAACAGAGTGCACACAACTGAAACCTTTAAGTCTTTGGACCTTTACATACATTTTGGAACCATTTAAAATGCTTGAAAAATGAGTCTCTTACTCATCTTTCAAAACTAAAATTATTTTAAATAAGGATAGGTTTTGATTTTTATGAGCCTGTTGTGTGATAATGTGGTAATAAAACAGGTTTTATGTATGCCAAAAATTTCAGTTGTTTATAAAACATGTTCAACCTAAAAGTGGAAGCTCTTCTTTTCAGGGAATGTAGAACTATATGGTACTAATCAACAGAAAAAAAGCAAAATTTTATGTATTGTTATTTTTGAAAAAAAAAAAAAGCTTATTTCTTCATTTTACCACATGCTAAATTCAATAACATCTGAGACAATGAAGGTAAGATATTTTCCAAGCCTGCCTGGATTGATATGGACTATGCCAAAAGATAAAGCACGTGAGATTTGTTTTTGTACGAGGGTATGAGGCAGTGGGGATGCATCACCCCCGGCTATCTTTCCAGAATTTCCTAACCTAGAACCTTGCCTCAACATCATTCAGCAAATCCCTCAACATGCAAAATAACCTTACATCCTCAAAATGAACCACTGTCCACAATCTAAAAACTGATCCCGACCTTATGATTCTGCCTGTGGACAAAGGCGCCACCTCTGTCATTTTGAACCCCAAGGATTACCTGGCAGAAGGACTCTGCCAGCTGTCAGATACGTCTACCTATAAACCTCGCCACAGCGACCCTATTCCAGAAATCCAGCAGAATCTCCAGTCTTTCCTCAAATCCTTAGGGCCATCCCGGAACCTCTCTCCAGAGTCCATCTCTCTGCTCACCCCTACCACTCCCCACACTCCTACCTTCTACGTGCTCCTTAAAGTCCATAAAGCCAACCACCCAGGATGCCCCATTGTGGCTGGTTACTGTGCCCCCACTAAGAGAACCTCGGCTCTCGTAGAGCAACACCTTCAGCCTATTACCCGGAAGTTACCCTCCTATATAAAAGGTACCAACCATTTCCTCCTCTGACTCTCCAGAGTTCCTGTGGTTGTTACATCTGCAGTGACAAATGGTTCCTCTTGAAAGATACTGAGGGTCTCTCTGGAGTCTTCAGAGACCGTAATTATCCTCCTAACCTTGTACAAAAATAGATTTCCTTGTGCCTTATCTTTCCAGTCTCCCACAATCTCCCAAAGTGTCACTGTCCAGCCACAGAGGTGCATTTTCCTAGTAACTCAGTACCACTTGGAACTGGAGCAACTAAATTACATTCTCTGCCAATGTTTTAAGAACCTCTCGTCATGTCCTGAAATAAGAAATGTGCTGCCGACTATCCTTTCCACCCCTCCCACAGTGGTTTTCCATCGTCCACCAAACCTGCACAATATACTTGTCCATGCTACACAATCCCTGTTTCCAACCCCTTACCTGATGGCTCATATCCCTGTAATAGACCGAGATGAAAAACCTGTCCCATACATCATCCCACCATCACCTAGTAGAGTCCGGTCACAAACATCACCTATCCCATCAAAGGCAGGGCTACCTGTGAAACCAGTCATGTAATCTACAAGCTAAGCTGCAACCACTGTGCTGCATTCTATATGGGCATGACAACCAACAAGCTGCCTGTATGCATGAATGGCTGCCAGCAAGCTGTGGCCAGGGAACAAGTGAATCCTTCCCACCAACACCAGCCTTTCTGAATTGTGCAGGTGGGAACTGTCCCTGCAATATATTCTACATTCCCGTAACCCTTCTGGCCTCAACCTTCATTAGTTATTTTTTTCACCTATCCAGCCTCTTCCCTGTTCCTATTACAGCACTACACAGCCCTCATTCCACCAGTGCGCCCAGTCTTTTTACTTCTCTCCTTTTATGCTACCCCCCACCCCTTCCCCATCTGTACCCTGCTCTCCGTCTAACCTCCCGACTGCACCTTTACAATCTTCACCCCATCCTTGCACGCTCCCCAGCAGCACTTCACTGTCCCCCACCCATACCCTGCTATCTCTTACTGTCGCTGCCCCAGCCTCCTCCTTAGCCTCAACCAGTTGCCACTCCCACCATGCACTGCTGGTGTTGATCACAGTGTGGTTTTAGCTGCCAGAGGCTGCAGTTGCAGGTTTCAGTCCTTTTTTAATTAATGAATATTTGGTTTTGCAAGGTAAACTTGACAGTTATCATATAGAGTGTGTCTCCTGATATCTTTATAAGATATGCCTTGACTCATCATTTCTTATATACACTATCTTTAAAAAAAAAAAATCGTGAGAGCTTAGCTCTTCCTTGTGCATTTTCACTTTAAAAAAATATTTATCATACAATTTAGCTTGCTTGGATGACAATCACCTCATTTCACACTAACATACTTTGTTCAAAATCCTTACATATGTCTGTTCAACAATAATGTTGATTGTTACATATTATAATGTAGTAAATCATTTTCCTATTTCAACTTTCATTGCTCTATTTATGCTGTATTTCTGTTTGTATTACCAACCAATTATTTTATACATAATTTGTTTTATTTTTGTAGACGATAACATTAGAGATATTTGCTCTGTTTGATCGGGCTATATCACCGTTATACATTGAAGTGTGAAAGAAACTGGTATAGGCATGCATATTCAAATACAGAGATATGTAAACAGGCATAAGTCAGCACTGCAGTTGGCAATGCCTGTATAAGACAACAAGTGTCTAGCACAGTTGTTAGATTAGTTACTGCTACTACAATAGCAGGTTATGGAGATTTAAGTGTGTTTGAATGTGGCGCTATAGTTGGCACACAAGTGATGGGGCACAGCATCTCTGAGGTAATGATGAAGTGGGGATTTTCCAGTTCGACCATTTCATGAGTATACCGTAAATATCAGGAGTCTGGTAAAACATCAAATCTCTGACATTGGTGCGGCCGGAAAAAGATTCCGCAAGAACAGGACCAATGATGACTGAAGAGAATCATTCAACTTGACAGAAGTGCAACCATTCAACAAATTGCTGCAGATTTCAGTGTTGTGCCATCAACAAGTGTCAGTGTGCAAACCATTTAACAAAACATCATCTTGTGGAGCCGAAGGCCCACTCGTGTACCCTTGATGAGTGCACGACACAAAGCTTTATGCCTTGCCTGAGCCCGTCTTCACCGATGTTGGACTGTTGATGATGGGAAACATGTTGCCTGGTCAGAAGAGTCTCGTTTCAAATTGTGTCGAGTGGATGGATGTGTATGGGTATGCAGACAACCTCATGAATCCATGGGTCTTACATGTCAGCAGAGGACTTTTGAAGCTGGTGGAGGCTCTGTAATGGTGTGGGAAGTGTGCAGTTGGAGTGATGTGGGACCGCTGATATGTCTAGATATGACTCTGACAGGTGACACATACGTAAGTATCCCGTCTGATCACCTGAATCCATTTATGTCCATTGTGCATTCCGACAGACTTGAACAATTCCAGCAGGACAAAGTGACACCACACATGTTCGGAACTGCTACAGAGTGGCTCCAGGAACACTCTTCTGAGTTTAAACACTTCCGCTGGCTTCCAAACTCTGTAGACAAAAACATTATTGAGCATTTCAGGGATGCCTTGCAACGTGCTGTTCAGATGAGATCTTCATCCCATTGTACTCTTACGGAAATATGGACAGCCCTACCATAGGATCCATGGTGTCAATTTCCTCTAGCACTACTTCAGACAGCTGAATCCATGCCATGTCGTGTTGTGGCACTTCTGTGTGATCACGGGGCCCTAAACGATATTAGGCAGGTGTACCAGTTTCTTTGGCTCTTCAGAGTAGTACTCTTACTCAGAGGTAGCTACACTTGCTTTGCTTTTAATTCATTGATCACAGCAGCATAAGTTTCTCAAATTTATTGAGATAGAAAACTTTTAGGTTCATCTTTACCGTAAGAAGTTACATGCTGACATTTTAAAAAACCACCACTCTATACAATTTCAAATTTCAGATCTGTGGTAAGTCAAGAATGGGAGGAAATGTAGATGTAAACATCTACATCTACATTTATACTCCGCAAGCCACCCAATGGTGTGTGGCGGAGGGCACGTCACGTGCCACTGTCATTACCTCCCTTTCCTGTTCCAGTCGCGTATGGTTCGCGGGAAGAATGACTGTCTGAAAGCCTCCGTGCGCGCTCTGATCTCTCTAATTTTACATTTGTGATCTCCTCGGGAGGTATAACTAGGGGGAAGCAATATATTCGATACCCGATCCAGAAATGCACCCTCTCAAAACCTGGCGAGCAAGCTACACCGCGATGCAGAGCGCCGCTCTTGCAGAGTCTGCCACTTGAGTTTGTTAAACATCTCCGTAACACTATCACGGTTACCAAATAACCCTGTGATGAAATGTGCCGCTCTTCTTTGGATCTTCTCTATCTCCTCCGTCAACCCGATCTGGTACGGATCCCACACTGGTGAGAAATACTCAAGTATAGGTCGAACGAGTGTTTTGTAAGCCACCTCCTTTGTTGGTGGACTACATTTTCTAAGGACTCTCCCAATGAATCTAAACCTGGTACCCGCCTTACCAACAATTAATTTTGTATGATCATTCCACTTCAAATCGTTCCGCACGCATACTCCCAGATATTTTACAGAAGTAACTGCTACCAGTTTTTGTTCCGCTATCATATAATCATACAATAAAGGATCCTTCTTTCTATGTTTTCGCAATACATTACATTTGTCTATGTTAAGGATCAGTTGCCACTCCCTGCACCAAGTGCCTATCCACTGCAGGTCTTCCTGCATTTCGCTACAATTTTCTAATGCTGCAACTTCTCTGTATACTACAGCATCATCCGCGAAAAGCTGCATGGAACTTCCGACACTATCTACTAGGTCATTTATATGCATTGTGAAAAGCAATGGTCCCATAACACTCCCCTGTGGCACGCCAGAGGTTACTGTAACGTCTGTAGACGTCTCTCCATTGATAACAACATGCTGTGTTCTGTTTGCTAAAAATTCTTCAATCCAGCCACGCAGCTGGTCTGACATTCCGTAGGCTCTTACTTTGTTTATCAGGCGACAGTGCCCATGTGAGTTTGTTAGCATTTAATTATTTTGAAGAATACCTCAACAGTGTGACTAACAATCACTGAACAGCTTTCTACCTCTTTAAGAGTTGTGCATACATCTTCTTCTATGGTCAAATACTGTAGATACCTTTTCATCTCTTCAATGCAAGTGTCACTTCATTAATATCTCTACACAAAAAAATAGTTCAGGTCATTATGTATGTGGATTCACTGGACCAATAATTAGACCTTCCTTTCTTTGAATTCACCTACCCTTCTCCTCTCCAGTACCTAAATAAAATCGAATATGCCTCTGTCTTAAATCTTTAATAGTATGCATATCGATGCTACCGAGTATTCCAAACATGTTTCCTGACTCCTCCTCTTCCTTCTTTTTTTCCCTGTGCTTCTTTTAACACTGTAACTTACCTATATTCTAACAAATCCTAGAATAATGAATCTTCTCTCATGTTATTCCTCCTACATTCATTCAATGTCTCGAACATACTTTTTCATCATTTATTTAGATGAATGCTCACTGTATATATTAAAAAATAAATTCTTGAGATCTGCTGAGAATAATTATAAATTTGCTCTTAATTTCTGTTTAATCTTTCCACCTTTGGTAAAATAAGACACACATAATATTGTTATATTGTATTATATTACCGTATTTACTCGAATCTAAGCCGCACTTTTTTTCCGGTTTTTGTAATCCAGAAAACCGCCTGCGGCTTAGAATCGAGTGCAAAGTAAGCGGAAGTTCTGAAAAATGTTGGTAGGTGTCACCACAACTAACTTCTGCTGTCAAATATATGTCGCGCTAAACAGGTATGCTTTGCAGGCACAAAGATAAATACTGGCACCAAAACCTCTGCGTCAGTAACTAAATTAAAAGGTAGAAGAATGTAAACATTATGCAATGTATTCTTTCGTGTTTGCTGCTATTTCATTTAAATCCTGTCTGCCTAATAAACTACGAAACTAGAACAGCAAACGCAGAAGAATATACATATCATGTCATGTTTATATTCGTATTGTTCTTATGCTGAATAGTGATACAGTCAGAAACTAAGCATGGCAACTGACTAGATTTTTAAATCTAAGATGACCCTAATTTCTGTGCAGAATGTAATGTACTAAAGAAGTCGTCTGCAAAGATTTTCAAACAGAGAAAAATTTTTGCTAAACTCTCGTTCATAACATCTTCTATCACACGCAGTCTGTTATTTGGTTCTTGTTGATCATTATCAAAGAAAGCAGCAGTTTAAGTAACAACAAATAGCAGACTCTCACCATTGTTTCGCTTATGAGACAATTCCTCTCTTTTTTTTCCTTTTTTTTTAATTGTAAGCCGCGGTAATGCACACAAAAGCAAGCCTTGCCGCAAGCGGCGACAGGTCGTAAACACGCATGATCAGAATGTAACAAACAATGCATGACACAGTACAATAATGCATTTTCAGCTTAGAGTGACATAAACACCTATAACAAAGAGAACGGCACTTATCAGATCAAAGGAAAATAAGCAATCGATTCAAAGCAGACGAAGCACGCGAAAAAGGAACGGTACCCGTATAAATACGGACGGAGCGCCTGATATAGCAATGGCTACCTGGTAAAGCTTAACTGTTAAGCTTACGACTCGAACCAAACTACTGTAGCTGTATCTTCATCCATTCGACCTCAATTGTGTTTCACGTTACAATGGACCAACTGTTTTTCGATTTGGAGAGGCGGTCTAAAACTTTTCTCTCACCTTGAATTTCGAGTCTCAAATTTCGGGAGCGGCTTAGATTTGGGAAAAATTGTTTTCCTTGATTTCGAGTCTCATTTTTCGGGTGCGGCTTAGATTCGAGTAAATATGGTATACGCCATACCGCTTTTTACCAGGTATCTGACCAGACGTTCTGTTATTGCCTAAACACCATATTCACCTGGCTTCCCACCTTACAATTTTTTTCTTGTTTCCAAGGATTGAAATGTGACTCAAAAGAAAGCTCCATCAAGATATCACAAACATCCAACAGGCTGTGACAAATGAGCTTACAAGCATCACAGTTGAAAGTTTCCCTGTTTGCTTCCATGACGTGCAGAAACATTGGCAACTGTGTATAGATAGCCAAGGCAATTACATATATAATAATTCACCAGTCCTGTGATTTTAGGCCTCTCAGCATAATACTTCCTTTGTCAAAAATGTTTCAGGACAGTAGCTCCTATCGAAGTAGTCACCTTGACTATCTATACACAGTTGCCAATGTTTCTGCAGGTCTTGGAAGCAAGCAGGAAATTTTCAACTGTGGTGCTTTTAAGCTCATTTGTCACAGCCCATTGGATGTTTGTGATATCTTGATGAAGCTTTCTTTTGAGTTACTTTTCCGCCCTTGGAAACAAGAAAAAAATTGTAAGGTGGGAGGCCAGGTGAATATGGTGTTAAGGCAATAACAGAATGTCTGGTCAGATACCTGGTAAAAAGCAGTATGGAGTCTTGCATTGTCATGCAGTAAGAACCAGTCCTGTGAATGCCACAAATCAGGGCGGTGATATCAAATTGCTTGTCACAAACATTTCAGGACTTCGATGTAAAGAGTTTGGTTCGCTATTGTAGAAAAAGATATATTGCTTCTTACCATAAAGAAGACATATCTAGTTACAGACAGGCATGATTAAGAGACACTAACTTATAGCTTTAAGCCACGGAATTCCGGTCAGAGATGCTGGAGTTGGCGGTCATTTGTACATGAGTTGGGCTTGCGTGTGTGTGTGTGTGTGTGTGTGTGTGTGTGTGTGTGTGTGTGTGTGTGTGTGTGTAAGCGAGCGTCTTTTAATTGTGCCTGTCTACAAGTTCAAGTGTTTTGTTTACGGTAAGTCGCATTCTGCCTTTTCCTGGATTGTTGATATTCCTACCTGGAGTTGCCATTGACTGAGTCTGGTTCGCTGTTTGACATGGAGGAATATACTCATGGTGAACTAATCCTTTGACTATCAAAGAATGCAATTAGCATTGTCTTTGTTTTCAAAGACCCACCAGGATAGCTAAGATCACTAGCGCACTGCTTCCTGGACTTGGGTAGGTTCTCCGGCCCCAGATTGAATCCGCCCGGCAGATAAACGACGAGGGCCGGTGTGCCAGCCAGCCTGGATGTGGTTTTTAGGTGGTTTTCCACATCCTGCTAGGTGAATACCGGGCTGGTCCCCACGTTCCGCCACAGTTACATGGGTTGCAGACATCTGAACACTTTTGCACTGTTCCATGGATTACACTAGACACAGACAGTTAGGGTACACTAATTCCTTCCCGGGGGGTACGGAGTGGCGACAGAAAGGGCATCCGGCCACCCCTTAAAAATTAATATGCCACATCCGGTTAACCAGCAGACCCCGCAAGTTGGGATAATGCTTGGAAAGAGAGATTGTCTTTGTTCCCTAAGTTTGTTGTTTGACTTTTTTCGAGGCATTTGATCCAAGACTCTGCCAGTCAGCTCTTTGACACTTCGTGTTAGGTTCATACTGACAGCACCAACTTTCATCCCAGCAATAATCTTTGACAGAAATCTGGAGTCACATCTGGCTCCATCCAGTAGTTCAGCAGAAATTCTTCTCCTGTTTCTGTTCATCTAATAGTGTGCGAGGGCGAGTTTTGCATGAAGTTTCCATTTTCCTAAATCTTCACATAAAATATTGTGACATCATGATTCAAGTTAAGTTCCTCTGATATCGCACGCACAGCCATATGATGGTCTTCTTGCAATAACTGCCTGACATGCTCCATGTTTGCATCGGTGTGTGCTGTAGATGAGTGACCAGTTGTGGGATTGTCATGCACTGAATCTCTGCCTTCACGAAACCTTTTGTGCCATTTAAAAACACGAGTTCTTGAAAGTGACTCATCTGCAAATGCTGGCTCAATCATTGTACGTGTTGCACTAAGGGTTTTCCTGAGTTAACACAGAACTTAATGTTCACTCTTTGCTCGCAATCAGCATCCATCATGTCACTGTAAGAAATTCGCCAAAAAAGCAAACAGTGTATTTCGAAGCACAGCCCTGCAACTTGGTGAGTTTACATAGGAACATAGCCAAGTTTATTTCAAGGATGCACATATACCAGGTGACATAAAAACATTTGTTGCTTTTTAGTGTTGAAAACTCAGTAAAGAAAAACCTGTCCTGGAACTTGTCTAACAAAGAATGTATATTAATAACTATAGTCGTTTGTTCCATTTACATAAATCCCTTATTCAGTAGTGCTTTCTCATCAGAGGTAATTCTAGTCTTTTCTATCATTTTTGCGCATCTCTGTTAAACAGCTCATTAGTGCTATTGCACCAGAGACAATAGTAGCCTCAGCTATGGCAGCAAAACCATTGATTCACCACAGTACTGCTTTTTTGTTTGCATGTTAGCAGGCCATACTCCACTTAGAGAATGGTTTCCTGTCCTGCCCACTTCCCCTGTTTACATGACATGCCTAACTTGTATTTTAACATCAAACACATTGTTTCACTTAACAGCACATGTGTTTGGCCATTGTATGTGTGTTACATCTCCTGCTGACGTACCTTAGTAGTACCATGTGGTCTGCAGAAGAGAAGGGTTTCACCTATAGAAATGTTTGAATGTGGAAAAAGTGATGATGGTATAGATGCTCCTATTGAAGAAGTAAGAAAGGAAAATGAGAAATGGATTTGCTAAGATCAGAAGGGAAAGATGATAGAGCAGTTTTTGTTCTGATATGTTCCACTCCATCCACTGTCCATCACCTTGCTGATGCATATGAGGACTTTTACCATACAGGTATCTTGTGGTTCCTGTTCTTGAAGTTATCTGCTCATGCGGACCTGCTGTGTAGTGCCACACTATAATGTGCCACTTCCTCACCTTTTGCTGTGGGCAGGCACTGAAAGAGAGCTCCGACTTATTCAAGCTACTGCTATAATGTAACCAGTTTCGCAGTAACTCTTCTGTGTTATAATCACAATCTTTCCAATGTCCAATTTCATTAACAATTGTGGGTGATACAGATTGCTCATAACTTGCAGTTCATAATAGATCATGACATGTACTACTGTACACATTTGACAGTAGAGAATGACTGTTCTTATGTATAATCTTAAACTGTTCTGCCTTTGACATTACTGACTGTGCCCATTGCTCCTTGACTTCCAAGATGCCGTTGAGCGTTGACGCCAGAGCAGGGGGCGCCACAACAGGTGAAGATATGCACCGCTGCTGCACCTTGTTGATGTTCTGAGTTGACTTCTTTTGCATAGCAAGCCAGAGTGCACACGTTAGAATGTTCTACACTTATCAACTACCTAAACAATGTTTCCAGTTTCCACAAACACCTTTTATTAACCTGAGTGGTTAGAAGTGGAACATGTTATTCCACAGAATCGACATGTTACACCACACATTTTGCATTGCACTGAGATCCCAGGTTCCCATCTTCCGTTTCTCTCTCTCCTTGACTAAACATTCTTTAATATTTGTTATTTATATTTCTGTGTCAGCTTCATCTAGAGGACAGTATAGCCATTTAGGTGTGGATTTCCTTCATGCTGCCATCCTATTGTTCCCACAATAACCAATTTCACAAGTGAATGGGGCAGTTCATTCAGCATCCTCTCAAATTCACCCTCTCAAAATTCTTTGATCATTTCTACCTAGTTGGAATACTTACTTGTACAAGAGGTTATGCTGAATTGTTCTAGTTCACGCAAAATCCTTTCTGCTGGCTTTGCTTGCAGATGGTATCTCAAAATCAATACATGGTTTACATTTTCCTGTGCTAAAATTTCTTTGCATTTCTTTGCAGTGAACTGAGATATATTATTAGACAATTCTTGAGTTTTCCTGTATTCTTAAAATAATGATCCCTCAATTTACGTATTACAGTAGTTGCATTGAACCTTGTTAAAGGATGTATTTAGACCAACATTAAATGACCACAAAAAGTATATCATTCCTCCCCTGCAAAAAAATTCCACAGCCAAAAGGTCCTAAAAGCCTCTTGCTGTTATTGAATATAACATAATATGTATACCTAAAATAATGACTTTTACTTTTTAACATGTGCTACAGTTTCTCAGAATTTTCTTTACTATTCTAAATATATTCTTAAAGTAATAATGCTTTTTCAAACCCAGTACATACTTCTTAGGACCAAAATGAGGTTATACAGTAGTATCAAAAGCAATTAGTTGATTTTATGCCAAATCTCCTATTGTGATCACTTCCTTCACAGCTAGAAAATCCCATACTAGCTTCTATTTTCCCTGATCATGGTTCCACTTCATTTTTAAATCCTGGAAATGCTTCAAAATTCCTAGTTGTGACTTGCTCTAAATTGCTCTTGATTTATATTAATTCTTTTTCCATTATATGCACACTGTTCATCAGAATACCTACTTGTTTAATGGCATGTTAATGCTCAACTTTGCTTTCTAACTTTTCTTCCACCAAGTTTAGGTGATCATCTAAATTTTTTACATGTTTTAATCCTAACACCACTCTCATTTCTAGTTTTTGCAGTATCTCGTGAGAACCCGAATCAAACAGTACATAATCTATGTTAGAAAGTCTTCCATATAATTGAAAACCTAAATCAAACAGTTTATCATCTGTGTTAGAATGTTTTCCATCCATTTAAAATATCTTTCATACATTTTAGAAAATCTTTCATCCATTTGTACTATTAAATGTAAACTAAATTGAAATTTGCCTAACAAGCTCACTATATAAATTGAGATTTACCTAACAAGTTCCCCATATAAACTGGATGACAAATTCATAAAACACTACATAATAAATGGTTTCCTGTTTAAACAGAACCCACTAAAATTTGGTGAATTGAACCCCAATCAGAGTTTGTGTAGGCTGCATTCGCTGTTCAGTTGTACAGGTTGCATGAGCTTGACCAGTGCCAGATACCTGTTGTGGCAGCTGCCCCATTGTCTTGAACAGCAGAGTGTGAACTGCCACTAGACAGGTGTAACACACCAATGCATGCTCTGTTGCTGCTGTCATGAACTTTAGTTCATGGAATCCTGAATTGTTGCTCATGGAAAATGAGGCACACCAATCATGTTAATAATGGATGCAAAGCTTCTGAATGTACGAGGGCGGACCAAATATAAATGGGATTTAATTTTTTATTTAAATTCATTTATTGAAAAACTCAAGGCAATTATAATTTATTTTTGCACATAGTCTCCTACTTTGGAAATGCATTTCTCCCAGTGTATGGGCAGCTTTTTGATGCCCTCATCATAAAAAGAATTGGGTCGTGTCACCAGTCAGTTGCACATGAAGTATTCCACACTCTCGTCATCTTCAAATCATTGCCCTCCTAGAGCTTCTTTAAGTGGTCTGAATAAATGGAAATTGCAGGGCAATAAGTTCAGGCTGTAGGGAAGATGATCAAGTGTAGTCCAGTGCATTTCCTGTAGCTTGGAGACATTTTGAGCTGCGGTATGTGGTCGCGCATTGTTGTGGAGGAGGATGACCTGTTGAATTGATCGTCTTTTGCAGCGATATGCAACTATCATCTTGTTCAACATTTCACAGTAGTAAGCAGCATTGATTGTGCGTCCCTCATGCAAAAAATTAATCAGCAAAATGCCTCTGTTTGGGGGGGAGGGGGGGGGGGGGACGGTTGAAAGTAGGTAGCTTTATTTATCTTGGCTCAGTAATAAAATCAGGAAACAAAGTGGAGGCAGATATAACAAACTGAATGAAGGATCCCAACAGATCATATTGAGCACTATATACTATGCTCAGAAGTAAGAACCTAAATAGGAAACTGAAGCTGACACTCTATGAAACAGTGATCAGACCAGTTTGTATGTATGGCACCGAGGCATGGGTACTGACGGAGGATTTGGAGAAGAAGCTAAGTATATGGGAAAGGAAAGTGCCAAAGAAGATTTTCAGTTCTGTAAAAGAAAGAGATATGGAGAATTAGGGCTAATGAAGAAATGAGGACTCTGTTCAAAGAACCTGATTTGGTAACCTCAATCAAAATGGGAAGGCTAAGAGGGTTAGGATATGTCCAGCGTATGACAGAAGAAAGTCTCCTGAAGAAGAAGATGATGATGGGACATCATGGTGGCAGAAGAAGGAGAGGCTGACCGTGTGTGAGGTGGCTGGAAGATGTGGAAGCCGACCTGAGAACAGTGGGAGTGAGGAGGTGGCGCAGGAGTGCTGAAGACCGAGACGATTGGAAACCCGTGATTGAGGAGGCCAAGGTCCTTAGAGGACCGTAGTGCCACATAGTGGTGAACCCATGTTTCATCAAGGTGACAATCCGACTCAAAAATGCACCACCTTCTTCACGAATCTTGCTATAAGCCTCTGACAGACCTCCAAACATCTCAAATTCAGATTTTTGATCAAAAGTTCAGGGACCCATCTGGAACACACTTTACGGAACTGTAGGTCATTTGTGATGATTGCTTGACAACTCCTATAACTGATTCCAACTTTTTGTGCAATTTCTGGTACTATCGCCCGTCGATCATTGTCAGTAATGTCTTTAACCACATGAATGTTTTTGTCTGCTGGTCCAAGGATCGCAATCATGTTGTTGATTTTCCACTCATTCTTGTCCTTCCTTGAACTTTTTATGCCAGGCAAACAAATGCGTCCTTGATAATGTTTTATCACTGAACTGCACAGTCAATCTTTGGCAAATTTCCACCCCTGTAACTCCTCCATGAACAAGAAATTTGATAATTATGCATTGTGCAATGGAGGGGTGCACCTGTTGCGCAGACAACATGAGCGTTACTGACGAAACGGTGGGAAAAATCTAACAGCACACTCTCCTCACTTCTAATGGTCCTGCCTAAGCATAGCAGAAGTGCAAGGCCAGTCTTACCAACTGTTGATGTTCAGGAACAAAGATCCTGTTTATATTTGATCCGTTCTCGTAGTTCCAACTTTCAGCTTTTGATTCTTCATCTTTCAAGAGCATTCAAAATTATATTAAATTTCTAGTAAATCTACTTTGCATTTAATACCGACTGAAAAATATTGTGGAACATGGTTTTTCTCTTCTCTCTCTTTCTTGCTATTGAGTTAGTTACATGTTACATAGACAATTTGAATGATTCTTTTTTTGAAATGATGTGGAATGAGTCAGTTTACAGGATATGTATACATGATAAATGTCTTGACTACATCTTGTTTATATTGTTGCTGTAAAATATTCACTATTATTTACCCGGTGAATGCAATATCAGTTATTTTAAGAAAGTTTTAAGTTCAAATTGTGAATCAATAGACAACTTCTTGGTGCATCAAATAAACATTAATATGACTTCTGATCAATGCTGATTCCTCATCATTGTAAACATTTTATAAATGTAACTATCACACCACTGAATCACAGTACTCCAATACTGCTGTTAAATAACCTGTCAACTCACTTTAGAGAAGAAACTATTAGTTTAATCTTCAGTTTTATAATAAAATTCAAAATGATTACAAGAGTTTTCAGTTCTGTAGTGTGCAATGGCAGTCTAAGTTATTTAACTCCTCACTGATTCTGTCTTTTTCACGAAGGTCACTATGTGACAGATGATTCTTAGCATCAGTGTTGAAACTAAAATTATGAGAATTTGTTTTTCAGTATGTACTTTTCCTTTCTTTTTTCCTCTCTGACTCCTGCAGCTTTGCTTTTCAGCCTTTATGATAGCTAAATCCACATTAATTGTGATTTAGTATTTCCTTGTTTGGCTGATTTTCATTGAATAAAATAATTCTTTTTTTCTTTAACATCACTGATTTTTTATTAGACATTTGAGTGCAAATATCTTGTTTGAACAGTAGGTAAGTTTATACTAACTAAAAGCTTTACATAAATTCTTACTTTTTTCCGTAATTATCTTTGTCGTCTTGCACGCCCATGGAAGTACATAGGAATGGGGAACTCTGAGGTCTTCATTGGCACTCCATACAGTGCTGGTAGCTCAGTGTAGCACCTGCTGTGATGTAGGGATTTCTACTGTCAAACTCCATCTGCTGCACCCTGCCCATCAAGTACCTCAAAAAAATAATAAAAATATGTGATGCACTTGTACTTGGTATGGCCATGTACTGTTTGACCTAATAAATTTATTCATTTATGAGTTTTTGATCTGAGGATGGCTGAGTACCAAAACGTGTAATCAGAAACAATAAAGTCCGAGCTAGACAGGTAAATTTTGTGTACAAGTGCATAAACATAGTCAGCAAAGATGTCTTGTCTTCCAGTACCAAATACAAAACAAATAACTGAACATGTATAGGATATCATCTACATATAAATAACAGCTTTATGCACTACTTTCACCCATTTAATTATTCTTAAAATTATAATAAGATTAGTTGTGCACACACCTGCTAATTTGTAGGTGATAAGCATACAGAAATTTTTGTGCTTCTAATGCTTATGAGAAAATTCCTGAATTTAATTCAACCAAATTCTGTACCTTCTCATGATGATGAAAAGTGGAAAGAAAGTCTAGAAGAGATGCTGAGTCGCAGATAAGCACAAAAAAAGACTGTCACAATTAAAGATTTTGGTCATTAAGGCCTTCGTCAACAATAGGTGACAGACAGACAGACAGACAGAGGCACGCGCACACACACACACACACACACACACACACACACACACACAGAGACACGCACACAAACGGTTGCAGTCTCAGGCAACTGAAACCATACCAGGCTGCAGTCATGTCTGTCAGTTTCATTTGCATGAGTAATTGTGTGTGTGTGTGTGTGTGTGTGTGTGTGTGTGTGTGTGTGTGTGCGCTCACATGTCTTGTGTGTCTGTCATCTACTGTTGACGAAGGCCTTAATGGCCGAAACCTTTAGTAGTGAGCGTCTTTTGTTGTGCCTATCTGCGACTCAGTATCTCTGCTCTATATTGAGTAGCAACTTTGCTGTTCGTAATATTGTTACATTCCATTCTGCATTTTCCACTGTTTGAATGTATAGAAGCGCTATACAAGGGAAATGAACTTGAATGTAATATTATAGAAAGGGAAGAAGAAGATGATGATGATCGGGAATTTGATACTTTCACAAGAATTTGACAAAACACTGAAAGACCTAATTTGAATCAAGGTCCATGGAATAGACAACAGAATTATTTAGATCCTTGGGAAAGACAAGCATGGCAAAACTATTCCACCTGGTTTGCAAGATATATGAGATAGGAAAATATCCTCAGACTTCAAGGACAATGGAATAATTCCAACTTCCAAGTACAGAGGTGCCAACAGGTGTATTACCGAACTATCACTTTAATATGACATGCTTGCAAAATATTGACACCAATTGTTTACAGAATAATGGAAAAACTCGTAGAAGTTGACCTTGGTGAAGGTCAGTTTGGGATCCAGAGAAATGTAGAAACACATGAGGCATGTTGACCATATGACTCATCTTAGAACATACATTAAAGAAGGAAAATCTACTTTCATAGCATTTGTAGATTTAGAAAACTGTTGATAATGTTGCCTTTGAAATCTGGAGGATAGCAGAGAGAAAATACAAGAACCAAACATTATTAAAACTTGTTCAGAAACCAGACTGTGGTTATAAAATGCTGGACAACATGAAGGGGAAGCAGAAGTTGAGAGACGAAGGAGCCTATCCAATATTTTATTCAATCTGTACATTGAGGAAACAGTAATGGATGTAGGTTGAAGTAGTTACTTGGAGATGAAACTTGCACAGGATACTGTAGTGTGTACACTATATCAGACCAGTCATTTTACTGAAGACCACAACAGCAACAATATTTAATGTTAATATCAATTCTGACCCTTAAAAATTAGCACAATATAAGTGGAATTTTACATGGGTATTGGAGCTCACAAGTCATTTCAGTGTTAACATGCACCTTAATTCGAATATGAAAAGTATAAGGAATAGTACCTGTGATGGAAAAATAGATCTGTGAAGAAATGTTTGCTGTTCAATCACATTTAATAACCACATGTTAGCATCCAGAGGAACGACTATTTTCAGCAGACTTAGCAGATAGATAAACTTGTTTTGTCAGGCAGTGATAAGCTGTCATTGTTAAGTGGAGATGTACTTTCACAGTGAATTCCAGTGCTGTTGAACTGTTTATGACAGTGATTTACTTTTGCAGCAATCCTACAATGTTCAGGTTGGCTAAAATCTAGGTAAGTTGGTGGCCAGAAAAGTACATCTGTAATGGCAACCAAATAAAAACTAGACATATGGCTTCCCAGTGTAACTTCTACAGTGAAGTTGAAACATGGTTGGGCCCACATGTTGCTAAGGTTGTTTTGACTAGGCTACAGAAGTTTTAATGGGAAGATCTTGCACATCCTCCATACAGTCCCCATCTCTACCTCAAGTGAGTTCCATATTTTTGGAGCCCTGAAGATAGGCTTTCGTGGCCATTGATTTGCTTTGGATAAAGAAGTGCATGCATGGGTACAATCTTCATTCTGTAGGCAACCACAAGCATTTTTCCATGAGGGCACTGACCATCCTGTCTCACACTGCAGTAAATGTTTTAACAGTTATAGCAGTTATTTTTGAGATAATAAACTGTTTACTTACTTTTTTCCATTTGTCTCATTTTCATTTGACTGCCCCTTCTATTGTTGAATATTGTTTTTTATACTATTTCAAACTGAAAGCAAGTTTACAATACCAGAGAAGGAAAGTTGCTACTCACCATATAGCGGAGATGCTGAGTCGCGATAGACACAATAAAAAGATCCACACAATTAAAGCTTTCAGCCATTATGGCCTTTGTCAGCAGTAGACACACATACATACACGCACGTACGCACACTCACATAAACACAACTTGCACACACGTCTGCAGTCTTAGAGAGCTGAGACCACACTGCGAACAGCAGCACCAGTGCATGATGGGAGTGGCGACTGGGTGGGGTAAGGAGGAGGCTGGGGTGGGGAGGGGGAGGGATAATATGGTGGGAGTGGCGGACAGTCAAGTGTTGCAGTTTAGACGGAGGGCAGGAGAGAAGGTGCGGAGGGGAGGGGGTAAGTAGTGGAAAGGAGAGAAATAAAAGAAATTAAAAGACTGGGTGTGGTGGTGAAATGACGGCTGTGTAGTGCTGGAATGGAAACAGGGAGGGGCTGGATGGGTGAGGACAGTGACTAATGAAGGTTGAGGCCAGGAGGGTTACGGGAACGTAGGATGTATTGCAGGGAAAGTTCCCACCTGCACAATTCAGAAAAGCTGGTGTTGGTGGGGAGGATCCATATGGCACAGGCTGTGAAGCAGTCGTTAAGATGAGGGATATCATGTTTGGCAGCATGTTCAGCAACAGAGTGGTCCACTTGTTTCTTGGCCACAGTTTGTCGGTGGCCGTTTATGTGGACAGACAGCTTGTTGTTTGTCATGCCTACATAGAATGCAGCACAGAGGTTGCAGCTTAGCTTGTAAATCACGTGACTGGTTTCACAGGCAGCCCTGCCTTTGATGGGATAGGTGATGTTAGTGACTGGACTGGAGTAGGTGGTGGTAGGAGGATGCATGGGACAGATCCCACAGTGGATCGTACTAAATTTGTAATACGTTAGGATTCACAACAGAAAAGCAAGTTTTCACTTTACATCTCGTTTTCGGATAGCAATGAGAAAACTGTTCAGTATTTGTTACAATGCTTTTCTTCCTGCTGTTAAAATTTCAATAATTTTAAACAAATTGATATCATTTGTGCGTTTACACTGCAATGGGCAGCTGCAGAGTTCTGTGTCACAACTTATTAAGCACAGACATGTTCATGTGGTCAGCTAGTTATTCACAGGCCTGAAACATATCCATTTCTTTTGAATGTGCCATCACAGCCATTCCTTACTGTAGCTGTGACTCATTAATATGTCTGCCTGAGCTGGGTGCTCCGTAGGCACCTGCAACTTCTACAGTCTGTCAGGGTGCAAGTCATATCTGGGTTGTATTCATTCCTTAGTAATAGTTAACAGCAGTGGACTGCTGAGAGCAGAGTCATTCCCTTGTGCAAGCACTGCCACTGTTCCAATGGGGAAACTGTGACACATTTATGACTCCAAGTGTGCTGTGTGTTCTTGATTGCAAAACTACACTTGCATGTTATGCAAATATTATACACCATAAGAAGTTGAAGCACAAAAAATTTTTGTTCAGTTCTGTGTGTAGGTGTGTGTGGCTGTCAGCAATGAAAAGAAGGCTGATATCTAATTATTCGTGCAGATATTTTTCTGAAGAGATAAAAGTAACAAAATTGCTCAGTGCTTTATTTGTGTTCAAATATCACATTTAAAAAGGACGAAGAGTAACCTAGAAAACATCTGGAGTGAAGGCATTCTACAATACATATAATTTATACACAAATTATTGTCTGAAACCAGACATTTTTTATGAAAATACTGAATCGGCAGAGATTATAGCTGAACTGTAGTTGGTTCACTAGATGAGTACCTCTGTCACATCCCCACCCAGTCTCATATCAGAAGCCTGCAATGATCCTGTTTTGCATTTATAAAAATTATTCCTTCTCTCATATTTTCAGCAAGACCTCCCCAAATCTCTCTCTCTCCCTCTCCCTCTCCCTCCCTCCCCCCTTTCTCAACTCTCTCCCTTTATGTCTCATTTTCAACCTCTCCCTCCTGATAATTCATCCACCCCCTTTCTCCTCCCTCTCTCCCACCCCTTCTTACAATTTATCTCCCCCTTGCCTCCTCTGTCACATTTTTCACTTCTTTTAAATTGTCCCCCACCCCTCCCTTCACCTCCTCTCCCTCCCCTTTCTCTTTCTCTGTATGTCATTTCCCACTTACTTGTATGCCATTTGCCTCTTGCTACTCACATCACTCTGTGCGTGTTCCTCCACCACCCACTCTGAGAAACTGTTTAATGAAGAATATGAATTTGAAAGCTGGGTGTTTTAACACATTGTCTGTGTACCTGATGATTGGTCAATATAACTCAGGACAGTGAGGCAATTTCTTTGAACGTACAGTTCATTGTAAAATGATAGATGGTATAGTATTTCTCACCAGGAGATTGAATTGTAACAAGCCTGATCACAATGCAAGAAAAATATTGTGAACAAAACATGTTGTAAGCAAAGATTTTTACTTAGATGCAGAGTGTAGTGACAGAGAAATGTGAAGTTAAATTACAGCATGACAAAGAGGATCTGAATTAATCTGTTTAGTTCCTGCAGTCTATGATTGAAAATTTGCAATGTTAGTGTCTTGTGTACATTTGTCACCATTTTTTGTCCACTTTGAATTTCGTAATGTCTTCCACCACATCTGTCCCATTAGTTCAATCATGTCTCATTTCTCATTTCTCATCATGTCCCCCTCTCTTTTTAGTTGTTTAAATGTTTCTTTTGAAATATTTTTACAGTATTTATTTTTGTGGGTCATTCTATTGGAAGTCATCAGATGGGGGTTGCATCATGGTTACAGATTTCAGTGAAATGTGGCACAGCTAATACCTGCACTAAAGTAAGTTCATATCTTAGGTACTGAAATGTGAAACCCCCAGGGGGCTGATCTAGGCCATCCCAAAGTTACAATTTTGGCTGTTTTCTTTCTTTCTTTCTTTTTTCATAAAATGTGCCACCATGTGTGACCACCTAGGTCCTTGTACTAAATCAGATACAGCCAAAAGGTTTTTCTCATTTGAAAGGAAACACCTCTCCATTGTAGGAGAAAGCAATAATGTGTTTCAATGGTTCATGGTTTGGAAGTAATACATAGACAAACAGCTACACAAGTTATCACATTTTTGCAAGTTTCCAATTTTTTTATGTCATGTGTGAATGATAGTACTGAAACAATATTTGTTGTATATAGAGAGGTGATAAGGCTGAATTCATAAAACAAATTTGGTTGTGTTACTTGCATGTGCACCTGACCTTTTGGATTTTGAAAATTCTGAAATTGTCAAAAATCACTATTTGGGACCTCCACAAATGCAATGTGTGCATGGTCACGGCATGCTGCAAATTGCTTCATTATGTAGCTTGTATCTAAGTCTATTACCACTAAAATACCTTTGTGTTACTCTAATGCATAACTTCTTTTTGTACTCGTTAACAGGTACTGGCATGCTGCAAATTGCTTCAGTATGTAGCTTGTATCTAAGGGCTAATTACTCCCAAAATGTCTTTGTATTACTTTCATTTATTATAAATCATTTAACAATGTTCTAATATTGATAAACTACATATTATACCAGGCATTCTGTGAGTGAATGAGCCTACGAGTAGAAGTTAAAAATGTGAAGGGCATGACTGTGAATAGTTTCGGTGAAATCCTGAGGCACTGAAATTACATGTAGAGAATAGAAACATTCTGCTACTTTTTTTTCCCCTTTTGTTTATCACCATCGTCTTAGAGAAATTACACTTGTGGGTGGTAATAGTAAACAATAGGTTGTCAAATTGGCAATGATGTCACACCATTATTGACAGGCAGTTCATTGTTGCAATGACTGCCCACCATTACTGACAAACAGTTCATTATTAAGCTTGTTTTCAGTAGCATAGCTAGAAAATCTGGAAACTGGTAGGCACTGCCAAGTTCTTTTGTATTAATTTCTTTTTTACAAGGAAAGCTCTCCCATCTGTCACTAAAATCATGCATTGGTTTTTGATAGTAAAGAAAGACCTTCATTTCATTGAGTCATGCTCAAGATCTACTGAATTCTGTAAGTTATATTTTAATTCAAATTGTTTTTCATACATAAATGCTGTGATGGATAAACACTGTGATGGATGGGACAATTTATATGAGATAATTAAGTTAAAACCTATCCCCTACTAAAATATCAAACCATGGCACTGCTATCTTTCAGGGATGTTTTCTGAAGTGTCCAAAGTGCTTTAAGTTAACTTCAACATTAAATTTTTAATTTTTCACTCTTTTATTTTTATGGTGTTAATCCAGAACTATTAGTCAAAACTGCAGACAAAAATAATGATGAGTTACTGAAATTGCCCATTAATCTTGTGTATCAAATAATACATGTTTGAATTCCAGCTAAAGGAATCAAGAATTTAAATTAAACATTTTATTTTGATTTCCCTAACTCCAAATGTCCCATCCATGACTTGTGGAACGCCTGATACATGTAACAATAATTTATTGTTTTTATGTGCAGACAGCAACCTAACACACCACCTGTAATGGAGTTCTGCCCACCCAGGAATCCTAATTGGTCCACTACCTCCATCCAGTCACAGCCGTGCAGTCATTGCGCACAGTATTGAATCATTTTATGAGGAGTGTGCATGACACTACAGTTCAATATGGAAGTGGGTCATGAAGTGCGTGGTCAGTGTGTGGATGACATGGAGAAATGTTTTCCTGGTACAGCATTAAGACAGGAGTGTCATAAACTATCTTACTGTAGACAGTCAGGACTCAAACGTATGTGTGACTATAGTGATGCGACAAAACACCTAGTGGCTGTTCGTACAGGATCACAAATTGATGATGAGTAAACTTTATGTTACCATCATGAGAAGGTATATCTGGACAATTTTACCTACATTTTTGGTCGTATATGTTGTGATCCATCCTCTCGTCACAAGACTGTGGTAAAAAAGTCTCTGAGAGTTATTTCCGTAGAGCTGTGTAGGCAGCTTTCCAGTAATGTTAATCTTACACCTGGCAAATCTCTGTGCTCAAAGTGTTATTGCATGATTAACACCAGCATAAGAGGCAACCAAGAGAATGAATGAATGTTCAATAGATACTGGGTGGTCGGAAAGTCAGTATAAATTTGAAAAATTAATAATCCATGGAATTATTTAGATAGAGAGGTAAAAATTAACACACATGCTTGGAATGACATGGGGTTTTATTAAAACCAAAAAAGAAAAAAAAAAAACAAAAAAAAAAACGAAGTTTACAAAATGTCCGACAGATGGCGCTGGACAGCAAAACGTCAGTGACTGCACATGACAATCGTGTATAAAAGGAGCTGTAATGAGAGAGAGAATCAGATGCACCAGCAGTCGCAGCATGTTGACATTACCTGAAAAGGCACTTTTAGTAAAGCTGTATTATCAGAATGGGGAATGTGCTAGTTCAGCGTTACAATCCTATCGCCATAGGAAGGGGATTTGAACGGGTATAGGTCCATTGACAAATGCAGCTGTGGCGAGAATGATTTCGAAGTTCAAAGCCACTGGTTGTTTAGACAATAGACTCTGCACTGGCTGACCGAGCACAAGGCGTAATGCTGCTGAGACAGTTCAGGAAGAAATGGAGACTGTAGCGGGTTTGTCGATGCACGGGGAAGTCAGCGCTCGAGCAGTCGCTCATCACGCTGGAATTCCATATACTACTGTTTGGTTGGCACTTACGCGTACCCTCCGATGCTATCCGTACAAAATCCATCGGCATCATGAACTCTTACCTGGCGATTTAGTGAAGCAGAGGGCATTCGTGGTGTGGGCATTTCAAAAGATGGCGGAGGATGACAATTGATTGTGTAACTTGTTGTGGACCGACGAAGCTCATTTCACGCTCCGAGGGTCTGTCAACGCCCATAACTGCAGAATTTGGGCTACCAAAAGATCATAGAACTGTCGTGGAAACTCCATTGCACGACGAGAAAGTCACAGTATGGGTTGGATTTACCACATCTACCGTTATCGAGTCTTTTTTCTTCGAGGAAATGCATGATTCTGGTTTTGTAACTGCTACCGTGACGGGTGAGAGGTACGCTGATATGTTACAGAATTGCATAATCCCCAGCCTGGCTGATAAACACCTGCTGGAACATAAGATGCTTATGCAGGATGGCGCTCCACCTCATATTGCTAGACGCGTGAAAGATCTCTTGCGCGCATCGTATGGTGATGATTGTCTGCTCAGCTTCCACTTTCGTCATGCTTGGCCTCCCAGGTCCCCAGACCTCAGTCCGTGCAATTATTGGCTTTGGGGTTACCTGAAGTCGCAAGTGTATCATGATCGACCGACATCTCTAGGGATGCTGAAAGACAATATCTGACACCCATGACTCACCATAACTCCGGACATACTTTACAGTACTGTTCACAACATTATTCCTCAACTATAGCTATTGTTGAGGAATGATGGTGGACATATTGAGCATTTCCTGTAAAGAACATCATCTTTGCTTTGTCTTACTTTGTTATGCTAATTATTGCTATTCTGATCAGACGAAGCACCATGTGTCTGACATTTTTTGAACTTTTGTATTTTTTTGGTTCATAAAAATCCCATGTCATTCCAAGCATGTGTGACAATTTGTACCTCTCTATCTACATTATTCCGTGATTTATTCAGTTTTCAAATTTATACTGACTTTTTGATCACCCGGTATAAGTGACAGTTTTCGGCCTGCTGAAGAATTTGTAGCTCCAGTGAATATGGGCCTGTAGTGCTCTCAGTGTGTCTCCACTTAAGAAATGGTGTCTGAGTAGTACCATCAAACGGGGTGATTTCGGACAGTTTTGTCGTTATTTTGATAGTAACTTTCGTATATATTGTTAGATTAAATTGATTGTTATGGAAGTGGTAGGGTATATGTGTAACAAATAAAATATCCCAGAACCAGAAAGTGTATGTGTAGGTATATTTATCTGAGGCAGTTAAATAAAGTGTCCAAAGTCACCCCATGGATTGGGATGATTTCGGACTCGTGTTTTTTAAATCTCTGTCTGAAGTTACAGTATATAGAGGGTGAACTCGGACAGTTACTGCCATTTTTTAAAATTCTACATGCTTTTGATTTGATTTTGGTGACATTTTATATATTTTAAGGTAGCCCTTTGTTACGAATAAGTGATATGGAATGATATAATGAATTTTATATATTACAGATAAGTTTTTATTTTGCAAGAATTTAAATAAAATTTTTTTACAGTTCTTAACTCAAATATTAGAAACAGACAGAAACAAACAAAGTAATTTAACTAAAAAAGATCAAAATAATTTTTCTCACTCATCATTCTAAATTAAGTTGCAAACACTTTAAAAAATGATTGTCTTCGAGTCTAAAGCACATCTTCTCAGAAAACGAACATTCCTCTCTTATCAACTGGTGTGGGAAGTATTCTCGAAATTTGAAATTTTTGTATTGTCTCTTCATTGGGGACAGTAGAAAACACAAATATGTTTTTACTGTTCTCGTGTGGGGGAAGAATTTCACACTTACTTCCGTAGCACCAACATTTGTGGCCACTCCAACATACTGCCATGTTTGCTCCTTGTTTCCACATTTATATTTGTACCCTGCAACAAGAAAAGCCTCTTCTTTCAGCAGTAAAACTTCATTGGATGATGTGTCTTTTCACTTTCACTACTGCTAGAAGTACTGTCACTTGTTTCAGCACTGTTTTCGTTTCCTTGAAAATCTCGTCCAGTGATAGATTTTCCAGGTTGAATGTCTAGTTTGCGTCGGTGGCAGGAGCTACCAAGCTTATCTGGAGGATAACAAATTTCTTTGTGCATTTCTTCAAAAGTGGAAGACCATGCGTCTGTGTTGCTTTGCTGGCTCCCCCCATTATCAGGCAATTTTTGTAAGACATGATCTGGATCAAAAGGGATTAGGCCCATGGCGTGAAATCCACCCTTTATGTTTTCCTTGGAGTTTGCTGCAATCTTAGTCAGTGTGTGCTTCAGAAGAGATGGGAAGGCATCCTTGGAAATGGTCCCATGAGTGTGTTTCTTCCAATCAGTTAATACAGATCACCACGCTGCTTTCATTGGCCTGAAGAAGCTTACAACGAGCGGTTGGAGGAGGTGTGTGCTATTGGGGGGAAGGAGAATGAATGAAATATTGTTCCGTTTACACTCTTCAATAACACGTAAAGACACGTGACTGGATAAGTTGTCTGCAATCATGACTGTTGGACCATTTTGCCTCTTCAAATAGGGCAAATAGATTGTAAAGAATCAGTCTTCAAATACTGGCAGGTCAAACCATCCTCTTTTGTTCCTATTGAAACAGGTTCCTTGTGGTCCATCTTCTTGCCATGTGTCCCACAAATGCTCTGATTTCTAAACGACTTACGGAGGAAGCAGTTTACCATCATCACTAGCTGCCATCATTATTTAGACGCTAAATATTGATGAGTCTGTCACTTTTTCAGCATGCTTACTCCCTCGTTTCATAATTATCTGCTGCTTGCCTGGATCATCTGACATGTTGGTTTCATCATAGTTGATCATGTTGCTAGGTGGGAGATTTTCCAGCTTTGCCTTGGTATTGGAGAAAAACATCTTAACAGTCTCTTTGTTCACTTCTGCACAAGCTCGTTTAATATTTTTGCTTAAGTGAATGGAAAGATCTTCTGACTGTCGTTTGAGGAATAAATACACCCATTCTTCTCCTGGCAAATTATTATGAAATTTCTTCTCTTTTCGGCCAGATTTATCAGGGTAGCCTTTAACTAAATATCTAACATCCAATTTAGTGAAGGGAAATCTCCAATGTGCAGCCCTCAAGATACCTTGCTTCAACATTTCTTCTTCTTCTTTATTTAGCTCTGACTGTCCTCCCATTTTTTTTGGATGTGCTTTCTGCTCTTTATTTTGTAGGGTTGATGAAGGTATACCATACAAATCACAAGCTTTTCTGTACGATAATTTACCATTCTGAATATCACGAACAGCTTTATCTAAAAGTTCCGGATCATAATTACACCATACTGTAGCACCTCTCCTGTTCTTATACGTTCTTGGCATTGTCTGAATTCACCCCACACATTACACAGTTTTACAAAAACTGTCGTTATTTTATAATCTTGCACGAGAAACTCGACAAACTTTTACAGAAATTGTCTCAAT
Source organism: Schistocerca americana (assembly GCF_021461395.2). NCBI lineage: Eukaryota > Metazoa > Arthropoda > Insecta > Orthoptera > Acrididae > Schistocerca > Schistocerca americana. Next base: position 299,431,924 of record NC_060119.1, on the reverse strand, counting down.
GCTGTTAGCTACTGAGCGCATCGACAATTACGGTTACAATAACTTCCCGCTTGGCGCAAAAATAGAAAGTTTCCACTTTATGATAATGCATGGATTTTTAACACTGAGACTGTTTGTCAGTTATTCATCTAGGGAAACAATTGACGCAAAATAAAAATTGTGGAAAGCGATAAATGCAATCTTGCACTTAAAATAACTGGCGCATGGACATTAAAATAAGTAACCCTTTGTTTCTATGCAGTGGCAAAGAGCAAATAAACCATACTGTCCGAATTCGCCCCGGTGTCCGAAATCACCGTTTATAATGGTAGTAAAAAAGTCTCACATGGCAAAATGAAGTACAAGAAAATCTGCTCTGCTGTTCATAAGCATTTGGAAAAGTGTCTCGAAGTTACAATACCTAATCATGAGGATCATATCCCTCCAACTTCCATCTGGACAGACTTTGCTAATCGTATTGAACAGCTAAAAGAAAAATGTAAAATGGCTACCTATGAAATAAAAGTCAAGATTATCAGTCTCCTTCCTTTGAAGTGGACAATTGCATATTGTGCTCTAGGGAATTTGGGGTTTCAGAATATTTGGTTCAAAAGGCCAGGGCACAGAAGGAAAAACAAGGAACCTTGCCGTATGTGATGCATCTTGGACGTGTAAGTCCTTACGTGCTTGTGCAGTACATACTGTTTGTAAATTTTTTTAAGATGATGAGTACAGTCGTTTGTGTCCAGGGATGAAAGACTTTGTATCTGTCCGATTGGAATGTGGTGTTAAAGAACACAAGCAGAAGTGCCTTGTTTTGTTGAATTTGAAGGTGGTGTATGCGGCCTTCAAAGAGAAGTTTCCCACTTATAAAATTGGTTTCTCAAAATTCACACAGTTGCGTCCCAAATGGTGTGTACTCGTGGGTGCGCGTGGAACCCATGCTGTGTGTTGTATTCATTACCAAAATCTGAAGCTGATGTTAGATGTCACCAAGCTTCGTAATACAACTACAGACTTACTTGAGAAGATTGTCTGCTCTACAGAAAGCGAGGATAGTATGTTATGTAAGTCTGCCCTGGAGTGCAATGTGTTTTAGCTCTTCTTGCAGAATCAGAAGCACTGTGTTTGAAGATGTCCAGTATATGCAGTGGATCACAGTAGCTTAGTGTACATTGATATCAGTGGTGGAAACAATTGAAGATTTCATACACAATTTTTGCAACAAACTGGAATTACTGAAAAGTGATTATTTAGTAACAAAACAGCAATCATGTTATCTAGCTTCATTGAAAGAAACTCTTGGCCCAATAGACTGTATTGCGATTGGAAGTTTTTCTTAGAATTACTTGTTTATTGTACAAGACACAGCACAAGGATTTCACCGGCAGCAATCCCAGACCACAGTGCATACTTTTATAGTTTATTTATCGAAATCAGGGTCAGCGTCATCAACTGTAAAGACATTGTGCATAATAAGTGACTACATCATTCACTCAACAGCTGCAGTACAGTATCAGAAAACCATTATTCCCCATATAAAGGATGCAGTGCCTCACCCAGGAAAAATTCACTACTTTTCAGATGGAGCATCATCTCAATATAAAAACCAGAAAAATTTTAGGAATCTGACACTGCATTCTGAGGACTTTGGAATTGATGCTGAGTGGCATTTCATTGCCACTAGCCATGTAAAGATTGCCTGTGATGGGGTTGGGGGGACAGTCAAAAGACTGGCTGCCAGAAGGGATCTTCAAGAACTTCATCACCCAATCCTCATTGCACAAGCACTTTTCGGATTTGCATCACAAGAGATAAAGGGTATTCAGTTCTTGTATGAGTCCTCAGAAGACATTGAAAATAACAGTGCAATGCTACTGAATGAAAAATTTGATCAGTGCAGGACAATTCCAAACACAAGACAGTACCATCACTTTAGACCTGCTGGAAAGGATGGTGTTAAGATGTATTCAACTCTATGCCCCGTGAGATATGATACAGGTTATCACACACACAATGTATAAGCACAACAGTCTCCAGTACAATACCGATCAGTATCATTGCAAGATATCAAGCCGTCTTCTTACATTATTTGTGTCTATGATTCTAAGTGGTACCTTGCCTTTGTTATGGACCATTCTGAAGAGAACCAAGGTGTTTTGGTGAAGTATCTGCATTCACCTGGACCAACTAAAGCTTACTTCTTAACCAATGAAGTTGACTGTGTGAAACTCGGGGACATTCTAAAACCAACTATTGTGCCAACCACTATAACAGGCAGACAGTATGCACTGGACTGGGCAACTGAAATTGAAATACTCCAGTTGTGTCTAAGTGAGGAAAGGCACCAATCTTCAATGCATGTGCTTCCTATGTAACTTTCTATTTAGATAATAATTAATGTGCTCAAGTTGAATATGTTGCACGATAATGGGTCTCTCATGTCAAATTCTGTGGCACTTACAATATTGTCTTTATCGACAAGACCACACTGTCAACGAGTACAAAAAAAAAAAAAAGTTATGCATTAGAGTAACACAAAGGTAATTTAGTGGTAATAGACTTAGATACAAGCTACATAATGAAGCAATTTGCAGCATGCCGTGACCATGCACACATTGCATTTGTGGAGGTCCCAAATAGTGATTTTCGACAATTTCAGAATTTTCAAAATTCAAAAAGTCTATGTGTGCATGCAAGTAACACAACCAAATTTGTTTTATGAATTCAGCCTTATCACCTCTCTATACACATCAAATTTTGTTTCAGTACTACCATTCACACATGAGACAAAAAATATTGGAAACTTGCAAAAATGTGATAACTTGTGTTGCTGTTTGTCTGTGTATTACTTCCGAACTATGAACCATTGCAACACATTATTGCTTTCTCCTACAAGGGAGAGGTGTTACCTTTCAAATGAGACCAACCTTTTGGCTGTATCTGATTAGCACAAGGAGCTAGGTGGTCACACATGGTGGCACGTTTTTTGGAAAAAAAAAGGGCCAAAATTGTAACTTTGAGAGGGCCTAGCTCATTTCACATTTCAGTACCTGAGATACGAACTTAATGTAGTGCAGATATTAACCAAATTTGATTGAAATCTGTAACCATGATGCAACCCTCTTTGGCTAAAATCTAATGATTTTCAATGGAATGACCCTCGTAAGTTTTTCACTTTTATTCTAGTAATACCCATTTTATTTATTTTTTTTATTTTTACATGAGACATGCACTGTTGCTCTGAAGTCAGACCATCATTAATGACAGTGGTGATTCAGTGCAAAAAGGTAGAGAAGGCAGGAAGTGTGGTAGTGAGGCAGATGGTGCAAGGATGTATGGAAATGAGTGTGAGAAAGGCATAATGGAAGGAGATAAACGTTTAGGTAAATCTGCATGGATGATGAAAGATAAGAGCATATTCACTTATCTGTGGGCCACAGTTGTTGATTCAGAATTACTCTATTTTAAAATGATCACATTTCCATTTCAGCGTAAACCCGATCATGTTTTCATGACTCAGACACTTCACTTATGCGGAATGAATTTTCATGTACAACAGAGTGTGCACTGATTTGAAACTTCCTTGCAGTTTAAAACTGTGTATACCAGAAAGGATTTTGATCCGGAGTCCCAGGTTTGATCCTGAGTCCTGGTCTCGCACACTGTTTTAATCTGCTAGTAAGTTTCACTTTAATCAATTTCAGTACAGTACCCTCATATCTCCTGCCCCATTTACAATTGGAAGCCAAGTATTTAAAACATTGAATTTGTGTTCATGCTTGGATTCAAACATGTTTAAAAACAAATTTTTTCCAGAGGTCCGATCAGAAGAGGTGAAATATTTGCGAGGACGCAAATTCCTTGATGCGCTGTGTGTATTCTTTTGGGCTGCAACACCAGTGCTTATGTCTGTCCTAACTTTTGGGACTTTCGCTCTACTGGGTGGAAAACTGACAGCGTCTACAGTTTTCACAGGAGTGGCATTGTTGCAAATGTTGATTGCACCGCTAAATGCATTTCCATGGGTTCTCAATGGCATTGCAGAAGCTTGGGTGTCAATTGGTCGATTGGAGAAACTGATGCGGGTATGTAATTCTTCTTTCAAACATCACATATTGTAACAATCATTGCCTTTTTAATTTCACAAACTATGAATGATTTTTTGTATCAGTTTTTGGAGGCATTTGCATAACTGTAATACATTTGTGAGTTTGTAGGCATATTGAAGGGCAATTTTCTTTGTAATGAATTATGAGTTGTTTTTTTTTTTAATTATAAAACATATTATGTGGGTGTGATAAATCTAAATATACAATAAAAATATGAAAGAAGTTGGACAGCTGACTTTTAACACTGCTCTGAAGAAGCTATATACTTTAGTGGCAAACTGTAAGACAAGTAAATTCCTAAAAAAAATTTAAGTGGTGTTGTACACGATCTATAATTGTTAATGGTGGTATCAACGGATAAAACATGATAGTTATTTGCATTATGAAAACAGAAATGTACTTGCCTCAATATATTCTTGCTCAGTATCCTTATCCAGAAAAAGAGTGTTAAAATCAATTATATACCATGCTATCATCAGTTTTTAAAAATTAGTTTATGAAATATTTCAATATGTCTGTGTGCTGGCATGAGCCAAGAATTTGTATTTGTGTGGTGCATGACCATGAAAAAGAGGAGGTTAAAAAGAAATGAAATAGCAGATCTGTTAGGAAACATAAAAGAGATGTACTCTATTCATTTAAAAACTTAAAACAGGACTTCATTTGTTATCGAGGAAAAGGATGATATTTTCTGTTGATAATGGATGTCACATGAAGCAATGTATCCATATTTGTTGACATGAATAACTCATCTATACACCACAAACATGGAATTAAAAGTGTCTTTAAAAAACACCAGAGAAAAGGCATGTGATGACATAGGAGGGCCACTGTGTTGGACAAGGTCCAGCACATTTTAAAAGTTCCGAATTAGGAAGGAAGAATGAAGTGATTACATTTTGCAATTAGAGAAGAAATATGAATGAAAATATGGAATGATGTAATGAGTTTAAAACAAATTGTGTTTCAGAAACTTGTAGTATTGTACAAAATAAGTGTATGTATATTGTATAAAGTAAAGTACATTGTAAGTCATCTATATTGATACTCATGTGTAAACAAAAATTTCTGAAAATACAACATAGGTTCTGAGAAACTATGGTTAATGTGTTATATGTTTTAAGTCTCAATCAGCTATGTCTACATCGATAATCTAGAACGTACTGTGATGTGTATAGCATAGGGTATTTGCCACTGTACAAACTGTTAGGGCTTCTTTCTATTCCATTCACATTGTGTGTGTGGGAAAAAGATTGCTTAAATTCCACTGTGCATGCTGTATTTTGTCTAATCTTTTCTTTGTGCTCCCTATGTGAGTGATACATAGAGTGTTGCATATTCCTAGACTGCTCACTTAATATTAGTTCTTGAAACTTTGTAAGCAGATGCATACAGAATCAGTCCTAAAATGTCTGCCAGTGCAGGCCTTTCAACATTGCTGTGATGCTCTTCCATTGATAAGTTGTGATCATTTGTGCTCCTTTCACTGTATACATTCTGTATCCATTCTTAATCCTATTTAGTGTGGCTCTCTCACAGTTGATCAGTTTTATAGGTGGATCTCACGAGTGTTTCGTAAACAGTCTCATTTGTAGATTGAATATATGTCCCCAGTATCCCACCAGTGAAGTTAAGTATCCTTTACTGAGCCTGTGTGATCATTATGTTTCATGTCCTTACAAATTATTACATCCAGATATTTGCATGAGTTGACAAATTCCAAATATGACTCATTGATATTCTAGTCATAGGATTATACATTTTTTCCAACAATATTGTGTCTGACAAAGAATACCTGCACTATATAGCATGGACTTGACAGCAATGTATTATGTTGCTGCTGGTTTAACAATGCTTTGCTAGCATGTTTATTGATTTGTTTATTTGGAAGGAGTAACAGTTCATGGTACCTAATATCAGAATTAAGATTTTTATTTAGGGTGACCCAGGAATGGGTGATGTACAGCTAGGTTGCTGTTGGCATTTCCAGCCATTTATGTGTAAGGAACTGATGTCGTAGGTAGACAAAAACTGTAGAATAGCTTCTGATTCCAGCTGTCAGTGTGTAAGGAGCTGGTATCATAAGTAGACAAAAACTGTAGAATAGCTTCTGATTCCAGCTGCCAGCACAGTAATATTATCAGCTCCACACTAGGTTGCACAATTGTTTTTTTTGTAGATTGGTTGCATTTTCCCAGTACCCGACCTATGAACCAGAGTCCACCACTTGTTTTATTTATTATTAAGCCCATGCGCCATTACACTTAAAGTCCTCATGGAGTTTTACACTTGGGTATTTGTCTGAGTTGACAGATTCGGGTTATGACTCATTGAGCATGTTGCCATATATTATCATACTATATTTTTGCATTTTGAGAACAATTTTGCATTTCCAACCACTTATAGCAGCTTACTAATTTTTTCAGTAACTTGAAGTGTAATAAAGATCTCATTGATTACAGCTTTTTTTAGACAGTGCTTCATTATTTGTGAAAATTATGAGGTTACTATTAATGTTGTCTGCCAGATCAGAAATATACAGCTTGAATAGCAAAGGTACAAACACACTACCCTGGGACACCTGAAGATATTTCTACATCTATCAATGACTCTCCAGCCAAGGTAACATGCTGTGTCCTTGTTATCAAGAAATTCTAAATCCAACACTTTGTTTGATATCCCATTATGATCATTTTCATTAATAATTGTTTGTGAGGTACTGAGTCAGGTCCTTTTTGGAAGTCATGAAAGATAGCATTTACCTATATGCCTTGATCTGTGGGTTTCAAGATGCTATGTGGGGACAAGTACAAATTGGGTTTCACATGGCCAATGTTTTTGGAATCTGTACTGGTTGGCATGAAGGAAATCATTCTGTTAAGAGATACTTCATTATGTTTTACCTCAGAATATGTCAGAGATATTGCACAGTAGTTTTGTGGATAATTTCTTCTATTTTTTTTGTAGATGGATATGACCTGTGCTTCCTCCAGCTACTTGCACAGTGTTTATCTCATCATCTCTATTGAGATGTTATTGTCCTTGATAAATACTTTCATTTTTTATGACTCTTTTTGTAGGTGGATATGACCTGTGCTTCCTCCAACTACTTGCATGGTATTTACCTCATCATCTCTACTGAGATGTTACCGTCCTCAATAAATAATTTCATTTTTTATGACTCTCACCATATTGCCTGGCATTTACTGTTCACACAATTTCAGCTACTCACACTGATTATTTTTAAAATATTTCTGTGAATAAATATGAATGCCTTGTGCTAATCTCTGGTGTTCTCAGGAAGTAAATCTCAAAACAATAATTATGTTGAAACTTCCTGGCAGATTAAAACTGTGTGCCCGACCGAGACTCGAACTTGGAGAGCTTCTGTAAAGTTTGGAAAGTAGGAGACGAGATACTGGCAGAAGTAAAGCTGTGAGTACCGGGCGTGAGTCGTGCTTCGGTAGCTCAGTTGGTAGAGCACTTGCCCGCGAAAGGCAAAGGTCCCGAGTTCGAGTCTCGGTCGGGCACACAGTTTTAATCTGCCAGGAAGTTTCATATCAGCGCACACTCCGCTGCAGAGTGAAAATCTCATTCTGGAAACATCCCCCAGGCTGTGGCTAAGCCATGTCTCCGCTATATCCTTTCTTTCAGGAGTGCTAGTTCTGCCAGGTTCGCAGGAGAGCTTCTGTAAAGTTTGGAAGGTAGGAGACGAGATACTGGCAGAAGTAAAGCTGTGAGTACCGGGCGTGAGTCGTGCTTCGGTAGCTCAGTTGGTAGAGCACTTGCCCGCGAAAGGCAAAGGTCCCGAGTTCGAGTCTCGGTCGGGCACACAGTTTTAATCTGCCAGGAAGTTTCATATCAGCGCACACTCCGCTGCAGAGTGAAAATCTCATTCTGGAAACATCCCCCAGGCTGTGGCTAAGCCATGTCTCCGCTATATCCTTTCTTTCAGGAGTGCTAGTTCTGCCAGGTTCGCAGGAGAGCTTCTGTAAAGTTTGGAAGGTAGGAGACGAGATACTGGCAGAAGTAAAGCTGTGAGTACCGGGCGTGAGTTGTGCTTCGGTAGCTCAGTTGGTAGAGCACTTGCCCGCGAAAGGCAAAGGTCCCGAGTTCGAGTCTCGGTCGGGCACACAGTTTTAATCTGCCAGGAAGTTTCATATCAGCGCACACTCCGCTGCAGAGTGAAAATCTCATTCTGGAATAATTATGTTTTACATTATGATGTAATAGTTGTAATAAAATGAAAGCTAGAAATGAAAGCAAGATTGTGGTGATAAAAATACAAAAATTACTTCATTTATCATATCTCGTTTGCAGTATAATGTGTGATATGATCAGTAAGCATTTTATATATCTGATTAGCTATTCCTTTCGATGTCCTTACAAAACTCAAGTGTGTACTATTGATCTAGAAATCCTGTTTTAGAAAAGATTTTTTGTTTGAAATTGTCATGTGAATTCAGTATCTGCAAAATGACTTTTGCTTAAAATCAAAAAGGTAAAAAAGTAAAACAGACACTCCTTATTAATTTAGGTACCCATCCAACTTAGAAACTTATTGTTTATATGCTTACTGATTTCTGTCAGTGGCTCCTCCACACATTGAGTTATTGCCTTTGTTTATATTCCACCTGGGATTTTCTGTTGCATTGTTGTGAAAGCTTTTATTTGGAAACGAGTGGAATATGAGAACTCACGAGTAGAAAATTATGTGTATTCATAAAAGAAGTTTTATTCAGATTGGGTTAAATGACAGGGAGATGAAGTGTCCAAACATCGTTTTAGACAACAGAGTAGATCTTTGATCCTGTGATCCATTTTATGTTAATCTAAAGATGTAATAACTACTCCTATGGTTAGTAATAGTGTTTGGGCCCTTCTATTCTTTGTGTGAAGCAGAAACAAAAGTACACTTACTATTATGATTTATAATTGAGTTGTAGTTTTTCATCTAGTCCAAGAGTGCTTGAAGAGTGATAATATCTTATTAACTCTACTGCAACTAAAGGATTCTAACAGCATTTCACATTGCATAGTTGGAGGATTTGGATCCAGACCACTATTACAGTAAGATGCCAACTGATAGTGGTAAGACCGTGCTGCAGCTGGCGAATGCTAGTTTCTCTTGGAGCAGTACTCTTTCTGTACTTAAGAACATTAATATCACAATTAAAAAGGTAAGAATGCAGCACATCCACTTTTATATTTAGACATTAACTTTTCATATTTGTAATGTTTACATCAGATTTTTGCATATTTTTACTGCCACTCTTAGATCATAAGTATTTATTTTGGTCATGGGAATGTATGCCTGAAATGCTACTTTTTCTTCTTTCCATCCTTTCTGAATTGAAAATGCATAAATGCTTTTGAGACATAGTTTTGCAAATACTGTCATGTGGATGTAAGGACAGTTACAGCAAGTTGTCAGAAATGCTAATGTACAATCACATATAAAGAATAGTTGGTTGCAAAGCATCTTTAAATAATTTAGGAACAAACTTGTAAGTCTCTGTTAGATTCATGTTCTGTTTTCATATTCAGTTGATTATGCCAGAAAATGTTTGAAAATTTTTCACAAAGAAAAAACGTCCACACTGAATGATTCCAAAACCCTCATTAAAGATGTTAACCAAGTAAAGCAGATTTTATCTTTCAGTGTTGTTTCATCATGCCTTGCATATTCATTGTGACCTTACATTACTTATGGCGGCTGGAAATAAGCATGGATATATACTTGGCTAGTTTTTGGCCTGATCTTTTCTTCTCAATAGGATTTCATTAGAATTCAGTGCTGAGATGCCATTGAACAGATAAAATGTAATCATGTCTTAACAATCATCCTATATTCATATTTCCTAAGTGTCCTTAAGTACCCATTTGTTTTATCCTGGAGACAGAGTGGCTTGTAACATAGAGGTTGCTAATATCTGTCTATATATGCAACTTATAGGAGTATCATATCTTTGGTTGGGTATTCAGACACAAGTCTGGTTAATAAGTTAGCAAATATTGCTGACACATACTGAAATATTGTGCGAAATCCTTGTGTGTCATATCTCACTATTGATGGCAACTGTAAATGTTTGGAAGAAAGAGCTGTAGATACCAAACTGTGTTTAAGCATACTTGACGAATCTAGTGATTAAACCTTGTCTCAAATTCTCTGGTCATCCTTATAGAATGAATTTATATTAAGTTTACTGTGGATGGCATAGCTCTGTACGTAAAATGATTCATACTCCAGGAAGAGACACCATCATTTTTTTGTGTTTGCAGTTTATGGTTTTTCTGTGACTGCCCTTTCATCTGTGTTCTTCGCAGATAGGAGATAAACATTCTGTATATTTAGAGACTTAGTCTGCTTTATTGTTAGTAGGGAGATGATGTTACTTTCACAATGCACGACACCTGAGATCTCTCTAAATTGTTAACCAGAAGATTAAATAGCATTTTAATATGTCTGTTTTATCCTTTTGTGTATGTGAAGTGACACACCTGTGTACTTACCACATTATTTTAACTTTTGCATAATTATTTGCTTTTTATGAAGCATTTACCTTTTCATTTGGATGGTACACTTTGAGGAAACACCATTTTTGTTTGGTTGTTGCATTAACAGGGACAGCTAGTGGGTGTATGTGGCCACATTGGATCAGGAAAGTCATCACTTCTGGCAGCCATTGTTGCTGATCTTGAATTACAGTCAGGATCTATCAGTCTCACTGATCCAAAAACTGCAGGTATGAGACATCACTGAATAATTTTAATGTGTCTCATTTGCAGATACCATCAATTTCTTACAGTGTCATATGAATAACTTTTTAAGAGAAGTGCACAGCTATAACATTATACACTTAAACATTTAACCCTTATCGCAAATTGCCTGATCTGATAGCTTCAGGTGAGATGGAAATATTTTGCAGGCAAATGCTACATAACATGATGTCAAGGCATAATTTTTGATTTAATGAGTTTTATTTTAAAGATGGCTTTTCTTCTCAGTCATCTTGCTCATATTCAGATATGCAGAATGAACATGGCCCTATTAGATCATTTTTGGTTGCAGTTTTTGGACTGGTAGCCCAATCTCCTTGGCTACAACGAGGCTCTGTACGAGATAACATACTATTTGGTCGTCCATATGAGCAAGCAAAGTACAGGTCAGTCATATTCATCTCTCTCTCTCTCTCTCTCTCTCTCTCTCTCTCTCTCTCTCTCTCTCTCTCTCTCTCCACCCTCCCCCCCCCCCCCCTCTCTCTCTCTCCACCCTCCCTCCCCCTTTCCCCTCCCCTTCTTCCTCCTTCCTTATCCATTGCCTCACCTTCTTCATCCATTGCCTCACCTTCCCCCCCTCCCTCCTTCCCTTTATTTCCGTCCAGAAAAATTTCTCTCCTGCTGCCACCTACCTTTTGTGTGTGTGTGTGTGGGGAGGGGGGGGGGGGGCGACGGCACGCACGTGCATGCTTTTATTTTAACAACAGTTGTTGGATTCTCTCTCTGTTGTTCTGGGGCCATTACTTTTTAAAACAAAAGTAACATAAAATAAAAGTAAGTAAAGCAACCTGCAATTTTCTCGCACATACTACTGTTCATGTTGCTGCATATACTTTCAACCTCCTATACATCCTCTTCTTTTTCTGCCTCTTCATTCACTTTTTTTCAGTTTTGTTGTATTTGTGGCAAGAGACCATGGAAATGCTTGTTTTCTGTAGGCGTGTTGTGGAAGCATGTTGCCTAGATGGTGACCTCCAGCAGTTATCGGCAGGGGACCAAACTGATGTGGGAGAAGCAGGTGCAGCATTGAGTGGTGGACAGAAAGTGAGAATAGCACTTGCTAGAGCCGTGTATCAGGTATGTTAATATGAAATGTTATGTACTTGGAATCTTACTGTCCATTTCTTAAGATACATCCAGTTTCAGTTTTTTTAATGCTTTCAATGATCTGCATATGCTATTGTATCAATTATATTATTGCCAGAATTCTGATAAGAATGCATCTTTCCTTAGGTGTTACGTAAGTGCTTTATTTTGTTACCCAAGGAAGTTCCTGTTAATTTTGTATTTCAGCTACCTAAAAGATGTAAAGGGAGTTGCAAGGGAAATATGTACTTTGACCTTTTCTTTTTTTAACGGACTGTTGAACACTGATAGTATGTTCCTGTGTCTTTGAATCAATACTCATGAAACAGTAACTACCTAAGTCACCCACCTATCCATCCATTCAGGAATGGGTGGAGGTAGGAGGAGAGTGGGTACTTATTGTTTTATGAAGTAACGGATTAATGGTTACTTGTCTGTCACAAATTTGGATAGAAATTTATGTTACTGCCACCTCCAGTTATTTTACGATATTCTTCTACCTGAAGTTCCTTTTTCACAAACACTAAGTTTAACTGTATATATTTTTAGATATATTTATTATTAATTTTTAGACATCTTCATGGGTTATAGGTTTTTATGGTCATGGGGATTTTATTAATTTTTTCATTCTGTGGTTATATTTATTATGTCTTCTTTCATTATTTTCTTAATTGCATTTTACTTTTACATCTTACTTTTGCTTTCCCAATTGCTCCCCTCCACTCACCCCCCCTCCCCTCCCCTGCCCCCTCACCACCTACTTCTAATTTATTTTTTCCCCCAGTATCTCCGTTTTCTCCAATTTTTTCGTCACCCCTTGTTCTCACAATGCATGTGAGTGAACTGTCCTTCCTTTCTAATCTTATCCAAACTATCCCTCTTTTCTCCCAAAGAAAGAACTGATAATACTTTTATGTGTGTGTGTACTGGCAGTAATAAAAAAAATTGCCTCCTACTTTCAGTAGCCTTTCATGGCATAAGATGTTTCCATCTGTTTTACAGTCCAAACGACTACTGTCAGTACTCTACACAATGTTCGTGGGGAGTTTTTGTTTCATCGTATTCAGTCCTGTGTTTTCTATATTCAATTTCATTGAATTAATCATTGTCTTTACACTTTTGAATTTCAGTCTATTGTTTTGCTCTACTAGTTCATCATTTGAATCTGTCTCTGCTAAAGCTGAGTTACAAAACATGGTGTTCAGAAACTCCTTTACCAGAAAAGACAAAGTAAATATTCCAGAATTTGAATCAAGAACAGCTGCCACTATGAGCAACTTAGAAGAAGGTATCCTCAGAGTAGTGAAGTAACTTAAATCACTTAATAAAAGCAAGTCTTGTGGTACAGACTGTATACCAGTTAGGTTCCTTTCAGAGTATGCTGATGCAATCCATACTTAACAATCATATGCAACCACTAAAAGGTTCTGTACCCAGAGATTGGAAAGTTGCAAAGGTCACACCAATGTTCAAGAAAGTTAGTATGAGTAATCCAATAAATTACAGGCCCACATCATTAATGTAGACATGCAGCAGGCTTTTAGAACGTATATTGTGTTTGAACATTATGAATTACCTGGAAGAGAATGGTCTGTTAACATGCAGTCAACATGCATTCAGAAATAACATCTATTCAGAAAACATCGGTCTTGTGAAATACTACTAGCTATTTACTCACACAAAGTGTTGAGAGCTATTGACAAAGGATTTCAAATTGATTCCTTATTTATAGATTTCCAGAAAGCTTTTGACACTGTACCAGACAAGGGGTTTTGTAGTGAAATTATGTGCTTATGGAATATTGTCTGAGTTATGTAACTGGATTCATGGTTTCCTGTCAGAGAGGTCACAGTTCACAGTAACTGACAGAAAGTCATCCAGTAAAACAGAAGCGATTTCTTGTATTCCCCAATGTAGTGCTATAGCCCTCTGCTGTGCCTGATCCATGAAAATGCTTTAGGCAACAAACTGAGCAGCCATTTTAGGTATTTTGCAGATGATGCTGTTGTTTGTCATCTAGCAAAGTCATCAGAAGATCAAAACAAATTCCAAAACAATTTAGAAAATATATCTGTATGGTGCGAAAATTGCCAATTGAAAGAAAAGTGTGAGGTAATCCACATGAGTGCTAAAAGGAATCTGTTAAACTTTGATTACATGAGAAATCAGTCAAATCTAAATTCTGTAAGTTCAACTAAATACCTAGGAATTACAAGCACGAACAACTTAAATTGGAAAGAAGACATAGAAAATGTTATGAGAAAAGCAAACCAGAGACTACATTTTATTGGCAGAAAACACTTAGAAAATGTAACAGATCTACTACAAAGACTGTCTACACTACACTTGTTTGGCCTCTCTTGGAGTACTGCAGCACAGTCTGGAATCCTTACGAGGTAGAATTAACAAAGTACATCAAAAAAGGTCAAAGAAGAGCATCACATTTTGTATTGTCCAAAAATAGGGAAGAGAATGTCACAGATATGATACAGTATTTGGGGTAGACATCATTAAAGCAAAGGAGTTTTTTGTTGCAGTAGAAGACAAATATTGCAAAGTCCATTTGCTGGATATGGTGTCAGAGGACCTGTCTCTTCTGTGTAGAGGCCACAAATGGTGTAGCTGGCAGGTCCATAGCCGGCAGCTCCTGGAAGTGAAGGTTAATGTGAATGCCAGGTCCATGGTGGAGGCAGCTCCAGAGTAAGATTCTGACTGTGGGAATGTTTTAAAATTTGGTGCTTGGCCCAGGAAATTCACTCAGAATGAATTCCTCAAGCATAGCCCGCACTCAGACCTAAATACTGCCTGGGCACCAGGATAGTGCGTGTACTACTTTATGGTTATGTGGCCCATGGAGAAGACAAGGTCTGTAGGGCCAATGACGTCTGGCAGTTGCAGGTTTGCTGCCTGATGACTGGGCAGAGCTCGGCCATCTCTTTCTGTTATCTCAATTGCTGTCCCCTGTGAGATCCGTGCCCGCGTGACCCATGGGTGCGTTGGTTGCTATCTGAGTGCATGCAGTACATCGACACAGCAGAAACTATTATGCTACATATAATAAAGCACAGCAAGTTGGACAGTGGCAATATATTTCTTCAAAATACAAGAATGCTCCAGTAGTAGAGAGTAATCTGTATAGTTGCTGTTCAATTTGGCTAATAATCATTTTCTAACATGATCATAAATGATTTGGTCATGGCAAATCACAAAACTCACGCTACAGTGTAATCACAGTTTTCAATTATTAAAAGAAAACACACACATGAGAAGTAAACTGTCAGTAACATTACATAATCTTGGACAGATGCTTCTGATGCCAGTGTATGCTATAGAATGTGAGATAAGGTAAACATTTGTATTTGATTTTGAAACTACACAATTCCTTTGTCTATGCCAAGCACTAAACATACAAATTCATGCTCTAGACAATAATCATTTCGTATGCTGTAATGAGAAACTATTTTAATACTGTGTTACAATAATTAACATTTTATTTATTCATTGTTGATAATTTAAAATGAAATAGGTTGTGTCAATAGTAGTGCAGACAAATCATATGGTACAGCTATAATCTTAAATACTAAAATCAACATTGGTCGTATCAAATGAAAGAGTACAGCCCCTGTCTAAATATTAAAATCAACATTGTTTCTATCATAACACTCTTTTACACTGTAACATGGGTTCCTGTCAGATGTCTATATAATTCCAATTTGAAAACTTTAAATGGAATGGATCAAGCAGAGAGAGCAAATTTATAAAACATTTGGAGGGTATTCACTTTGTGGGAATTTCCTGTTCTTGCCAGTCTGTGCCTTGGAATGTCAATTTTTACTTTATTTCTGGTATCAAGTTTGTGAATTTCTTCTCTGGCAACATACTCTTTGATACTGTTCCTGACAAAGACAGCAGAGACATAGATTCACAACTGTTAATATTTTAAGCCTGGTGGAAAAAAGGGAGGGAAGGGCTGCAGTGCTCCATAGGACCAGCCTTGCGTATTATACAAGCAGTTTCTTTTTTCTTTTTAAAATGTTACTAATATGAGAGGAATGTCCCCATATCAATAAGCCATTTGAGGAATGTGACAGAAAGGGCCCTAAATATGCCATGGGGAGACCACTAAACACATCTCTCTGTTTCCACATGAGGAAAAACTCATGAGATGCTCATGCAAACTTGACTGATATGTTCCTCACAATTCAGTTTGGTGTCAGTATGAAAAATGAAAAATTTGTCACAATTATTTCTATATTATTGGACAAACTTAGCCAAAGCTGTTGGGTTTTGTTTGGATTACAAACAATTTTTATTACCTGCAAACCAATTTGATGCAAAGTCAAGCATTTCATGCATAATTTTATCAGGAGTTGTGATGATGCGAAGCAAGTGAAATTATATCATTGGCATAAAATATTACAGACTGTGATACACAATGCAACAGGTCATTGATGGGCACAATGAAACAGAAGTGTCTGAAGACGAAGCCATATGGAACATAAGATCTAATTTTTACCAACTGGAAATGTCTATTTCTAATTGAGACAAACTGTCTTCTGTTGTTCAAGAAGAAGGAAATTACTGATAATGTAGATTTGTGTACACCATAATACTCCAGTTTTCTCAGTAATGTGTTACAGGGCTTGCAGTTAAATTTTTTACTTATGTTACATGATATATGTGACACCATTTTGTTACTTTCAAAAGCTGCTAAAGTCTCATCACCTATTTCTAGAACAGTTGCAGTGTCATCTTTACTAACTGAAACCCACACTGATTGTTGAAGAAGAGCACATGTTTTCTAAAATAATTACATGATTGCGCTAAAGAAATTTCTGGCAGAAAGTAAATAATTTAGGAGTAACAGAGACAACTCACCAGGTTTTACCTGGAAGTTCTGGCAACAACTTTGGAGAATCTCAGGACTGTGTTCAACAGTGTTTACAAGTCAAGGCGATCACTTCCAGCACCATTTGTGACTCACCTTTGTTTCCCTATGAACAAGACATGACATGGTCATTTCATTTTCTGATTTGAATGCAAAGCCTTTAATTTGTTTGTGGGGCCTCTTTTGAGTGAGACACCGTGTATTTGTACTATTTTATATTTTATATGTTGAGGCCCCTTGCTACCTTTTATTGTAGAATGATGCAACATCACTATCTGACATAAAAGTTTGTAAATATCATGAACTTCTGTTAATATGTTACCAGATCTGATGATGACAGCACAGATCTGTTGAAACCAATAATTAATAAAAGATTTACAACCGATCTTGGCGTACTTGATATTTCAGAATGATATAACAGTAAACTATGCTGAATACTAGAATGGCAGAAGAGGTGAGAAAGACATATCCAGTTCTTCATCATATGACTTTCCCTAATTTTTTTCTCCTATTTAATTTGAGGTATTAAGCTCTACAAAATATTTGTAATTTCTCAGACAGTTCATTCGATACACTTGAATCAATTTGACACTGCTGTAATTTCTCTTCAGAATATATGTAAAGAATGCAACAGTGAAGCAGCAAAAATCAGCAGCTGTGCGAAGCTGTTGCTGTTCATTGTCCATCTTGGCATGTGCACATTCCAATTTCATACAATTTATATCATGACATTCCAGTAATATTCTTGGCCCCCGAAAGACATTATGAAAATGTGTTGTCAGCATGGACTTTTCAATGAAGAAATGGTATGTCTCTTAGAGAAACAGAAATTGGCTTCACTTGTGAGGATGAGGATTTTGTACCAGAGACAAGTGGATATAATGACATTGTGAATAAGGAGTGATTAGCTGAAGATGATTCAGATGTTAATCTATGTCAGACCTCACGTCACACATCACAGCCATATCAGTTGAATGCCTCTACGACGAAGGTCACTAGGGTTGGAACCAAGTGTGAGAATGTCAATTTTCCATCTTCTGGAAGGAGGTCAGCTGTGAACATTCTAAAGGAGAGAGGAGGTCCCACTACTTATGCTTCCCAAAGAGTAGACAGCTCTATCATCAGTGCTTTACATCTTATTTTTCACAAAGCAATGTTGCATCTCATGAAGAAATATACAGAATCAAATGCTAAAAAAATACTGTAAAACAGTGATTGGACTGTGTCACTTGAGAAACTGGAAAAAATGATGGCTGTCATAGATGCTCAGGGTGTTATTTTTTCTAAAGATAAGTCTGCAGATGATCTTCGGTTGCATTCCTGGGAGCTTACTTTCATCAAAGACATTATACTAAGGTACAGATTTCAGGAGCTTCTCAGATTTCTCTGTTTTGATGAAAAATCAACGCAGGCTGAATACCTGCCAGCCACAAAATTTGCTCTTGAATCTGAAATTTGGGGAAATTTAAGGGAAAATGCCATGGGGAAAATATAATTATTGATGGGCAACTATTACCAAGCAAGACAGGTTCACTCAGTTCATGCCCAATAAACCCAACAAGTATGCTCTCAAACTCTCGGTTGCTGCTGATGTACCAAAAGAGTGTATATGCAACGGTTTCTCATACCTCGGAAAAGAGTACATTCATACAGAGAAGCAACCACTCAGAGAGTACATTGTTCTGCATCTCTTGGAGCCATTTTTAAATCACAGGAGAAATTTAATGACAGACAACTACTTCTCATCTCTTCAGTTTACTACAAAGCTCAAAGAAAAGAAAACTTCATTATTTGGTATAATGAACAAGCTCTTTGATGAAACTCCTGATGAGGTAAAGGAGCCAAATGCTGAAATACACCGCATAACCATCTTGCTCCAGGCTGACAACACAGACTGCATCATGACTGTAGGCCAAGGAAAGAAGAATATAAATGTCTTTATTCTTTGTTTATTGCATGCTGAAGTAACAAGAAGAAAAAAGAAACCTGAAACCATAGACTTCTACAATACAAAAAGTCTGGGTTGGATGTGGTTGATCAAATGACTCCTAAATATGTGTGTAGGAGATGGCCAATGCATGTCCAGTACAGCTTCTTGGGCATGGTGACAATGAATGCACGAGTTATGTAGAAAATAGTGTACAATAAAATGGAAATTCTGAAAGTCATGCTTCAGCTTTGAATGAACTGAAGAGAACAAAAGAGCACTAAGAAGAACAGACAAATGAAGAGGATATCAAATGGAAGTGGAAGAAGTGACAAATCAGCCTCTGTAAAGTGACAAATGTGTAAAGTGCCACAAAGCCAAGTGAAGAAAGAAACCACCTGTGCGAAGTGCATCTAACAGATTCCAATGACTTTAGTATAAAGTACAACAAGGCCATGTGTACAACACTTATGAGTATAGTATGGGCTATATATATCAAATGTGTCTAGAAGGTTCTACACATAGTTAAGGTATGGAAGTCAACAGCTTTTAAGAAATTTGTTGGCATGAGCAATGATAAATCAATAAGGTAATTTGTTGTTGATATAACTAAGTAATATATTGTTGTGTTAAATAACCATTGCATAACTTGCAAAAAGTTAGGGATTAATGTACACTAAATTAAAGTACTTGTTTAAAGCAAATATGAAAATACTTTATGCTCTGCTAAGGAATGTCTAACAGTTTCTGACAACACGAGACAGTGTGGTGCTGGGGTGCAAGACTCACACATCTCTCGCAGTTGACATACGTATTGTGTGCAGCCGTTCTTCTCGGGTCAGACAGCTGCATCAATCTTCACAAACTCTTCTTCTCCGAAGAGTATAGCTGGTTAAAGGAATTTCAAAATAGATTTCTTTCTACTCTTGAAAAGATTCTGTACTCTCAGGATAATTTTTGTTCAACTCTGTTGTATTTTCATCTCCACAATAAAACAACTTCACAAGTTTCACATAATCGTTCAACTCTCACAAGTCAACCCCATCTTGGACCATTAGATACTAACAGATACAATTACAATATGTTTGGTTTAATAACCACTATAAAACCAGTTCTTGCTTCTAACAAGTCCAATACCAGAAAATAAAATGTAAGTGTCTTTAGTTCAATACATAATTCATTTGTTCACAACACATACAGTTGTTACACCATCAAGGAATAAAGCATGCTTGCTCCTTGTACTGGACATACAGCTTTTATGGCGCAAGTAGCAAACATTTGTCCGCACTGATCGACCATCCCTATTGCAGTGTTCTCCTGATACACGTCCATCCTGCACACACACAGAAACCAGTGGTGAGGTAGACACATCTCCACTCTCTCACACTCATACTTAAAATACCGGGTGTTCGAGATGGTGGAAAGATGAGTGTGTCTAGAACTTACACTGAAATTCTCGAGGCACTACATATCTCTCCCCTTAGCTTGAACACGTGATATTTTATACATAATTATCATATACAGTAAGGATACATAGGATAGTGCTTCATCTTTCAACATTATATGTTTTCTTTCAATAACAGTGAATATGCCTGTTCTCATTACTTATTCCTCTCTCTCTCTCTCTCTCTCTCTCTCTCTCTCTCTCTCTCTCTCTCTCTCTCTCTCTTAATCCCTGTTGGAGCTAGCTCTTTTCAATGCTCTGACAATTTGTGCAAACAAAATTTTTGCTTTCTGCCTTTTTCCAATCATAAATTTCAGGTGTACATAACTCTACTGCTTTGTTCTTATTTCCTGTACTACTTTTCCTAACTATGTACTTATTCATTACTTATTGTAATCTGGAGGAACTCTGGGTAAAATAAAAGTGTTCCCTTCTTCTGACACTTGTAAATCTAAAACATAAAAACGCTAGTGCTTGGGAACAGTACCTATATCTTACATGGGTTGATCCTAGGAGTACCCTTTCTCCTTCCCTTTTGGTAGGTACGCCCCTTTCTTATTCCTATCCTCCTGTGGTACAGGTCAATCCCCTTCTTGGTGCCCCTGTCCTTGCAGTATAGGTCAGCCTTTGATAGGTCTGCCTGTCCGCCCTTTTTCTCATCCAATCAATGTCGAGTGTGCCTCCCATATCCTTCTTGAGTAGGCCTCCTGGTTCATTGCCCTAGCATACATCATTATGTATGTTGTTGTTGTTGTTGTTGTTGTTGTTGTTGTGGTCTTCAGTCCTGAGACTGGTTTGATGCAGCTCTCCATGCTACCCTATCCTGTGCAAGCTTCTTCATCTCCCAGTACTTACTGCATCCTACATCCTTCTGAATCTGCTTAGTGTATTCATCTCTTGGTCTCCCTCTACAATTTGTACCCTCCACGCTGCCCTCCAATGCTAAATTTCTGATCCCTTGATGCATCAGAACATGTCGTACCAACCGGTCCCTTCTTTTTGTCAAGTTGTGCCACAAACTCCTCTTCTCCCCAATTCTGTTCAATACCTCCTCATTAGTTATATGATCTACCCATCTAATCTTCAGCATTCTTCTGTAGCACCACCTTCAAAAGCTGCTATTCTCTTCTTGTCCAAACCATTTATTGTCCATGTTTCACTTCGATACATGTCTACACTCCATACAAATACTTTCAGAAACGACTACCTGACACTTAAATCTGTACTCGATGTTAACAAATTTCTCTTCTTCAGAAACGTTTTCCTTGCCATTGCCAGTCTACATTTTATATCCTCTCTACTTCGACCATCGTCAGTTATTTTGCTCCCCAAATAGCAAATCTCCTTTACTACTTTAAGTGTCACATTTCCTAATCTAATTCCCTCAGTGTCACCCGATTTAATTCGACTACATTCCATTATCCTTCTTTTGCTTTTGTTGGTGCTCATTTTATATCCTCCTTCCAAGACTCTGTCCATTCCGTTCAACTGCTCTTCCAAGTCCTTTGCTGTCTCTGGCAGAATTACAATGTCATCAGCGAACCTCAAAGTTTTTATTTCTTGTCCATGGATTTTAATTCCTACTCCGAATTTTTCTTTTGTTTCCTTTACTGCTTGCTCAATATACAGATTGAATAACATTGGGGACAGGCTACAACCCTGTCTCACTCCCTTCCCAACCACTGCTTCCCTTTCATATCCCTCGACTCTTATAACTGCCATCTGGTTTCTGTACAAATTGTAAATAGCCTTTCGCTCCCTGTATTTTATCCCTACCACCTTTAGAATTTGAAAGAGAATATTCCAGTCAACATTGTCAAAAGCTTTCTCTAAGTCTACAAATGCTAGAAACGTAGGTTTGCCTTTCCTTAATCTTTCTTCTATGATAAGTCGTAGGGTCAGTATTGCCTCACGTGTTCCAGTGTTTCTACGGAATCGAAACTGATCTTCCCCGAGGTCGGCTTCTACCAGTTTTTCCATTCATGTGTAAAGAATTCGTGTTAGTATTTTGCAGCTGTGACTTTTTAAATTGATAGTTCGGTAATTTTCACATCTGTCAACACCTGCTTTCTTTGGTATTGAAATTATTATATTCTTCTTGAAGTCTGAGGGTGTTTTGCCCATCTCATACATGTTGCTCACCAGATGGTAGAGTTTTGTCAGGACTGGCTCTCCCAAGGCCATCAGTAGTTCTAATGGAATGTTGTCTACTCGCGGGGCCTTTTTTCGTCTCAGGTCTTTAAGTGCTCTCTCAAACTCTTCACGCAGTATCGTATCTTTATGTATACTATTCTTAAATATTCTCTGGTAAAATTACAAATCTGCTTTACAATCGACACTTTCCAATCCTCCATCTAATACCCTAGAGTCCTCTTTCGCTGCTCACTCTATATATAAACAGATATCATGCCTACACATAGTAGATGCTATGTCTACCTTTATTTACCAACTCCCAGTAGATACTATGCCTTTTCTCAAAACACTAGCACGACTAACTCAACCTGTTTTATACTTATTGCCCCAGTTCTCCTGCTCCAGCTTCTCTAGGCATATGCGTTGATTGTTAGTCTCATACATATATGAGAGTGAAAAATAAAAAAATAACGATGCAGAACTGTCACATATCAACAATGTGATATGTGCATCTACTCAGATGTACATGTCTTTATTCCCCTACATCCCTTGGCTGTTCGGACATTGCTTCAGGTTTATAATCCGTAATGTTCATGTTTGTGTGTAAGTTTCTCTTTGTGTTTATGTCTAGGTGTGTTTGTGCAGCCTGATTCTTTGGCCTACTTATGTGAAATAAGTTGTAGGTTCTTTGTAACCATGGAAAAAGAGAAGGACTTCTGCGATAGAAGTATATGAATACGGAAAGAGGGAAAAATAGGTATTGAGATGAGAAGTAAGAAAGGAAAAAGTAGAAATGTTTGCTAAGATCGAAGAAGAGAAAGTAGATAGTCCCAAAGACAGGAAACCCTTCCCACCCTCGTTTCCCAGGATCCCTTCTTCACCGGTACTTGAGTGAGAAACCGGAGGATGTATGATGTTAAACATCTCCTACAGAACAGACATTCCCACCTTCACCTTTGAAGTCCCTGAAGAAAAATCTTAGCAATTCCTATGGAACGGCAAATGGTGAAGAACCAGTCACACTTGTCTGCGAGGGTTGTCTGAAAGATGCGGTGTGTGTTTAGTGTTAGTCATGCTTGTATTTACACCACCCACCCCTTCCAAAACTAACATAAACCCTCCCTTATACATCACATCTCGTAAAAGGTATAAAATGTTCTACAAAAAATAGAAAATTATACATTACGATAACATAGTTGTTTAGTCATTCAGTTTAACTATACTTTTATACACACATAAAATTCTCTATTCATTTTATATCATTTCAACATCACTTGATTTAAATAGTATCATCATGTTATACCTTTCACTCAAATAATATTTTATTCATTTCATCTCATGTCTAGAGATCACTGTTCATTTGTGATTCTCTTAAATTGGTCTCAGTCTTGTAGTCATATCTGGATTCCTACATACTAAAATTATAGGATAGTTTAAGAATTCAAGAATAGATTACAGAATAGTTTAAGGTTTGAAGCGGATTTGGTGCAGGAAAAATAGTACAGAAGAAACACTAAAAACAACTCAGGATCTGATGGTCGTCACTGTGCCTGTTAACACCGAACGTTAATGTCCCTGGGAGACAGATGTGACTTCACCTGGATGCCATGGATCTGACATTAACCTCACTTGAGCAAGTGCAAACCAGTACTTCTCGTTAAATTTTGTGTGAAAGTCTCCCCACGACAAAACAGGCACCACTTTACTATGAAACAAAACATTAGGTAAAGTTATTCTGATTTCTGCTTTGTCATGAACGGGTTTGAATTCCTTGCACAAGTCATCCATAACCTTGGTAGCATCATTAAGTTCAGAAAAAGCAACTATCAAAATGTTTCCAGAGATTATACTGTCGGTAACTTCTCGATCTTTAATTAGTTCAAATGGTTACACCAAACTACTTACATTTATAATGTCAAAGTTGGCTATTGTTCCTTTGAAACTTCATCCCATATTATCTACTCGCAATCTAACAATGCATGTAGTAACACCTGGGATTTTCGATTGAATAAACGACATTACTTCCGTAGGTCGATCTGGGCTCTTTTTCAAAGTAATCATTTCCTGTCTTACAGAATTAAATTTAACATTACATACATTTTTACAAAATTTTAATTTTTCACTAAATTCAGATTCTACATGATTATATTTATCTTCAATATCAAATTCTAATTTTTTAGTTAAATCTTGAAGTTGCTCATCCTGTCTCTGGTTAAATTCAATAAATAGTTGATTAAGTTGAGTATTCAAAGAACTAGTGAGTTCACTCTTTAAATCTAACTTCAGATTTTGTACCTTATTATTTAAAGAGTAAAATTCAGTCTTCAGATTTCCCATACTTTCACACAACTGGCTAAATTCCTTATTTGGTTCATCTACTTTTGCACTTAACAATCCTAAAGTCTTATTCTGAACGTCCAGTTTATTATTGACTTGAATATTAACTGTGTCTATTTCTCTACTTAAATTAGCACTTTGTGCATTTAGCTTTTCACTTAAAGTGACTGAATCAGCCTTCTGGTCATCCAACTTAACATTCATCTGAGTATTTTGAGCTACTAAATTTTTACTTAGAGTAGTAATTTGACCATCCAACACTGTTCTCACTGAGTCAGAATTTAGACTTAGTTCTTTGATAAAATTTGCTACTTCAGCCCAATCTGGCATTTCCTTATTCACTGTCATAGCCATGGCTGGTTCTGCTAGTTGCTGTTCTTGATCCATAACTTCATTGATTTTAGACCTAGTAATCATCTAAAAGAAGATTCACCACTGAGTACAATAACTACATTAACAGTTTATCATTCAACAGTTCCTTCAACTTTACCAAACAATTATTGTTTTTTGCTCACCCAGCGTAAAGTTCTAGCTGCGTTGGTGAGCAGATGTGTAATCAGCGCCGGTGGACAGCACTGGTGCTGGCGGCGTTGAATGTTGGTTTCAGCGTCGTAGTCAGCGAGCGGATGAAGAGTCAGCACCAGTGAGCAGCAGCTGGTGCAGTTGGTGTTTGTGGTTGGTTACTGTGTCAGCATCGGCTTTTTTGCTATTACTTTCTTACGTCTTTTACTATGTTGCACTCGCCTCTTTCTTCCAGTGGTTTATTTGACTCAATACAATTACTGGAAACAGTTCACACATCTTGTTAGGACTGTTTACTATGGCAACTCATAATATCTTCTTCCCGTTTCGGTCGTGAAATTCCCATTTTCTTCGGGTCCTGTCACTTAGATCACTATGTTCTAACGGCTTCTGATGACACAAGACAGTGTGGTGTTGGGGTGCAAGACTCACATGTCTCTCGTAGTTGACTTACGTATTGTGTGCAGCTGTTCTTCTTCTCGGGTCAGATGGCTGCGTCGATCTTCACAAACTCTTCTTCTCCGAAGACTATAGCTGGTTAAACTAATTTCAAAATAGACTTCTTTTCTACTCTTGCAATGATTCTATACTCTCAGGATACTTTTTGTTTAACTCTGTTGTATTTTCATCTCCACAATGAAACAACTTCACAAGTTTCACATAATCATTCAACTCTCACAAGTCAACCCCATCTTGCACCATTAGATACTAACAGAAACAATTACAATACGTTTGGTTTTTAACCACTATAAAGCTTGCTTCTAGCAATTCCAACACCAGAAAATCAAAATGTAAGTATCTTTAGTTCAATAAATAATTCATTTGTTCACAACAAATACAGTCATTACACCATCAAGGAATAAAGCGTGCTTTCTCCTTGTATTGAGCACACATCATCTATGGCGTGAGCGGCAATCACTTGTCTGTGCTGATCGACTGTCCCTATTGCAATATTCCCCTGATACATGTCCATCCTGCACACACAGAAACCAGTGGTGAGGTAGACACATCTCCACTCTCTCACCCTTGTACTTAAAATATCGGGTGTTCATGACAGTGGAAAGCTGAGTGTCTCCAGAACGTATTCTGAAATTCTTGAGGCACTACAAATGTCAGAAACTCTGCAGTTCTAGTGTTAATATAAACTTCAGCACCACAGTGATTTCTTTGTTTTCTGTCACTCTTATCACCCTGGAGAAAATACAATTGACAGTCAGTTGCTCCTGACGAAGATGATGGAGGAATCATCAAAAGCTCAAGGTTTCACCTCGAATTGACTTGGCAAAAATTCCAAGGCTATTCTGTAAAGCAGTGCTGTTGTAAAAGACTTTGTTCTCACACTCTGTTTAATTGATTTTCTGTTAGCTAGTGTTCCAACACACATATCACACCTACACCCCTAATGCTTCAGAAATGTGAAAAATCTAACAGTTTATTTCTTATACAACAGATATTGACTTCCAGTGACATAAATATCCTCCACCCCCCTTTTCATGTGGTCATATATCTATATGTGACATTTCAGACTTACACACATAGTAATTGTCAAAGTTGGCCATTATTTCTGGTCTTGTGAGAAATCACTGCTGTTTCATCATGCTGCATGTTCAATTTTAAAGACACACAACTTTTTTCTTTCAAAGGAGTAACTCGCTTAATATCATGTTTGATATCAGACAAGCTATTGTATCTGTTAGAGCCAACAAACATTTATTGAACACAAAATTATGTTTCTGTTACAACAGATGAAGTTGACCACTAATCCAAACCAAACAGTAACAGTCCCTGATTGAAATGAACAAGAATCCAAAAATGACTGCTTCTTTGTGCTTGCATATTGTAATTATAATAATAATTGCAATTATAATAATAATCACTGTTTCATTAAGTCTTCGAATAGTAGGCTTATACTGTTATACCAGCTCATGGAGTTCAGATAACAGGACCATCAACCTAGTCATGCACTATGCAAACACAAGTCCAAAATCATCTAGGTAAATACCACTGTTGGTTGTAATACACTTCATAGAGGCAGGGTTGGATAATAGCAGCTAGCGAAGAAAAAAAAATAGAGAGCAAGCCAGCTGCCAAGTTGCCTTATGTTGTCCTGCTGGTCATGTGGACTTTCACATGACCAGCCTGCAACATCAGCAGCATACCTACTGGATATGCTCTCACCAGATAAGGATGGTGTTCTGCACATCACTATGTTCATATCTGCCATTTGCACATCCAGCGGAGTTATTAAACAAACTATTTATGAAATCTTATGACTAACAAATGCCTGTCCCAGTCTGTTGATACGGAAACTATGAGCTATGTGAAACTGTTCTCCTAGTGTGATTATATCAATGTACATTGCATTTTTAAATTAGCTTATATATTTTGCACATCTTTATTCATCTTTTCTACTTCCTTATTTACACTGAACCAGGTATACTTTCTAGTTCTTTTGTATCTATCTCTACTATGACAATAGCCCCTGTTAGAAAGGTAGAAAAATCTTCATTCCTTACTTCTGAAATTTATTTGCAACTGACTGCAGTTACTTATGACTGACTGCAGTTGCACCACCAAAATTTGCGTCTTGGTTTTGTATTGTGATAAGCTCATATACACATATACTTCTTAATTCAGTGACTAATCCTTGCCTCTGGCTGCCAGCATAAATGTCAACTTTACATGTACTTGATGTGGGAAGATCACAGTTATAAAACCTATAATAACTACTGGTGCCTGTTTTGTCTTGTTTAATATTTTCTGCTTCACTCTTTTTGTGAATGTAAGATGATAATACCTTTGAAGCATTTCTTGAAATTGATAAATCAGCAAAGCTCAAATTCACATTATGCCTACTGTTTCTCTGCATCAAAAAACTTTCCTGTCTGTTCTTATTGGTCTCATCCTCAATGTAGCCATGCTGTCCCATTCTGTTCACTACTTTTCTACAGTCCATATTAGAAAGAGCCTGAAATCAATTGCCCTTCACTTCACTGTCATGTATCACCCAGTCTAGCAGTTTTCACTTCACACTGAGGTGACAGAAGTCATGGGATAACAATATTCACATATACAGATGGCAGTATTATCGCATATGCATGGTATAAAAGGGCAGTGCATTGACAGAAATTTCATTTATAGTCAGGTGATTCGTGTGAAAAGATTTCCAATATGATTATGGCCACACAATGGGCATTAACAAACTTTGAAAGTGGTATGGTGGTTTGAGCTAGACACATGGGACATTCCAATTCAGTAATCATCTGGGAATTCAATATTTATAGATCCACGGTGTCTAGAGTGTGCTAAGGATACAAAATTTCAGTCATTACCTCTCACCACGGACAAACCAGTGGCCAACAGCCTTCACTTATCAATGTATAACAGTGGCATTTGTGCCAGTGCTAACAGACAAGCAACACTGTGAAATGATCACTGTGTCAGTGGTCTATGGCAGCATTTGACTGACGTCAGTGCCTTTGCTAACAGCATGACATTGCCTGCAGTGCTTCTCCTGGGCTGGTAAATGTATCAATTGGACCCTAGACAACTGTAAAACTGTGACCTTGTCAGGTGAGTTGCAATTTCAGTTGGTAAGGGCTAATGCTAGGGTTTGAGTATGGCGCAGATCCCAGGTTGTTAAAAAAGCACTGTGCAAGCTTGTGGTGGCTCCATAGTGGTGTGAGCTGTGTTTACATGGATTGGACTGGGTCTTCTGATCCAGCTGAACTTATCATTAACTGGAAACGTATATGTTGTGCTATATGGAGACTGTTTGCAGCCAATCATGGATTTCATGTTTCCAAATTTTTGTGGGTGACAATGTGCCATGTCAGTTGGACACAATTGCTTGCGATTGGTTTGAAGAACGTTCTGGACAATGTGAGTGAACGATATGGTCGCCCAGATCACCCTACATGAATCCCACCAAACATTTATTAGATATAATCAAGAGATTAATTTGTGCACAAGATCCTGTGCCGGCAACACTTCCACCATTATGGATGGCTATAGAGCCAGCATGGCTCGGTATTTATGCAGGTGACTTCTAATCACTTAACCGGGATTATTAGACTAGCTTAAGTAAAAATGTCTGTTAGATTTCAGTTTTGACAGCACTTGGTCACAACAGGAAATATTAGGTATTGTGTGTATGATAAATTTATTAAAAGTGCATAACTATGTTTCATTCTGACATAGTATTAGTTCTGTTAATATTTGCAGTTCCAATTTACTATAATGTATTCACCTATTTTGACAATCTCCTGACAAATAATCTTTGTAGTGAGTATTATATTCAGATGTTTTATGTTTTTTATGTTATACTTTCTGACTTGTTCCACACCCACAAGAATCATCTCATTTTTGGGTCTGTGGAATAAAACTGTATCTAATCTAATCTGTTGAGTCCATGCCACATCAATTTGCTGCACTATGCTGGTCAATAGGAGGACTGACACAATTTTAGAAGGTGTTTCATAATTTCTGTCACCTCAATGTGTATCTTCCGTTTTGTATGATATTTTTACCCATTTTATGAGATGTTTGAACTAGCATATGGAAAATTTGCCAAGCTTTGCTCCAGTAATGACTAATTTTTTTCCTTGCTGACATTTTGAAATATCAATTTTTAAAGTGTTAATAAAATATGCACCCCATAAAGTCCTTTGGCTTCATAATTTCATCATTACACTTTCTATGCTCCAACTTTTTCATTACATAATTAATGATTTTTTTTAAAGATATTTCTTGAACTTCCACTCTGGTTCCCATCTTGAAGGACATTGTTCAAAACACTAGTTACAAGTTCAGTCTTGTTTAAGTGCCTATCTACTGTTCAATGCCTAAACTATTGGGTGAGTCATGAGTCCTTACTGATGTTGTTTTCGTTATTTGTATTCTGTTGAGCACTTTCCAGTACCGTGTTAAAGTATTTTAAATTATGCTACATGACTTATCGGTATTCCACCACTAGAGTGTCATTAGCAGTCAGTCAATGGCCTGAGTTGGGTGTTTGATAGAATAAAGACACGGTTTTTGGATGAAAACTTGAGAGCATTTCAAACTGGGTTCCATAAAGCTTGTTATACTGAGAAAACTAATAAGATATCTGTAATGAAATTTTGTAACAGCTGAATAAAGTAATTATGTTACCTTTGTTATCAGGTCTTTGACAATGTTTATTGTAATAAGAGAAACACAGTATGTTCTACAGAGCTGACACATCACCCCTTTCTTTCTTTTAAATAGGCAATTTCTTATCTCAGTGACTAAAAAAGGAGGGTCACAGCAAGTCATTCCCTAACATGTGTTGCAACGTTGTACAAACACAACATCAGAAGTCCCACCAACCAAATTGTATTCCACTTCCATATGAAGGTATACAACAAGACACTGAATGAATTATGAAATGGTATATCATCTCTTAACCATAGAATACATTTAGACACAGTCTAATAGGAGAGCATACAATCATCATATAAACATTAGTCTGGCCGAGGGGCCAGAGCAGTGGCTTGTATAAGACTATTTTGCACGTGGTGCATCGGCTGCTGCATCATCTGTGCCATTGAAAAGTGGTCTCTTTAAACCATTCACGGAGACACACGCTGTTTGATTATGTGTGCCCAATGTACATGGTTACAACACTTCTTGCCCCATGGGGAAAAGTGTTCATTGTGGATGTGTCTTTGTGTTCATTGGAAGGTGACAACTGCTGGAGCCCATTTCGTGCTGTAACAGGAAAATCTGGTGTGAAAAGACATGGGTGCAGACAGGCGTGGTGCCCACTGCGCCGCAAGAGGCTGTAAGGGAGCATTGGTGATAAAGGTGCTGTGTTACCATCCACATTCAGGCAGGCAGTTGGCAATAGATTGAGCAGAGAAGACGGCTCTGATGGTGGCAGTGGTGACAGGGGCTGTGGAGATGGAGGCAGACCGCACTGACTACTCTGCCCAGTGGCAGCTGGTGGCTGGCACAGATGGTGAGGCGGCTGCAGGATGGGAGGGCTCTCTGGCCCGTAGTCAGTCATGTGTGGGCAGAGCTGGTTGTAGTGTCATGACACCAAGTCATCAGAAGTACATATGACCCAGAGGTACATATTATCCAGAGGCAGAAACCTTGGCAGTGATGGATGAGTTCTGGTATCCACTGAGGGTGCTCGCCAAACCATTAGGCTCAGACAATGGAGTCCAGATGGAATCAATGTGAGGCAGGTGCTGGTTGTTGGCTGACCTCAGCTGGAGCAGATGGAGTAGCATATGGGGCTGGTGACCATGATCAGCTCCACTGATGCAGTGAATCTGTAGGAGCTCAAAGAACCAATCAAGGGCTTCCTCAGGAGAAGATTGAGTGATATATTGTTTCATCTGGATTTTGCATATATGGTCTGGCTTCTCCACCTCTCCATTGGACTTGGGTGAACGGGAGGGGACATAACATGCTGGATGTGATGCTTTGTACAAAAATCTTCAAAATCTTGAGACACAAACTGTGGGCCATTGTCTGTCATGATCCTATATGGTAGTCGTACTAAGGAAAAAATCTTTGAGAGAGGTGTGACTGTCACTGAGGTGGACATAGATGGGCAAAGAATCACATATGGGAATTTTGAGAAAGCATCAATTACTGCAAGCCAAAAGGAGTTAAGGAATGCTACCAGGGGTGCTGGGGGTGCAGATGGGATCACATCTGTGGGCACAGACTCTTCAGTAGGTAACAGTAAAGTGCCATCAAGGACGGAGAGGTATTGGCGGAAAGCTTAATGTTTATGCAAGTGATTAGATGATTGACCCATTGGTTTGTCCAGCCAGCCATGGTGGACAAATTGCACAATCAGACGTTAAACAGAATCAACCATAATAGCTGCCAAAATCTGAGAACTGGTAGTAAGGAAACCATCCATGGTGTTTTGTGTTACTATTTCAAAACAGAAACACAGCAATTTATCCTGATAAGTGCTAGATCAGGGACAGTCGGCTATCTAGAAACAGCATCCACATAATGTGTTGTGCAGTGGGTCAGAAATGAATCTCATAGTCATAGTGTGACAAAAACAGAGCCCAGCATTCCAGGCAACGGGCTGCATTGTCAGGTAAAATGATGGTGGATGGAAAAGAGCCAGAGGTTTATGATCAGTAATCAGATGAAATTTAGAAAGCTATAGGAAAACATAAAAATTTTTGAAAGTGTACTCAGTAGCAAGGGCTTCATTTTTGTCTGTGAGTAGTGCTGTTGTCCCTGATTCAGAGCCGGCCGAAGTGGCCGCGCGGTTCTGGCGCTGCAGTCTGAAACCGCGAGACCGCTACGGTCGCAGGTTCGAATCCTGCCTCGGGCATGGATGTGTGTGATGTCCTTAGGTTAGTTAGGTTTAACTAGTTCTAAGTTCTAGGGGACTAATGACCTCAGCAGTTGAGTCCCATAGTGCTCAGAGCCATTTGAACCATTTGAACCTGATTCAGAGTTTTGGAAGCGTACACAATAGGGAGTTTGGAACCATTCTCATGTTTGTGTGTGAGAATGGCCCAAAGGCAATACTGGGAGGCATCTGTGGTCAAAATGAAATGTTTGCCCCATTGGAAAGTAACCAAGCAAGGTGCCAAGTATATTTTTGAGTGTAATAGTGTAAAAGCACATGATACTGGGAGGTATCTGTGGGTCAAAACGAGGTGGTGACCAGGATAGAAAGTAATTAAGCAAGACGCCAGGTGTAATTTTGAGTTTAACTGGGTAAAAGCAAGGCTGCAGTGAAAAGAAACACCTTTATGTAAGAGAGCATGAAGTGGCTTCGCCGGTGTATCTGCGCAAGGAAGGAATTCAAGATTGTATGCAATCTTCCCAAGAATGGCTTTCTGCTCTTTGACATTGGTAGGATGGAGCAAAGCTGTAATGGCATTGACACGCTGGTGTAAATGCTTGATGCCAACATGCAAGACTTCAAAACCAAGGCAGATGACAGTTGGCTGAAAAAACTGTGATTTGACCAAGTTACAGTTCAGATGGGTGGCTTGTCACACCATGAACAGAGCATGAAGATTCTGTAAATGTTCATCTCTTGAGGAACCTGAGACCACAATATCATCCATGTAGTTAATGCACCCTGGTACGAAGGCCGTGAGTTGGTCCAAAAATTGTTGGAATATGGCAGGGGCACTATCCGTGCCAAATGACAGGCACTGGGATTAATATGACCCAAAGGGAGATATATTCTTTATGAGGACAAGTTTGGAATCATCATCCAGAGGCAGTTGCAAGTAGGCTTCTGACAAGTCTATTTTGGAAAATATTGGCCCCGAGAGAGCCATACTACGAGTTTATCCTGACCGGTTAAGGGATGGGTATCAATAACAGAATGTGAATTCATAGACTTTTTAAAATCACCACAGATCCAAAGGTTGCCATTAGGTTTTGTGACAGTTACCAATGGGGCATACCATTCACTAGTTGTCTGGTTTAAGTTTGTGCGTAGTGATGAAATTATATATAAACAAAGATCAATAGATTAGGCAGAGTGATGCTATTAAATTAACACTCAGTGAACTGGTATATGTATTTTCTCTTCTCTAATTATGCAACCTTGTTTTCCCAGAGGATTATTATCATTAAATAGTGGCTGAATACTAACTAGCTACAAAGAATGCTTGGTTTTTATAACTCGGTAGTGAATGATCCTGAGTGCATTGTCTGCACATTTTAGCAAAGTTTGCACATAGTTAATGTCACTCTTGGTTCATCAATATTGTGTTCACATCCTTATTTTTGTGTTGGTCATGAGTGTTTGAAATCTAGTTATTTAATCAACTTATTTTTAATGTGCCATAACAAAAACTGTTCTATCTCAATTTTATAATATGAAATCAGATATTAAGCAATTTCTTTTAGTAGTAAATGTGTGCAAAGCAGTTAAAGTAGTGAAATCTCAAACTATTGCAAATTGTAGAGTCTGATTAATTTAATGACAAAGCACAAGTTTTTATTTTTTCCTAGTTGGAATAAATTGCTTGTTTTCACATGTCTTGGTAAGAGATTAAAAAATCAAAATCTTTTTTGCTTGTAGCCCTCCTCATACGGAATTTAGGTTGTCTAATATTGAATTTGTTGATTATTTTCTCCAGTTCAAGTACTGAAATATTTATCTAAACCATTGCATTAGCTGGTAACAAATCATTGACGTAAACAACTTAATGTCTTTCTAGTCCATTAATACAGAGCAATTGATACTTCAATAAGCAAGAAATTTTTTAGAACTAATTAAAATATATTAAAATATCTATATTGTATTTTAACAGAAAATAATCAGGAAGAAGCAATTACTTCTCTGTGTGTGTGGGAATGAGGGCGGTGTAGAAGACACCCTTTAGTAGCAAGTATGGAGATGACCTCTTCAGCTGCACTAATGAATTTAAGAAACTTTGACTTTGAAAAAATGGATATAAATGCTTCAGAAGCCTCTGTCCAGCTGTTATTTGCTTTTTTGATCTTTTGCCTTATGGTGAATTAAGTGAGAGATTGATACAATTAGTGAACATCCTCCTTATGTTGTATATATGCAGACTGAAGTGATGAATAAAAATTTGTACCAAGGCTGGGATTCAAACTTAGGTCTTCTGCTCACTAGGTGGATGTTCTAACCACTACTCTACCCTGGCACGTAGGCTTTGCAAAACTGCACAGAGTGCCCTATCTTGCCTCCCTCCTCATACATCAGCATTGAGTGAAATGGGGGCTCCTGCTTGACACCCAGGCATAAGTGCTTTTAGTCAGATGAAGCTATTTGGTTCCAGAGACCTTTTATAAGTCTCAAACATCGATGATGTATATATGCAGACTGAAGTGACAAATTCCAATACAGTTGAAGAGTCTCTGCAATGCTGTTTGGGTTTAGAGGGAATACTAAGTGGGCTGAGCTGTCAGTGGGAATTTGGATTGCGGAGGGAGGCAGTTGTGCAAAGGCATTGTGGCATGGCGTCATAGTGAATAGCACATCTGCCTAAAGAGCAGAACGCCCAGGTTTGAATCCTGGCCTTGGTACAAGTCTCAATTCATCACTTCAGTCTGCATAGATACATCATAGATGTTTGAGACCTGAAAAAGGTTTCATTTAATCATCATCCTTAATTAATCAGTTTGCTTCTGTAGTTTTCATCACATCAGGTTACTTCAATCTATCAGTAAGCTCATGTTCACTTTTGTTTTCACAGGACATGGATATTTATCTTTTCGATGATATTTTGGCAGCAGTTGATGTGCCAGTAGCAGCACACATTTTCCAGCATTGTGTTCTCGGACTTCTTCAAGGGAAGACACGTATTCTGTGCACACACCATGTGCATTACCTGACCAGTGCTGATGCAGTTGTTGTATTGGCACTAGGAGGACGTGTTAGCTCCTTTGGTTAGTATGATTTCAGTTTCTGTTGTTGTTTCTTGGTATTTGTCTTCATATTTCTTCACTTTGGCGCATTCCAGTGTGTGCCAATATAGAAATGCCCTACATAAATCCAGTTAATTTTTAAATACAGTTTTTACAACACTATTCCTTTTGTTGGAGAGGGTATCTATAAATCGTCTAATTTCTTGATTTTAGAGTTTGTTGAGATTTCTGAAATTATTCCACTAAGGTGCTAGGAATGTTTCTTTAAATATGAGAAAAATAAAACTTATAACTTCTTCCACAGGAAAAGCACTTAAAGTTTAGGCCAAGAGAGGAGAAGAAATTACAAGTCATAATAATAGAAACTGGTGTATGGGTGGGAATGTAAGTTGTAACACAAGTTAGTGGATCATATCAGTGGAGAAGGGGCTAGTAAGGATGTAAGTGTAGACCGTTTCATTGAACCAAATTGTTAAAAGAGTGTAATGAAATGAGAAGTCAGAGTAATAATCTGGAGTTGGAAGTGGTTTAGATGTAATGAGAAACTGAATGCAAATGAATAAAGAAACACACAAGTAAGAGCAAAGGAAAAAGAATACTATGTGTTGTTGTGCATCCATCTTGCTACATTACAACGAATACTTCACTGGTTTTATTCAAAACAATGCTTTATAAAATCATTCATGGAAATAGTGATATGAGACACTACTGTGGTACATATCTATGAGTAAAGTGGCATGGCACCAATAGGAATACCACAAATAACAACAGCACAGAGATGAGTAAACAGATGCTTGATATGAAAGCTGAATATGGTCCATAGACTACGTAAGGTGGGGTACAGAGGACATTCATCAATAAACATTCATCTGAATTGTGCTGTCATCATTACAATCAGTTTGTCTCTCATTCCAACTTGGTACAGTTGTATATTAACCTTATACAGTTTCTCCTGTTCCGTCAATATGTTTAAGTATGTATTTCTCCCAAATGTTGAGAGATTGTACTTGAGTCCTTTTGTACAGTATATCTGTACACAATTGCCCTCTGTTGGGACCTGTTAACAGCCATTAGTCTCTTATATCTCTTCAGTTTTTACTGGTGTTGTATATAATATTTGCTTTTGAGCACTGTGTAGTGCAACAAACTGTTCTGCAGACAGAAGTCACAATGTCTGTTGTCTTGCCATTGTAGACAATAATATACCTTTACAAATCACCTTACAATCTTGCTTTGTGATTACATCATACACATGACACCATCACTGTTGCATCTTCGTTAGGTCAGTGAATATTATGGTGACAGAAGGGCAGCAAAGCATTAACTCTCTCTCTCTCTCTCTCTCTCTCTCCAGGTTTGGTGAATATAATATTAATTGGAGACTGGTAACCAATTACTATGAGTAAGTGCTTCACCACTAGATATTATGTACATGTATAAATATATAATTCCAGAAAGAGAAACCAGGTGAATAAAGTCCTGAAGGCAGTAACATAGCTACACTCTTAATTTGAAAGCAGTGAGGAAAATTTTGCATTTCATTATCGAAAATAAGATTGTATGTAATAGTTCTGCATTTTTACAGATTTCTGTTAATACACTTCAGAATATGCAATAAAATAAAATGTAACTGCAGTAAACAAATATAGTTATTGCATGGCATGATAATTGACTCAAATAAAAATAACTTCAGATCTCCACATGTGTACTAGTTACATACAAATCATAACTTGATACTTTTTATGGCATGGAACTTGAATGATGTACTGTTACAGTCGACAGTTGGTATCTTCACCGTCTTCCATGTGATGATACTAGGAATCATACACTACAATATCAGCTTTAATGGTTTCAGTTTTGTCTCAGAACCTTCATTTTAAAGTAGCTCTAGAACAGTTTCAAGTTGATTTAGTTATTCTTTAAGTTGATAAAAAAACTTAACCAGGAGGGCCTTCTAATTTGAGTAGTAGCTCCATTAAGCCTGAACCATATTTTCTGTCATGCTCCATTAGGCCTGAACCATATTTTCTGTCATGCATGGGTCAGGACATTGAGAATACGGCAGAAAAGAATGCAGGCAGTGGAAATAATTTGCACCTGGTATCCATGTACCTAGTGGCAGTGCTCGTAGCTGATGGTCACTTAAAATATTTAAACTGAGATCTTTTGGAAATTTATGTTGAAAGATCATGTTAACACTAGAATGGATGGCCTTTGTATATACCTGTAACCACAGTAGCTGTCAAATTGGTCACAGTGACAGGGATAGCCTTTTCTG
Source organism: Schistocerca americana (assembly GCF_021461395.2). Classification (NCBI taxonomy): domain Eukaryota; kingdom Metazoa; phylum Arthropoda; class Insecta; order Orthoptera; family Acrididae; genus Schistocerca; species Schistocerca americana. The sequence goes on along the minus strand of NC_060119.1, from coordinate 299,394,067 downwards.
TTCGAATCCATTAAAAAATCATCTTAGTTTAGGAAGAGAACTTCAAACTTAAGTCATGCATTATTTTTGGTTGTAGTATCAGTTTTATTTGTATAACAATAATGGAAATTTCTGGATGGAAAAATATGTAAAAAAAAAGGGGGGGGGGGGGAGGAGCCACTTACCTACAGAGGAGTGGTGTGCGGCACACAGAAACACATAATAAAAAGTAGGTAATGCTAGCTCTTGAGCTCTTGCTCTTCTACTAGAAGTACACACAACCACACAGACACCCAAACATACAGGCTTGCAGTAGCAGCAAGACTGATTATTGAGCATCAGTTACTGAAAGCAGTTGCCTGGGTAAATGAAGCTGAGGAAGGGGGTAGAGAAGGATGTACGAGACATGTAGGGGGCAACAGGGTACTGAATGGCAGGTCTTCCTCCAGATGGCTCAGCAGCAGCACAACTAAATGAAACGGGTTTAGAGGGTAGAGCGTACAAGGGATAGAGAAAGGGAGAGGAGAGTGAGGAAGGTGGTGATGAAAAGTGTTATAACCTTTAATCACCAATAATTGTGTGGATATTCAAACACACTCACTTAGGATCAATAGCTCGTTACATGATAACAACTCAGTGTCTCTTATTCAACTGCCGTGCCATGACATGCGGCCGGCGCTGTTCGTAGCTAGGTGGCGCTCCCGTGCTCAGCCGAGTTGCGGAGCGCCTCTATCGCCGTTTGTGTGTACTGTTATGGCGTACTGTTAAATGTCGTGGCACTGTCACAACACTTTTCCCCCCTTTAAAAAAAAAAAAAAAAAAAAAAAAAAAACCCTCACTTCCTTGGAGACATGGACAGTGCGGAGACATCCATGGCCTCTTGTGAGGCCCTGAGAAAATCCAGCGGAGAGACATGAGAGTATGGTCGAAAATGTCCAGGACGGAAGCTCGTGTGTGGAATGTGGCTCCTGGATGAGATGATGGGTGAAAACTCCGGAGCAGCATCTATAGGTGTCGTGGACCTGGGGGTGTGCTCCAGCGAGATGGGTCCCGGAGAAGGCGGCGTCACGACTGGGGCCAGTTCCGGTGTACTCGGAAGCGGTAGCGATGTCGGCTGCATCAACATGTACAGTAGATCGGCAGCAGCAACAGGACTGGTTTTTGGGGCTGGTGGAGGTGAAGGAAGGGGCGGTGGCACCGGCGTGGCCACCACTCGTGGGCACATCTGGTCATACTGGTGAACAACCATGCCGTCGTCCATACGTATTTCACTAAGCCGGCGGCTGCGAAAATCCTTGACCACCCCTGGAATCCATTTAGGGTGAGATCCATACCCTTGTCCCCATACGTCGGCACCCACCGAGTATTTTCCCGCACTAGGGGACACAGCACAAGGCCTAACAGGGTGAAGCAGGTGCAGTAGAGTGCACGGTTGGCAGCCATGCAAGAGTTCAGCAGGGCTGCGATCACCCAGAGGCGTGAAGCAATAAGAACTCAGAAATTGCAGCAGAGCATCATCTGTGGAAAAATCACAAAGGAATTTTTTCATCTAGCTTTTGAAAGTGCGGACAAGGCGCTCAACCTCCCCATTCGATTGTGGATGGAAGGGCGGTGCTGTAACATGATGAATCCCTTGTCCAGTACAAAAATCACGGAAGGCCTACGAAGAGAACTGAGGGCCATTGTCCGTGACGATCATGGATGGAAGACCTTCTAGCGCAAAGATTTTGGACAAAGCCAGCGTTGTCACCGCAGTGGTGGGCGACGGACATCGAACAACAAACGGAAACTTCGAGAAGGCATCAATCAACAATAGCCAATAAGTACCGAGGAAGGGGCCGGCAAAGTCAGTGTGCACCCGTTCCCATGGCTGCGCCGGATCAGGCCACGGAGAGGGCATTGTACAAGGTGCAGCCAGTTGTTGAGCACACTGACCACACGCAGCAACCATGTGGGTGATGTCCGAATCAATACCGGGCCAATAAACGTGCCTGTGGGCCAGGGACTTAGTCCGAGAAATACCCCAATGGCCTTCATGCAACAGTTTGAGAACATCTTTGTGAAGAGAGGCTGGCACCACGACCCGTGGGGATGCGCCATCTGTGGCCAGAAGAACAACACCATCACAAACAGACAGATGAAGGCGCAAGGCATGGTAGTTGCGAAGGGGATCCGATGCCCAGCCCTTGGTCCTGTCCGGCCAACCCCGTTGAACAAAACCGATCACCTGACGCAGGACTGGGTCCCGCGCAGTAGCCGACGCGACCTGCGAACCTGTAAGTGGAAAACCCTCGACCACACGACGTTCTTCCTCATCAATGTGGAAACAGAGTAGTTCATCACGATTGAAAACCGGGCCGGGGCCCATCGGCAATCGCGACAATGCGTCAGCGTTGGCGTGCTGGGCCGTGGGGCGATAGTGAATCTCATAGTGAAAGCGAGACAAGTATAAGGCCCAACATTGCAGGCGGTGAGCTGCCTTATCCGGAAGCGACGCCGATGGGCTGAACAGAGAGGCCAGCGGCTTGTGGTCGGTGATGAGGTGAAACGTAGAACCATGCAAAAAAACTCTGAACTTTTTTAGAGCATAAATGATAGCGAGCGCCTCCTTTTTGATTTGAGAGTAACACCGTTGTGCATCGTTGAGGGTCTTGGAAGCATAGGCGATGGGTCATTCCAACCCATCCTCATACCGATGGGCGAGAACAGCCCCTAGGCCATACTGTGACGCGTCAGTCGCCAGAACCAAGTGCTGACCCAGACGGAATGTGGCAAGACAAGGTGCCGACTGCAAATGAGCCTTCAGGTGGACAAAAGCCTGCTCACACTCGTCGGACCAACAGAAAGGGACGTTTTTGTGTAACAGCTGATACAGAGGATGAGCTACCACTGCTGCAGATGGAATGAATTTGTGATAATAAGCAATCTTGCCAAGAAACGCCTGAAGTTCTTTGACTGTAGATGGCCGGGGTAGAGCGTTAATGGCCGCAACGTGCTGACATATAGGACGTATACCCTCACGGGACAAGTGGAAACCAAGATACACAATGGAGGGTTGGAAGAACTGTGACTTGCCCAGATTGCACCTCAACCCAGCCGAATGCGTAACCCGAAACAGTGAACGCAAATTGCGAAGGTGCTCCTCAGTGGAGGCCCCCATGACAACAATGTCATCCAGATAGTTTATGCAGTCGGGAACGGAAGCCATGAGCTGTTCCGAAAACCGCTGAAAAATGGCCGGCGCGCTAGCGATGCCAAACGGTAACCGCTGGTACTGATACAACCCACAAGGAGTGTTGATGACGAGAAATTCCTTGGAAGAAGCATCCAATGGCAACTGATGGTACGCCTCCGGTAAGTCAAGTTTGGAAAAGAACTGGCCCCCAGCGAGCTTGGTAAATAACTGCTCAGGACGGGGAAGAGGATAAGTATCAATGAGGCTCTGAGCATTGACAGTGGCTTTAAAATCACCACACAATCGCAGACTCCTGTTTGGTTTAGAAACCACCACGATTGGCAATGCCCATTTGCTGGAGGTAACAGGAAGGAGAATCCCTGAAGCTGTTAACCTGTCTATCTCAGCCTTGACAGGTGCACGCAACGCCACCGGAATAGAGTGTACCTGGAAAAACTTAGGGCGAGCTGTAGGTTTAAGAGTAATGTGGGCTTCAAAATCCTTGGCACGACCCAGACCAGCAGAGAACACGGACGAAAATTCAGAACACAATCTATCCGGCTGTTGATACAGAATATCCTCAGATATGAGGTGCACATCATCATCAATGGAGAACCCGAACAACTGGAAAGCATCATAACCGAATAGGTTTTCAGTGCTCGCATGATCCACCACATAAAACGTGAGGGGCCTAACAACAGACTTGTAGGCAGTGGAAGCATCAAACTGGCCAATGATAGGAATTTTCTGTTTATTATAAGTTCTCAGATTTCGCGTAACTGGAGACAAGGGAGGGGAGCCCAACTCCAAATACGTGCGAGAATTAATGAGAGTTAACTGCAGAGCCAGTGTCCACTTGCATGCGAATGTCTTTATCCAGAACACAAACAGTAACAAACAACTTATTTGTTTGAGAAAGCACACAGTTAACATCCATGTCCGATGCCTCGTCCTCGTCGACAGGAAATTTAGGGGACCGACACACAGAAGCAATGTGGTTTTTTTTCCTACATGAATTAGACGTGGCCCAACGTTTTGGACACGCGGCCCTGTCATGCTGTACGAAACAACGTGGACAAGAAGGAAGTGCGGAACGAACCTGCTTCTGTGGTTGCTGTTTTCGCTGCGAGCGTTGTGGCCCAACTCGACGTTGTTTACGCGAGTGAACCGCCGCCACATCTTCGTTCTCCTGTGAAACAGGCACATTGTCCATGTCGAAAGTTGACTGTACAGTGCCTACATCACACCACGCGTCTATTTGCGCGCCAGCAGCGTGAGACACTTCAAAGGATTGAGCGATGCTTAGAACTTCCGACAACGACGGGTTTGGCAGTTGTAGGGCACATTGCCAAACTTCTTTATCAGGAGCAAGCCGTAGAGTAGCATCCCTAACCAATGAATCAGCATAAGACTCATGATGAGTGTCCGTGACAAACTGACATTTCCTACTCAGACCGTGTAGTTCCGCCGGCCAAGCCCGGTAAGATTGATGGGGCTGTTTACGACATCGGTACAACGCCATGCGGGCGGCAACGACGTGGGTGTTTTTTCGGTAATAGTTAGACAATAAGTCACACATTTCTTGGAAGGACAGAGAGGCAGGTTCCCGCAGAGGGGCTAACTGAGATAGCAGCTGATAGATCTGTGGGGAAATCCAAGATAGAAATAACGACTTACACATAGGAGCCTCGACAATGCCGAAAGCCAAGAAGTGTTGCCGCAAATGCTTCTCATAATCCTCCCAGTCTTCAGCGGCCTCTTCGTATGGAGGGAATGGAGGCGGAGAAGAGGAAGACAGACGATGAGTAAACGACGTTGGCAACGCCTGAATAGCAGCAGTCACCTGTATTTGTTGTGCCTGAATAGCAGCCGTCAGCTGTGTTTGTTTTCAATGAGCGCTTGCATAAGCTGTTCCATGTCTGCCCTGTCACGAACACACAAATCCACAATGCAGTGAAAATATCCGACCTCGTCACCAAAAAGTGTTATAACCTTTAATCACCAATAATTGCGTGGATATTCAAACACACTCACTTAGGAACTATAGCTCGTTACATGATGACAACTCAGTATCTGTTATTTGACTGCCGTGCCGTGACATGCGGCCGGCTCCGTTCGTAGCTAGGTGGCACTCCCGCGCTCAGCCGAGTTGCAGGGCGCCTCTATCGCCATTTGCTCGTACTGTCGTGGCGGCACTGTTAAATGTCGTGGCACTGTCACAACAAAGAGGAAGACAGGGAGGGAGGGAAGTGTCCCTCTCTCTATCCCTTATATGTTCTACCCTCTAACATACTTACACTTTGTTTTGCCGCTGCCAAGTCATTTGGTGAAAGCCCTGCCATTCACTACCCTACTACCCTGTCCTTGTTTCATGCATCCTTCCCTACCACCTACCCAGAATCTCTCCTGTGAAACGATCTTCCTACTCACCCAAACAACAGATCGCACACCCACCTCCTACATGTTTCCTGAAGTCTGCGAACCTAACAATCGTGGGTGCCCCATTGTGGCTGGTTTTAGTGAGAATCTTGTCCCTTGTTGACCAACATCTGCAAATAATTGTCCAAAATCTAGATTCCCACATTAAAGATATGAACCACTTCCTGCACTTGATCTCCACCATTCACACACCCTTACCTCCCTGGTCCCTAATCATCACTGTTGATGCAACCTCTTTATACACCAACATCCCTCACACCCATGGCCTTGCCGTGATTGAACCCCTCTCCCAACACCTTGCAGATTACAAACCCACCACTTCATTCCTTGTTCACCTAATCAACTACATCCTAACACAGAACTCCTTCACCTTTGAAGGGAAGGTATATAAACAAATTCGTGGCACAGCCATGGGCATCCACATAGCACCTTCCTATGCCAGTCTCTTCATGGGCCAACCAGAGGAAACATTCCTAGCTTCCCAAACTGCCAAACCCATGATCTGCTTCAGGTTTATTGATGACCTTTATGATCTGGACTCAAGGCCAGGACACCTTATCCTCATTCGTCCACAATCTCAATGTCTTCTTCCCCATCCACTTCACCTGGTCCTCCTCCACCCATTGTGCCACGTTCTTAGATGTTGATCTCCTCCTCTCAGATAGTTCCATCCACACCTTGGTCCACATCAAGTCCACCAATCACCAACAGTTCATGCACTTTGACAGCTGCCACTGCTCCCACACCAAAAAATCCCTTCCATACAGCCTGGCCACTCATGGCAGATGCATCTACAGTTATGAGAGCTCCCTCGCCTAGTATGCTGAAGGCCTCACAAAGGGCTCCGAAGGCAAGCAATACCTTCCAGACCTAATACACAAACAGTTCTCCCGTACCTTATCCTCATACACACATCTGGTCCTTACATCCATCCCAAGAACCAACCACAAAGAAGCGCCCTCCTTGTCACCCAATACCACCTGGGACTGGAACGACTGAACCACGTCCTTTACCAGGGCTTTATTTATCATCTTGCCCTGAAATGAGGGACATCATACCCAAGATACTTTTATCCCCTCCCAAAGTTATGTCCTGTGATGCACCCAACTTCCAGAACATCCTATTCCATTGCTATGCCACTCCCACCCCCAGTCCCCTACCACAGGGATCATATCCCTGTGAAAGACCCAGATGCAAGACCTGCCCAATCCACCCACCCAGCACCACCTACTCCAGTCCCGTCACAGGCTTATCCTACCCCATCTGGACCACCTGTGAAAGCAGCCATGTTATATACCAGATCTGCTGCAACCACTGTGCGGCTTTTACATTGGTATGACTACCAACCAGCTGTCAACTAGAATGAATGCCACCGCCAAACTGCTGCCAAAAATGAGGTGGACTACCCAGTGGTACAACCTGCGAGGTTTCAGTGGCTGCTTCACAACTGGTGCCATCTGGATCCTCCCCACTACCATCAGATTTTTCTGATCTGTGCAGATGAGAGCTATCCTTGCAGCACAATCTTTACTCCTGTTAGCCTCCCTGGCCTAAACCTATGGTAATTAGCTGTTGTCCCCCCCCCCCCCCCCCCAAATAGTGTGTGTGTGTGTGTGTGTGTGTGTGTGTGTGTGTGTGTGTGTGTGTGTGTGTGTGTGTGTGTGTGTGTGTTTTTTTTTCCTACAAGCTTGAAAAAGGAAGTTCATTCTGAAACCTAACAAAGCTCTGTACTTTTTGTTTAAGTACCTATCTATGATGCAGCACTTCTGCCTTTTGGTGAGTCATCTCTTTTGTTTCTAAATAATTCGTGCTTATCCTTATCTGTGAGGTGGACTTGGCAACAGTAATGCAGCAGTCACCTTGCGACTATTTTGAAACTTCTGGGTCTAACTGCACTCCTGGGTGTTACTCATGGAAGCATTGTTGAACTGTGCTTGGAGTATCTTCAGAGTGTCACTTGATTACGCAATTTTGTTTGTGAGAAAATGAATAGTAACAGGTTACACATTAGGCACTGGTACTCCCTGTTCACTGACACCAATAACAAAATGATGGACCTGAGTATGTTTGTTGTGTGCAAGGCTAGCCACTCTACATTCTCCAGCAAGGCATTTTACTCTTGTCTCTGCACAAATCAAATGAATAAAGTTCTGATCTGTGTTTAGATGATCCTTGTATGTACCAAATAGATCTTCTTGCAGTATTCATATGATTGTTGATGTTACTTTATTTAACTTGATGATTTTATAATATATTCGTATATATGAGGGTTTGAACTTTAATAGTTGCAACTGTTTATTTACAGCTCTTACAAAATAGATAAGTCTTTGAAAGTTTTACTGACCTTCAAAGTAGTCACAAGCATTGGTTTTACTGACCTTCAAAGTAGTCACTAGCATTGTGTATAACCTGTTGTCAGCACTGTGGAGGTTATAGGATACTCTTAGCAGTGCCAGTTGTGTTGACAGTTCGAGTGGAATGGTCCATTGCCCGATGAATTTGTAGCAGTTCTGAAGCGAATGCCGTGAAGTGTTTCCTTCAGTTTAGAAATCGAGTTGAACTTACTAGGGCATAAGTCAGGGGAGTGCAGTAGGTGGTATAACACTTAACAGCCCCAGCAGTCCAACAAATCAGTAACAGCTTGCACTGTACATGCTTGAGCATTGTGCTGCAAAATGATGGTTAGGTCTTGCAGAAAGTGTCATCACCTCTGTCTCTATGCTGTTCATTTTTGGAACACAACCTTCGACCAGAAGTGATGACACTATCTGCAGAACCTGACTGTCATTTTGCAGGACAATGCTCTAGCACATACAGAGCAAGCTGTTACTGATTTGTTTGACTGATGGAACTGCTAAGTGTTATACCACCTACTGTATTCCCCTCATGAGTTCAACTTGATTTCTAAACTGAAGGAAACACTTCACGGCATTCACTTCAGAACTTCTACAAATTCATCAGGCAATAGACCGCGCCACTGGAACTGTCAACACAACTGGCACTGCTAAGAGTATCCTGTGACTGCTGGCAATGGATTATACACAATGCTGGTGACTACTCTGAAGGTCAGTAAAACTTTCAAACACGTACCTATTTTGTACGAGCTGTAAATAAATAGTTGCCACTATTAAAGTTTGAACTCTCGTAAATAAGTATACCAAGTAATAAAGGATCACCAACTAAGGAAATGAAAGTATGAAGTTTTTAAAATGGATAGCTTTACTCATATACAAGTAACATTATCCCCACATTGTAAATTAAAATTCTTAAATACAAAAGCACAGAACTATTGCAGTAATTTCGATGGGTATCGATAGAAATAATCAATCATAAAATACCATTGGCTAGTGATTCTCTAAAATGGAGAAGCAGAAAATAATTTAAATAGTTTGAAACTATCTGCAGAGTCTTTCGCAGATAGTTTCACAAATATTGGTGGTGTATTGTTCATAGAAAAGTAAGTAAAACGCACATAAATGTATGTCCAAAACTTGTTAGAGTCATAATTAAAGCTTAAGGTCAGTGATCAATGTGATCAATGTTAATTCAACAACTAATGTTTGTAATCAATTAGTAAAATTCATTTTGTTATAATATGAATGTGAGTCAATCTGTTTATGCACTCATATTATCCTCAGAGGAGATGTGTCGAAGACTGTTTATCTTGGACTTTTTAAGTATGTAGCATTATTGAACTGAGTTAACAGACAAGCGTCCTGTTTAACCATGATATGATGTTCGTGTTTTAAGAGGGAAATTTGATTTTTTATAAAAGCCACCTTAATGGAAATAGACAGGAGATTGTACCAAAACACTTTTCCAGATAGAAGACAGTCTCTAGTAGGCAGTCTGGCTATAGCATAAAAAATTACAGATCAAGGTAGACCCAGATTCGTTAGTATGCACAACCAAGAAAAATATATTGTGGAGGCTATTGAAGAAGATCCAAGTATCAGCAGATGACATGTTGCTGTACTAGGTGATGCACCTTGTAGTACTATGTGGAGGATACTCTACAACCAATGCAGGTATCTGTATCATTACTGATGTATGTAGAACCTGTTGACTGCCAATAAATGACCATGGGAAAATGTTTAACAATGGTTTGTTGCATGAACTACCAAATCTTATATCTCTCTCTTCTGTCTTCCATGAGACAGCGTTTAGAAGAGATTAAACAGCCAATTTTCACATCATTTTTTGTAGACAAGACAGTCTTCATGTTGCCAAATTGACACATAATTGAGCAGACCTGCTACTGTGTTTTAAAATTTTGTGATTCTGTTTCTGTGTCTTAAGTGATACTGCCACTCTCTCAATCAGAAGATATATCAACTTCCAGAAATTGCATTTTATGAACTTGAAAATTTGTTGTAGATTTGTTTTTCACTTCTAGTGTTTTCTTTCAGACTGACGGATTTAGGTCCATAGATGAAGTATAGAAAAGCAATCCTACTGTGTAAGATAGTTGTGTCTTTCAGCAACTACTACACTCTCCCTGCTGTATAAATTAACTCATTGCCATCTCAGCAAGCTGCCACAGTCTAGGCTGTGCATGGATAAAAGGTTTACTGGCAATTTGATTAGGTTATGCCGTGACAGACGTGACATGATGCCCTTTCTGGGAACAGGCTAGGGATGTCAGCCAGCTATACTGCAACCATGTTTATTTTGATTTCCTGGAGTTTGATAAAAGCTGTGTACAAATAAATGATTGAGATATGTTTAGGGACTCAGCTTTACTTTTTTCAACTAAGGTTCGCATCCACCTTCACTCTACGATAGCACTGAAAGGAAGTGTCACAATTTTCTGCCAAACAGCATGACAGGCAAACAAACATAAATTATGTATCAATTGCAAACAACACAGTATTTTTGATCATGCTCTGCAACATAATGTCAGAATAAACCAAACCAGTAGCTTAGTAGAAGCACAGATGAAATTCATGAGGATTCTTCAATTTACAAAAAAAGTCTGTGTCCCAAATTCCAAGAGAGGGGTAGTACTCCCTTCCCCCCCCCCCCCCCCTGTGCCCCCCCCCTTCCACCTCCTTCTTCTCCCCCTTGTGAACACCTGTTGTTCGTGGATAAAATAACTCTCCAGTCCAAAGTGTTAGGCAATTAAGACAACAAAAATTGTGTAATGGATGTTCTTCAATTGAGTGTCATTGTTGTTACTATAGAGGGTACGGGATGGTGAGTCAAAAGCCACTTGATAATGGTAGAATCCCTTTATTAATTTCCAACAACTCTTATTTGGAGCCCATTCCCACATCTTTCAGGTGCTGGAAGATGGACATCAACTCACAGATCTTGGCGGGGAAGTATTATTGTGAGACGTTTCAGCTACTATGCCCAACTCAGCAGAGGCAAGGCTGACCTTGTGGGGTAAACTTCACTGGCCGGTGGCTGAGCTATGTTAGGAGCTGATGCAGCAGACTGAGATAGCCAAGCTGAGTGTGGGATGTTCAGGCAGCCTGCTCCAATTGTGGCAGGCAATGGGGGCTTAGACATCTGGGGAGCAAACTCTAGTCTGGCATCTGGTTGGCAGCGTCAGGTGCTGGCGGATGCCCAGTGGCTTGGTAACTAGAAGGGCTCCATTTTGACCCTCGGCTCATCACTGCTGGGACAGGACCCTCTGACAGGTAGTCTTGACAGGATGATGTTGGAGCATTAACAACTCCATGGTGGAAGCTGACACTATTATAGATACTGAATCTGTGACTTGCCTGCTGAACACCCATAATCTGTACACACCAAAGTGGGTTCGTGTAGTGTTGCCGCTGCAGATGTCACTTACACCATGTGCTTAAGTGCTCCTGGCTTTAGCAACTAGCTGTCCAGCAGGCAGGTAGCAATCCCCAGGTGGTGTGTGATGAAGCGAATTGGGATAATTTTACTTCCCCTCTTGTTTTGCTATCTGCCTCCTTAAATTCATTTTTTCGCTTTTAACTAATTACCATTAACATACGTGAATATAATCTTTCATAAAAGAGAAAGTTGGCCCTCAGTTTTAAAGAATATAACACCAGATCTAGTTTTGTGCTTAGTTTTATGTATGTAATTGTCTAATTTATTTTAACTATTCCCAGTTAGTATCTTTTATTATAGGGTGAAATCAGTAATTGTTAAATTCTATTGTTGACTTATAAACAAATATAAATTCTGTACTAATTATAAACCTTTGGAAGACGAAATACTGGTAGTCTTAAAGTATCATTTGGCTCTATTCGAAAACATGTCAGCAAAACTAGCCCTGAATTAATTGCAAAGTAATGAATGGTTTTGTCAAAAGTATTATTTGCTAATGATATTTGTTAATTTCATGGTTTAAACAAATAATTTGGCCTACTCTTGCAGTAGAAGAAACTGTTAAAAAGACGTAATTTTTCAGTCTATTCCATTAATTTAATGAGTTAAGTTTTAATTGTAATTTCTGTAAATTGAACTTCAAACAATGTGTTGTTTCAGCACCTATTATTGTTATGATATGTAAGGGCCTGGTTTTTGGTCACAAGACAGTCAGTTTCAGACTAGGAACTCTGAATGCTTTCTTGGACGACAGGAGGCAGTGCAGTGTTGGGTTGCATGACTCACACATCCCTTCCAGTTGACTTACACATTGTGCGTGCAGCTGATCCTCTTCTTTGGGTTATCAGCTATGTTGCTCTCACTGTTTAACTCATCTCCGAAGACTGTATCAGGTTAAGGGGAATATTATTAACCAGCTCTATATTCTTGAAATAAATTATGTACTTGCAGGCTCTTGTCAGTTCAACAACAATATATTTTTGACTCTTGCCCCAAAGTAACAATTATTCTGTACAAACACCAGCTAGCCAACTGGTTCCAAGATAAATGTCAGAATCTACTAAACATTCATACAGTTACATGCAGAGCCAAGACATAAAAGTAAAAGTCTCTATATAACACACGCTTCATCTGTCTCTGTAACAATCTTCATGGACTCTGTAACAATCTTCATAACACCACACACCATGGAACATTATCCAAATACTCTTTGACTTTTTGATATAACTTCTAGGGTGCTGCTTGTAACCACTTGTCGGGGCTGCTTGTCTGACACAGCTCCTGGCTCCTCGTGACAGCTGTCCTTCCTCCACACACAGACATGTGTGGCACAGTAAAAAGGCTCTCTCACCCTTGTCATTAAAATATTGGGTGTTTGAGACAGTGGAGAGCCAAGTGTTTCTAGAATTTACCCCGAAATTCTCGAAGCCCTACATACCTCTCCCTTTATCTCAAACATGAGATATTTTACACATATTCATCATGTACCTTAATATCTATACAACACTAATTTATATTTCAATCAATATACAATATATTTCTTTTAGTCCTTGTGTACTTAATACTTAGATTTTCCTTTTCCTTTTTTTGTTTGTTTTGATAATAACTATCTGAGCATTGCACACAATATTGAAGCTAGGACTTTCATATATCTATATATAAGGATTGAATATAATAGAGGGAAACATTCCACATGGGAAAAATATATCTAAAAACAAAGATGATGTCACTTACCAAACGAAAGCACTGGCACGTCGATAGACACACAAATATACACACAAAATTCTAGCTTTTGCAACCAACGGTTGCTTCGTCAGGAAAGAGGGAAGGAGAGGGAAAGAGGAAAGGATGTGGGTTTTAAAGGAGAGGGTAAGGAGTCATTCCAATCCCGGGAGCGGAAAGACTTACCTTAGGGGGAAAAAAGGATGGGTATACACTCGCACACACACACATATCCATCCACACATATACAGACACAAGCAGACATATTCATAGGCAAAGAGTTTGGGCAGAGATGTCAGTCGAGGCAGAAGTGCAGAGGAAGTCGTTTCTGAAAGTATTTGTATGGAGTGTAGGCATGTATGGAAGTGAAACATGGACGATAAATAGTTTGGACAGCAAGAGAATATAAGCTTTTGAAATGTGGTGCTACAGAAGAATGCTGAAGATTAGATGGGTAGATCACATAACTAATGAGAAGGTATTGAATAGAACTGGGGAGAAGAGGAGTTTGTGGCACAACTTGACAAGAAGAAGGGACCGGTTGGTAGAACATGTTCTGAGGCATCAAGGGATCACAAATTTAGCATTGGAGGGCACCGTGGAGGGTAAAAATCGTAGAGGGAGACCAAGAAATGAATACACTAAGCAGATTCAGAAGGATGTAGGTTGCAGTAAGTACTGGGAGATGAAGAAGCTTGCACAGGATAGAGTAGCATGGAGAGCTGCATCAAATCAGTCTCAGGACTGAAGACCACAACAACAACATAGAGCATGTAATGCTTTAGGAATAATTGGATACATTTTATATTTAACATGAGTGTTATCCTCTTTTATTTTCTGACAGATTTCACAAGTTTTAATGATCAATGCTATTTTATGTCCTAGCTTTTTAAAGTAATAGAATTTATTCGTATGTGCAATACATTTCTTTACACCGAAATGTCCTTACCCCTTATGAATGTACCACACTAACTCATTTTCTACTAAATTCGGTATACACAAACACCAGTGTTGCGTGGTCTTACTGTCTCTCCAGAACAAATTATGTCCTATAATCTTCTACCTTCCATCTTGATTAGGCGGTAACAACTTCCTAACACACATAGCAAATGTATCTGTAAAATGCTGATCATGTTGGGTGTTATCTGTTATTTTCTGAGCCATTTCTTGCACCTTGTTAAGTGGAAAAAATTAATCGGAAAAATTACACCGGATTCTTCTGTATGCTTTAATTCTTTAATGCCTACCGGTAGCTGAGACAAAGCGTCAGGTTCAATATTCTCCAAACCTTTTATATGCTGGATTTTAATGTCATATTCTTGAAAAAAACCACATCCACCACTAATTCTATCTTTTTTGAGTCTTCCCAGTGTTTCGGCAAGGCTTGGTTAAACCATTTCAGAAAATGAGTTGGGTGCACATCCCCGTCTGTCTTAAATTTTGGAAACTGCCAGGATAGTCGAGAATTTGCTCCCCATTGTAGGTCGGTTATTGCCTCACTGGTTAACACCATATTAGAAGGAGTAACTTTTTTGTCTACCTTATCCTTTATAAGTTTGAATTCTTTCCAAAAACTATCTATGCCTTTCTTCATATCATTAAGTTCCAAAGCTAATCTGAAGAATCTTGGCCACCTTTCTGCGTATCATCTCTTCTACTTGTTCCTCCAGACTGCTTATATTTAAGGTATCTGATGTTGCTAATTTCTCTTTAAAATCTTTTTCCACAGTATCAGCTTGAGTACTGAGGCCTCAATTTGCAATTGGACAAAACGAATTAGCTTATCCTGTTTTTCAACACTCTCCTTCAGGGTGTGCAAACTCTGATTTACAACATCAAATGTAACATTGCATACGCTTTGAAATTATCCTAATTTTTCAACAAGTTCCGTTACTACATTATTAAATTTATCTTCAATGTCAAATGCTAATTTTTTAGTTAAATCTTGAAGTTGCTCATCCTGTTTCTGGTTAAATTTTCTACCTTATTATTTAATGAATCAAACCATTCTTTAATAAAACTGTATTTACTCCTTGGCGGTTCAAGGTTTCATTTTGATTACTTAAAATTTCACCCTGAGCATCTAATTTTTCACTTACAGTGGCTGAATCAGCCTTCTGGTCATCTAACTTAGCATCTAATCTAGAGTGTACTGAGCTTATCTCTTTTCTTAAAGCAGCAATTTGAGCATTTACAGCTGCTGAATCTGCTCACTGGGCTTTAATTAAATTCACTAATTCAGACAAGTCTGGCATTTCCCTAGTCCCTTTAATAGCTGTGACTAGTTCTGCTAGTTACTGTTCTTGATCCATAATTTTATTGATCTTAGACCTAGTAATCATCTATAGAAAATTCACCACTGTGTACAATAACTACACTAACAGTTTATCATGCACAGTTCCTTCAACTTTACCAAACAATTATTGTTTTTCACTCTCCTGGCCTAGAGTTCTAGCTGCGTTGGTGAGCGAATGTGTAATCAGCACTGGTGGACAGTACTGGTGCCGGCAGTGCCGAATGTTGGTTTCAGCGTCGTCGTGAGCAAGTGGGCACGAGTCAGCACTGGTGAGCAGCAGCTGGTGCAGTCAGCTTCGGTGGCTGGTTACTGCGCCGGCGCGATATACGTGTGTGAAGATGGCTTACTCTTCACACCCAATCTTCTTAGTCAAAAGGTTGAGGTCTTCTCTCCAGTTTTTTCATTTTCGCTATTACTTTCTCACGTCTTTTACTATGTTGCACTCACCTCTTTCTTCCATTGGTTTATTGGACTCAGTACAATTACTGGAAACAGTTCTCACATCTTGTTAGACCTGGTTGCTATGGCAACTCATAATATCTTCCTCCCATTTCTGTCTTAAAATTCCCATTTTCTTCGGGTCCTGTCTCTTGGGTTGCCATGTTCTAACATTTTTTGGACGACAAGAGACAGTGTGGTATTGGGTTGCAAGGCTCACATGTCTCTCAAGTCAGTTACCTTGCACGTTGTGTGTAGCTGATCCTCTTCTCTGGGTAATCAGCTAAGTCAGTCTCCCAAAAGCTTCTTCTCTGAAGACTATAGCTGGTTAAAGGAATTTATTAAACTACCTCTCTATCCTTGAAATAATTTGGGTACTCGTAGAATACTTTTCAGTTCAATCACTTTATATTTTCAACTTCCACAGATAACAAATTCTGCAAGCTAACTTAGTCCTTAAACATTAGACATGTTTACACATATTCAGATATCATTGGTTTGATAACCAATTAATTTATGAACATCGTACATTTGTCTTGCTTCATTCACAGCCAAGACATGAATTAAGTTAAAAGTCTCTAGTCTCAAGCAAGTCCAATATGTGAATGTACATAGAAATCTATATTCAATTGTTCATTAGTCTTTCTACAATCAACACAGACACTAATGAGCACGAAATACTACATAAACTTTTCTTGTTCTTCTCTACCCGTATACGGAAACTCTGTGGACCGTACAGCAGGTACTTGTCTGCCGCCGTTCGGCCCCGGGGTCCATCTTTTTCTTGTAACTGTGTTTTTACCTGCACATGCAAATAGGCGATGTTCAGTAGGGTGTATTCATTTCTCCCACTCACCTCTAAAATATTGGGTGTTCGAAACGGTGGAAGACTGAGGGGTTCTGGAATTTACTCTGAAATTCTCAAAGCACTACAGTTGTATCATCTGCATACCTATTGATTTTACATCTGTGTTTCCCAGTAAGTCATGTATATGTACAAGGAATAGAAGTGGTCCTAATTTAGATACTTGTGGCACTGCGTGTTGAACCTCAAGTGTGTTTGAAAGATGACTTTCTGAACTCACCACTTTCTTCCTTTTACTAAGGTATGATTTGACGACTTTTAAATTTTGCTACATATTCTATAGTACTCAAGTTTAGACAGCAAAACAGAGTGGTCAACACAGTCAAAGGCCTTGCTCAGATCACATAAGGTTGTCTGTATGTGAACGTAGTCCTCAAATGCTACTAAAATGTCTCTCGTTAAGAGTTGACTTTTCCTTATTGTAAGCAAACTCTGATGTACTTAAGATATCATTTAGTTGTAGGTACTAATAAATCTGCTGATACATTATTCCGTCAAAGACTTTGGCTAATACTGGAATAAAAGAAACTGGCCTGAAGTTTGCTGGATCAGATTTGCTACCCTTCATAAAGACTGGAGTCACCTTTGATAGTTTGAGAGGATCAGAAAAAAAAACCTTCTATGAGACACAAGTTTATAGAATATGTTAATGGTGTTGCAATGTAATGTATTATTTCTTTCAGTAAACTGTTTGATATATCAAAAATATCTGTACTATATGAATTTTTCATTTCTTTGACAATTTTAAACTTCACTGTGGCATACTTCTTTGAAACAAAGTTTCTGATTTCACCTTTAATGGTATTAATTATTTCTTTCAGTAAACTGTTTGATATATCAAAAATATCTGTACTATATGAATTTTTCATTTCTTTGACAATTTTAAACTTCACTGTGGCATACTTCTTTGAAACAAAGTTTCTGATTTCACCTTTAATGGTATTAATTACTGACCAGGTTGGGGGTTTTTACTATATTTTATGAGATCACTGTTGTGTCTCTGTTTAGCCAATTGAAACTCATTCTTATACAGTTTATTTATTTATTTATATACATTTTCTTTGTGTGGAGCCATCGTAATGATGGCTTTTGCAAAACGTCAGACTTAATACTATGGTTATATTTACACTTATAAAATACATTATATTCTGTAGCTGTTTCTTACTGATTACTTCGAGGTCCTTCATTTCATTAGAATTATTTACTTTGCCAAGGCCCTTTAATGACCCTTTCTTGTTTTATGATATTTCTTTGGAACAAGATGAGCTTTTAACATACCTATTAAGTAGTTGTAGAATGTTTCATAAACTGTTTGGGCACTGGGATCACATTTTTGAAATAATTTGTCCCAGTTAGTTATGTACAGCAGGTGTGTTAGTTTTTTGAGATTGTTTTCCACATCCACATCCACTCACACCCCAAGACACTAACTTCACTCATCCTCTATCCACACCCTCTTCACCTCAGTCTCCCCTTTGTCTGTTCTGTCTCCCCATCTCGATCCACTCTATCCTGGCATTGTGCACTGTGCACAACTGCCCCCAGCCAGCAGCCAGAATCAGCTCACCAGTATAGGAACAATGATTGTATGTCGGTTATCACTTAACTGAGTTTTATGAATTCAAGGTAGTTATTGACAGCAATAGTACTGACAGCACTCAAGTAGCGAATTGAATTTGCATGTATTGGTTTGTTAATAAATGTACAGAGTAAGACTACAGTGTCATTCAAATTACAAAAAGAGAATCAAATATTCTGGATTGAAAAGGAAGTAGACAATGTGACTTCATTTTCCATAACTATTTTTCTCGGCTTGATTGGAGTTTGAAATAATGTAGGCTAATGGGATAAAAAACTATATTTGTTGGCATAAAAGATGAATAAAAGACAGCCCTATAATATACTACTTTGTGTTACAGTGTGTGTGATGTTCTTCTTGTATTCAAGGCTTTTTCTTGAATGTACTTGTATAAGGCAACACAAATATAATTAATATGTGTAATACAAATGATATTTTCAAGAAGAGCAATGAAACATTTAAGTAAAAACTGATAACAGGAGAAACAACAAAAAATTATCCCCAATGTTGAAATGTGTGCTGAAAATGAAACTCTTCACCTTCTTCCTTATTGTTATATTTATAGTCAAAATTTCCTCTTCTTTAAAAGCCTTACTTGCTCATCCATCTTACTCCTTATTCCCAAAGTGATTTTAAAAAAGTTGGAAAACTTACCACACGTAACTTGAGTACTAGTACCACATTTTGGCACTTTGGCATGCTGCTGATATAGGACCTTAATGATTAAGTGTAAGTGAGCTTCTCCCTGGTCACTGTGGAGCTTAGTTCTTTACTGAGGAAGGTAGTACATGCAGGTTTTTACAACCTATCAGTGTCTTTTATCCAGCCTTCATTATTTTGGTTGTGCCTGCAGTCAAGTGACTTACACGTGTTTCTCCTTTCTTATCTTTTTTTTAGTCTATGAACTATATGTTTATTAACCAAGAGAATTATTCTTTGATTACACTGACTAATGCATTTTAATAAATCGTTTCAGGGTCACCAGATGAAGTCATGAGTGAACTTGATGGACAAGAATTTAAAAAAGAGGAATCAGAGGTACTTCCTATTGACTCCATGGGAGACACTGGAGATACGAAGGATCTTACGGTAATGTCACAGAATGAGGAACACACAATAGAGGAAGAAGAGAGAGAGACAGGTGCAGTGGCATGGAATGTGTATGCTAGCTACTGGAAAGCAGTAGGCCATTTCTTGGCAGTTGCAGTGCTATTATCAGTGACAGGGATGCAAACTTCAAGGAATCTGACAGATTGCTGGCTTGGCTATTGGGTCAGTAAATATATTATTATTATATTTTATATATATTATTCTATTTAAAGTCTCTAGAGGTATTGTGAAAACAATGTTAGAAAACAAATATCTGCAAGGTTTAAAATAATTGAAAATCTATACGTATTTGTGCTATTTTTGTCAAGCCAAAAATAATTAATTTTTGTTTGCTGTACTTAATGGCAACAATATTATGAAAAGGATAGATTGCTACTCACCATATGGAGGAGAAGTGGAGTTGCAGACAGGCACAACAGAAAGACTGCTATACATTTAAGCTTTCAACCAAAAGGCGTCCTGAAGTAGAATGCATGCGCGCGCGCGCGCACACACACACACACACACACACACACACACACACACACACACACACACACACACACACCTACGTGCTGTTTCTGTACAAGACTGGCTGAGTAATTTTGGTCAGTGAAGGCCTCAGTGTGATTTTTGGTATATTTGGAGATGGCTATTCCTCATTGCAGATGTAATGGTCATGGACAACCTGCCCCACCCCAGGCTCCTTCTTACCCACCATCTCCCACAGATTGCTTTTCCCATCAGGCACAGCTGCAGTTCGCAGGCCACCATCAGAGGTAAGAGATGTGGTTGGGTGCACCACTGTGACCACACCTCTGACCTCTGATGGTGGCCTGCAAACTGCAACTGCACCTGATGGAAAAAGCAATCTGTGAGTGATGGAGGGTAAGAAGAAGGCTGGAGTGGTGCGGGGATGGAATAGCAGGGTAGGGGTGGAGGAAAGTGTAGTGCTGCTTCTGGGAGTGTGCGGGGACATGGTGGGGACAGTGTACGGCTGCTAGGAGCAGTTGGGAAGTGTGAGAGATGGGGTGGGGGAACGGGAGCACAAAAAGAGGGAAGTAGAGGAGGAGAAAAGGGTAGTGGGTGCATTGGTAGAATAGAAGGCTGTGTAATCCTAAAGTGGAAGCAAGGTAGGGGATACATAATCGAAGGATAGGGGAAAGTGTAGGTTGATGTCAGGGGCATATGGGAACATTGGGTGTATTCCGTGGAGAGTGGCCTTCTGCGAATTTCAGAAAAGCTGGTGTTCATAGGAATGATTTAGATGACACAGGCTGTAAAGCAATCATTAAAGTCAAGTACATTGTGTTGGACAGCGTGTTCAGCAACTGAATGGTCCGTCTGTCTCTCGACCATGGTTTGTCGCTGGCCATTCATGCAGGCAGACAGGCATGAGGTTTGTCAAGCTCATGTAGCACACAGCACAGTGGTTGCAGCTTAGTTTGTAGATCACTTAAGTGCCTTTGTGGGTATCCCTGCCTTTGATGGGCTAGGAGATGCCCTGGGACCGGACTGGAATAGGGTGTGATGGCAGGAAACGTCTTGTATCTAGATTTACAGCAGGTGTATGAGCCATAAGGCAATGGGTTGGAAGCAGGGGTGGAGTATGGGTGGGCAAGAATATTGTGTAGGTTGGTGGGTGGTGGAATACCTCTGTGTGAGGAGCAGAAAGGATAGTAGGCAGGATATTCCTCATTTCAGGGCATGATGAGAAGTAGTGAAAACCCTGATGGAGAACATGATGCAGTTGCTCTAACTCTGGGTTGCACTGAGTCATGAGGGAGTGTTCCTTTGTGGCTGGATGGTGGGCATGAGGGAGGCAGTAGGTGACTGGTGAGACCAGGCATGGGAGATCTGTTTCTGTACAAGACCAGCTGAATAATTTCGGTCAGTGAAGGCCTCAGTGTGATTCTTGGTATATCTGGAGAGAGGCTGCTCCTCATTGCAGATGTGATGGCCATGGGTGGCTAGGCTTTACTGAAGGGACTTCTTACTATGAAATGGGTGGCAGCTGTCAAAGTGGAGGTACTACTGGTGTGCGATAGATCTGATATACAGGGTGATTTTTTTCCACCATGTACACATTCTAGGGACTGATCAACGAGAGGATATGGAACAAAAGAGGTCTGATGTACTTACGTCTGGAAATGCATGGTTTCCATGCTAGAGACCATTTACTCAGTCATACTTTGTTACAGAGACTGCAGTCTGATAGGTGCTATACCATGCAGCCATAGTTACAGTATGCATGCTTTTCTCCTGGAAGGTGGTACTGTTCCTATTACATCTTCCACAAGCACTCTCTCCAACCATAGTAATTGGTAACATTGGTCTGATTCACTTCTCCTGGTGACTCACCTTGTACTGGATGTGATACAGTGTTGTACACAGTGGCTCTGTATTTCCATTGAGAGCTTGTCAACATGGTGCTGACTTACGGAAAGGCAAATGGAAATGGGCAGTGGGCAGAATGGTTGTATCAGGAGACCTACCCCTGCAGACAACAACAACAGCGTTCAATGTTTGCAACAGTGTTTCGCCATTCTGAGACAGGGTTGTTTCAGGAAGCAGAAAATCATGAAAGAGGTACCCAAAGTGTTTGGACGTCAGGCTTGGAGGAAAATGTGATTAACACTGTGGGAGGCTACTGCTGTGTGAGGACCAGGAAGTTGGCCCGCCAGCACATGCAAGATGGAACATTCTCTGTCACAATTGTTACCACCCTTACCAATACAGCATGTACAGGGCTTACTAGTGACAGACTTTCCACATCAGGAGCAGTTTTGTCACTAGCAACCACAATTCTGGGATCTGTGTCAATCCATCCTATTCACAAATGAGGCCACCTTTACAGGGAGTGGTATCTTCAGCTTTCATAACAGTCATCTGTGGGATAGTATGTGTGTGGTGACAGCAAATCATTAGCATCAATGCAACCAGAATGTGTGTTGCAGGATAGTTGGTGACCATATTTTGGACCCGTCTTCCTTCCACATCACCTAATAGGCCGGAACTAGTCGCATTTCTTGTAGGTAACTGCCTCCCCTGCTGGAAGAAGTGCCACTGACGATTCAAAGGGTTATGTGGCTGCTACATAATGGTGCTTCCGCCCACTTCACCATTAATGTCCAGAGGCATCTCTATTGTGTATTACCTGGTCACTGGATCGGATGAGGTGTTCCAGTTGTGTGGCGTGCTGTTTCATTGCATCCCAACCCATGCAATTTCTGATTATGGGGCCGTCTCAAAAGTATCGTATATGCAGAGTCCATTCCAGATAGACACACTGGAGCAGCATATTCATGTTGCCTTTGACACCGTTCAGTTGCAGCCTGACTGATGCGAACGTGTGAGACAGAACATCTACGGCATGCATTGAGGCACATAGAAACCATTTTCAAATGTGGCTGCATGGTACAGCACACATTAGACCACAATCTCTGTAACAATGTATGATTGAATAGATGGTCTCCAGCTTGGAAACCACTCATTTCCAGAATAAGTTAATTAGACATTTTTTGTTCCATATCCTCTCATCGATCAATCCCTAGAATTTGTATACAGCGGGAAAAATCACCCTGAAGATGGAGGTACTGATGTAGCCATCCTTGAGGTGGATGTCGACAAGGTGGAAGGTGGGTTTTTGGCTTGAGGAGGACCAGATGAAGCGAATGATGAAGAAAATGTTGAAGTTCTGGAGGAATGTGTACAAGAGGTCCTCACCCTCGCTTCAGATCACGAGAACCTCATTAATGAATTTGAAGCAGGTGAGGTGATTAGGATTGTGTATGGTTGGGAAGGATTTCTCTACATGGTCCATGAATAGGATTGCATAACATGGTGCCATGCGGGTGCCATTGCTGTACCATGGATCTGTTTGCAGGTGATGCCTTCAAAGAAGAAGTAATTTTGGGTGAGGATGCAGTTGGTCATGGTGACCAGGAAGGAGTGGTCATGGTGACCAGGAAGGAGGTGTTTGGTTTGGAGTTAGTCAGGGATTGGAGAAGGTAGTTTTCAAAAGTGGCAAGACCATGGGCATCAGGGATGTTAGTGTAGATGGAGGTGGCATCAATTGTGACAAGGAGATTGCCGTGTGATAAAGGATCAGGAACTGTGAAGAGTAGGTGGAGGATATGGTTTGTGTCTTTTATATAGAAGGGTAGGTTATAGGTAATGGAGTAAAGCTGTTGATCCACAGAAGTATAGTTTCTCCCAGTGGGGTGACCTGGGTAGTTGGGTTTATGGACTTTAAGAAGCATGTAGAAGCTAGGAGTGCAAGGCTCTGAGGGATGAGGAGAGAGGAGACTCAGGGAGATGTTGTGGGATGGGCCTAAGGATTTGAGGAGGGACTGGAGATCCTGTTAAATTTCTGGTGTGGGGTCACTGTGGCTGGATTTTTAGATGGAGGAATGTGTAAGCTGGTGGCATCAATTCCCCAGGTAAACTCTGTGGTTCAGAACCACAGTTGTTGAACCTTCATGTGCTGGTAGGATTATACATAAGATCAGGATCAGATTTTAGGTGGTGGGTTGTGGTTCCTTCTGCAGCTGTAATCTTGAGGGATTTGGGGAATGATGATGAGGCAAGGTTTGAGGTTAAGTAATTCTGTATGCAGTTGGGAGCAGTGGGGCTTGATCACGGTTGGATGGAGGAGTGATATTCTAATGCTTTGGACGACCTAAAGTGTTGAAGTATGTACGCAAACTTCCACTTCTTTTACGAGACGACTTACTTGAGATGTTCGGCCAACCTTTCCTGCTGGCTGGCCTACTGCTGCAAACTCTCTTTCACTTCTTCTCCCAAAGTGTGCAGCTAGGTACAGGAATTTCTGAAGCCTCTATCTACCTATAAAAATAAGTAGACATACCAAGTTTAATTTGCTCCACATATATTTTAACTTCAGACATTTTACAAATTCCACACTTCACATAAATAAATACAGTTTCGTAAGCTTCTCGTGTCTCCAAGCCTTAGAAACATAGTAAGTTACATACGAGAGAAACAGAATACACACCTTCCCTTCAGCAAGGCTAAGACAAAAGTTTTTTTAAGAGTTCTTGTCTCATACTATTAGTACAGAGTTACATAAATGCTCCATGGTCCTCTCATACACACTCACTAAACATCCATGGACTGCCCAACAGTTGGTGCCGTTCGACTGCTGCATCTACATTCTTCCTGCGACTGAATTTAAACCTGCATACACAGACATGTGATGTGCATTAGGTAGGATTCTGCTCTCTCACACTCATATCTGAAATATCATGTGTTCAAGACGGTAGAAGGCTGAGTGGTTCTGGAATTTATGCAGAAATTCTCGAAACACTACAGCATGAGTCTGACAGAGTTGTTTGGGTTTTACTGTGATTAAGAGGTTTGTTGGCAAAAAAGCTTTTCCACTGTGGGACCGGAGGAGGAGAGAAGGTTTTTAACTAGTCCAAACTGAATGAATTTCGGAGTGGGGCAAAAGGTAAGGGCTTTGGAAATGACTATTGCTTCTGTGGGACTAAGGCTGTTGGAGGGACTTCGGCTTTTTGATAACTGAGTTTTGGCTCTGTTTTGGTCCTAGATTCTGTATGGTTGTGGGAGTGAGTTTTTGAGGGTGTGGTAAATGTAGTAGATGTGTGAGGTTGGGTTTGTTGGCTATGTGGTAATGTGGGGAACCTTTGGAGGTGGTTGTAAAGGTGGTGCATAGTGGTAGTCCAAGCTAAGAGTAGGAGGTGAACAGGTTGGAGAGTTTTTTTGAGATGGCATTGTGCATGCTGCTCCAGTTCCTGGAGGACGAGTGTTTTAGTGTGAGAGATGGGGTGCGGGAATTTGGGATTGGAGAGCAGCAGAATTGTACAGATGGAGAGGAGGTATTGCAAGGAGATTTAAGACTGATTTGCATGGTTTTGTCGGACTAGGTTGGTGAGGGTTATGAACTGGCAGAATTTGAACAAATAGAGGGTTGCAGCCAGAGGTGGGTAATTTGATCGTAAGGCCATTTGGGCAGGGGGTGGGATTCCATGTGCTAGACAACAACACAGGAACAGTATGTGGGTTCTGACGAGGGATAGGGAAACATTGCTAAATGGCCGCAGATGGAAGGAGCAAGGATCCATGGTGGAGGATAAAATACACCTAAAAATATGTAGAATATGTAAAAATACACGGGGAAAGCTGGTAAAATATGTAAACTATGTAAAAATACATGGAGAAAACCACAAAAAGTACGGAATTGATGACGTATGGGGGGAAAAGGTAAAATCTGACAGAGTAATGCTGATGTTGAAAGAGGAAAATGAACTAATATCGACATGGAAACTCAATCACGTAAAAGAGAAAAAATGATGAGTGGAGTGCAAGTCAGTGTTTGGAATAAGGGAAGAGAAAGAAAAGGGATGGGGTTGGTAGATCAAAGTTCAACAAGTTGGTGTGGTACAGGGAAGGTATGGAAAATATGCATGAAAATATGGAAGAGTGAGGGAGGAAGTATGATTAGTTTGAAGGTCCAGGGTTAATTATATTGGCAGGAATAATGTGGGACATGAGATGCTGCACCAACAATCAGCACAGTCACGTAGCCAAGTGTTGTGTGTGCACGAGATGGTTGTTACAGTGTCGCTTATCAGTCAGAGCTTGAGCAGTTTGGAAAGCAACAGGTGAAAGACACAGGAAAGAAGAGACAGAAAAGGATGCACACTGAGTGAAGTAATGCATTAGAGAATAGCACTGGGTTTTGGGATGGAGGAACAACCACTAGGCAAAACCAAAGAGTGGAAAGTCCAGGATGGAGTAATGACAGTATTGTGAATCACTATATTACAACTCACCAGTCCAAGAGGATCTCAAACCCTTAGACCCACACCACAACCTCTCCTCTGAGTCTCTCTCTCGTGTTATTCGTACCAGTTCCCGCACTCACCTGGTTCACATTCATTGCGGAATTCTTCATGATCTGGTCCGAGGATGACACCCTGTCCACACTCCTCCAAAACCTCAGCACATCACGCTAAAGACCATAAACCCAACTACCCAAGATGCCCCATTGTGGCTTGTTACTGTGCGCCCACTGAGAGAATCTCTGCTCCTGTGGATCAACACCTTCAGCCTATTAGTTGTAACCTATCCTCCTAAATAAAAGATACCAACCATTTCCTTCACTGACTCTCCATAGTTCCTGTCCTTTACCACACAACACCCTGCTCACCACTCTTGATACCATCTCCCTCTGCTCTATCTCCCTAATGCCAATGTCCATGCACCTGTTGAACACTACCTTTTCAAATGCCTGGTTGTTTTCAAATGTACAACCTCCGTCATGGTCACCATGAGCAACTATATTTTCACCTGCAATTACTTCTCCTTTGAAGGCATCACCTACAAAGAAATCCATTATACAGCAATGGTCACCTGCATGACACCATCCTGTGCTATCCTACTCACAGGCAATGTAGAGGAATCCTTCCTAACCACCCAGAATCCCAAACCCCTCACTTGGTTCAGATTCATTGAGGACATCATGATCTGGATCGAGGGTGCAGACACCCTGTCCACACTCCTCCAAAACCTCAGCATATCCCCCTTCATTCGCTTCACATGGTCCTTCTCAACATAACAAGCCACCTTCTTTAATGCTTACCTCTACCTCAAGGATGGCTACATCACTACCTGCATCCACATCAAACCTACCAGCCACAAGCAATATCTCTACTTCGTACCTGCCAGCTGGCCACGAAGGTACTTTCCCCTCATAACTCATTACTGCTCAGGACTGGACTAACTGAATCATATGATCTGCCAGGATCCTATGTTTCATTATGCTCTGAAATGAGGAATATACCAATCCACCACCCTTCTCATCCCTCCCACAATTGTATTCCACTGCCCACCGAACCTGTGCAGTATCTTTATCCATGTCTGCTCACAAATCCCTTTCCTTAAGCAGACAGAGTTGGCAGTCATGTGTGTTTGTGAATTGTGGTTTATTAGTCTCATAATGTACATAATCTAAATCATCTGATTCGGGTACAGGAGACACGTCAAAATTTTGGTAAAGTTTTACCATATACGTACAACACTCGATTTTAACAAATGGTACCATAACAATAATACATTATAAAAATACACATACAATAAAAAACTAACAATTAATTACAACAACTGATTTTAACAAATGGTATAATAATAATAATAATAATAATAATAATAATAATACAATTTTGTTACACATACAATAAAAGACTAACAATTAATTACCCCTTGCTCAAATTATCATGTCATCCTCTATGAATTCTTCTACTGAATAGTAGCATTTCTCCCATAGAGTCTGCTGTAGCCTTATTTTTAGACTCTCTGGCTTCATATTAAATATATTTTTGCCCATTAGCTTGTTATATATTGTCATCCCCATATACTGTGGAGTTCGTGCATATAATTTCAAATGTTGTGTGGGTAACATAAATTTATTTTTATTTCTTGTGTTGTATGTGTGGTTAAAATGATTTTCCTCAAATAATTTTTGTCTGCTGTGTACAAAGATTATAATTTCAGAAATGTATATGGAGGGAACTGTTAGGATTTGCAGGTTCCGAAATAATGGGCGACAAGATTCTGTTTGTTGTGCACTACACATGTATCTTATAATTTTCTTTTGCAGTTTCAGTATTCGAGATACACTAATTGAATTTCCCCAGAAAATGATACTATACCTAATGACAGATTCAAAATAACTATAATATGCTATTTTTCGTGTACTCATGCCAGTTGAGTTTGCTAGTATTTGCATTGCAAATGCAAAGCTGCTTAGTTTATTTGATAGGAACTCAATATGTGTACTCCAGTTTAAGTTATTGTCCACATTTAGTCCTAGGAATTTGACTGTGTTAACTTCTTCCATAGGATGGTTGTGGTGATGTATTTTAAGATCCACACATTTCAAATGTTTGGTTTTGAAATGTACCATATTGGTTTTTGCAATGTTCAGTTTCAAGCCATTTAACTGGAACCAGTTTTCTAGAGTACCTATTGTGCTCACAATGGGGCTCTGAATTTTTTCTGCATCGTCTTCAATTAAAACAGAAGTATCATCCCAAAATGGAGCCTTGAGGCACACCTTGTGATACTGTACTCCATTTAGAATAATAATTCACTGCATTTGATGTGACACTTACCCCTTGCTTTCTGTTGTGCAAGTATGATGTGAGCCATTTCAGAGCTTTGTCCTTAATCCCATATTTGTTTAATTTGTAGGTAAGCAAGTCATGGTTCACCGAGTCAAATGCTTTTGAAAGATCGCAGAAGATACCTGCGACTTTACTCCTTTGATCCAATGATTTGCATATCTTTTCAATAAAGGTATTTACTGCATCCAGTGTGTTTTTTTCCTTGTTGGAATCCAAATTGGTTACTTACAATAAAATCATTTTTTATGATAATATTTTTGATCTGATTTGGAGCTACTTCCTCTGACGCTTTTGACAGGATTGGGAGAATAGAAATAGGGTGATAGTTTCCCATATCTTCCCTCGACCCTTTCTTGAACAGAGGTCTCACTTCGGCACATTTTAACACATCAGGAAAGCACCCCTGTTCAAAAGATTGGTTGATTCTTTTAGCTAGCAGGGGTGCTGTTATGTCATATACTGCTTTAATCACTTTACTTGGTGTCCCATCCCACCCAGCAGAATTTTTATTCTTCACATCATTTATTGTGACGTTTTTAAAATCTGTGAGATACTAAGCTTCTTGGTCGAGTCCAAAGAGATTTACTTTACTCTGATATCCTGCTACATCAACGTCTGACTTTGCTACATTTATGAAGAATTCATTTAAACACTCTGATATTTCAGCTTGGTTTACAACAACATTATCATCTACTTTAATCTTAGTTATTTCATTACTACTGACTTGAACACCTAACTCTGATTTGACAACAGACCACACTGCCTTTGTCTTACTATTATGTTGTAAAATAAACTTATTGTTTGCCATTTGTTTTGCTGCCTTTACAACTTTTTTGAATATGGCTTCATAATGTTTCACATACACAGCAAAATGTCTGTTTTTGTTATATTTCAGTTCATTATGTATTTGCCTCTTTCTGGCTCTAGAAATTTTTATACCCTGAGTTATCCATTTAATCTTCCTAGTCGTTTTGTTACATTTGGTTTTCAGTGGAAAAGTTTCATTAAATATTTCAAGAAAGCTACCAAGAAATTTGTTAAAGTTAGTACTACTTGAGATACAGCTGTTGTAAGGCCATTCAACCTCTCTTAACTTATTGCTAAATATAGTTAGGTTTTTTTTCATTGAAGTTCCTTTTCATGTGGCTTTTGTTACATGAAATTTGTTTATAGAGTTTTGGTAGTTCAATGAATAATGCGGAGTGGTCAGAGATTCCTAAATCTAAGCAAAATTTATTAACGTCTTCAAACACATAATTTGTTAAAATATTATCAATACAGGTTGCTGACTGTGCATTTATTCTAGTGGGTTGCATGAAGGTTGCTTTGAAGCCAAAGTTTTTTTTATTAAGTCATTGAATTTGGACACATCGTTGCTGTCAGCTATGATATTAATATTGAAATCAGCAGCTATTATAATATTTTTCCTTTTTTCTTTATTAAGATTTTCAAGAAGGCACTTAAATTTGAGCAGGAAAGCTTCAATTGTAGTTTTGTCTGGTACTCTGTAAATAGAAACTACTGAGACATTTAGGTCCCTTAACTCGATACAACAGCTTTCAAATATACATTCTTTATTCAAATGATTATAATCGTTCCTTATTTCATATTTTATGTCAGAATGAGTAAGTATGCAAGAACCTCCACATGATTTTTCTCGTCTACAAAAACTGTTATCTAATTCGAAATTTTCGATTTTATTAAGAATTTTAATATTACCACATGTAAGCCAATGTTCATTGAGACAGATAACTTTAATATTTTTAAACTCTGAAAGAATAATTTGTAAGTCGTCAAGTTTATGATTTTTGTTTGAAAAACTGGCACTGAGACCATTTATATTCAAGTGCATTATACATGGACACTCTTTTTTATTTATGGGTTCAGGCATAGGCCTACTCTTTCTCGGGTCATGTTTCGGTCTCGCCGTTTTTGTTAGCAAACACTGTTTCCCATCCCCATCATTACTTACAAGTTTCCCTTATTATTCAGAATTTTACATGTATCAGCTAACATTTTAGTGAGAATTCTGGATCCTAGCCTATTTAAATGAAGACTGTCTTTACCCAAGCATTTATTGTTTAAGAACTTGTGTGTGTGTTTTCTACTTCAGTAGAAGACCTTTGGCCAAAAGCTGAAATGTATAGCAATCTTCCTGTTGTACCTATGTATGACTCAAGAGTCTTCTGTATATTGTGAGTAGCAAACTATCCTTTCCATAATATTGTTGTTATTCCATCATGGACTTTGATTGATATAGTAGCAAAACATTTATGTAAATTTATTCCTTAACTCTTGCAAGACAGGCCGAGTGGGGGGTTACTTTATGCCCACTCTAAAACAATTTTGTTTATTGTTGTTTGCTTACATTAATCACAGAATTTTTAAAGAGGTGCTGATTTGTAAGTAGAATCTTTTAATGCACACTTATAAATATCAACACACTTTCAGTAATGCATATTACTGATGGGTGGAGGGGTTGGGGATAGGGAGGGATTTGCTTTGTGACCACCACAAAAAATAATTTTATAAGTACAAAATTTGTTATTTAATGTTGACTTTTACTCAACATATACATTTTAAAGAGATACTGATTTGAAAGGGCATCCTGAAGCTGAAAACATTGAATATGACATTCATTGTGAAATGGCCCATCTGCCACTGAGACTTAAACTTATGGGTTAAATTTAACATAAAGACTTACAACATTTATGGAATGTGGTAGAAGACTTCATTAAAACCAATAAATATTTTTTTTAATTTTAAATTATAAAATATACGTAGATTACAATATTTTCAGAAGTTGGGCACAAAGTATCTGTTCCACTCCTCCCCACCCTCTTGATACTGCAAGGGTGAAATGAAGTAGATAGCAGCATGATGAAAAAAAGAGTATGACTTTTACTAGGAATCCTCAAATTGTTCTTATTAAAAACTAGTTGTAGGAAAGAAAATTCAATATAATGAATTGTTCATATTACATTAATTTGTTAAATAGCAGTGAGTTTCAGCAAACATTTGCCATAATTGTGGTAATAGAAAGTCCTGGTAGAATGTAAATAACTTAGGTGTAAAGGAAACAATTACAATATAGTATGTGCGTGCACACACACACACACACACACACACACACACACCTTGCTCATCTGGGTGGATAGCTGTTTGGTGGGCATGTCCACATAAAATGTGATGCAGAAATTGTAGCAAAGCTAGTATATGACCTGACCACATACATAGGTGGCCCTTTCTCTAATGCGATAGAATGGGTGTGTGGTGGAACTGGAGAAGGATGTACTGGGTAGGTGTATCAGACAGTTTTTGCACTTGTATTTTCCACAGGAATATAAACCATGTGGCAAACAATTGGGTGTGGGTGCGTAATAAGGATACACTAAGACACTGCGTTGATTGTTGGACGGATGGGAAGGATTGTGCGTAGCATATTCCCTATTTCCATGGTTTGTGATCAATTGTTGAAGGATATGCTTCAGCTGTTCCAGCCAATGATAATATTGGGTGGAACACACTGTTGAGCCCAGCATGAACAATTTTGATGGATTTTCACAACCCATATCTTCTGGTTCTCAACCGTCAAAACGAGCTTCTCTGAGCTACACAGATGGGACTTATCCTTTGTTCCTGTAATCTTCCTGCCTCAATCCTGGCCTCCACTCCGTCTCACAATACTAACTTCACTCAACCTTCACACACACCCTCTTTGCCACAGTCTCCCCTTCCCCTTTCCTGTACCACTCCCAATATACTTGTCCATTTCATCATCGCCATGCACTACACAGACTTACTGGTGCTCTTGCCTTTGTTGCTTTCCTATTACCTGTCTGTATTGCCTCTCTGTGCCACATTTCTGTCCTTCACAGCTGCTGCCTCTCTCCCAGTCATCAACCACGTGAACTAATCCTCCCTCCCAAACTCCTCCCCTCCTCCTTTCCACCCAGTACATTTATCAAGCTGCAGAACTGCAATCTTGGCACAATGTATTAAATTGGCACAAGTCACACCTGTGTGTGTGTGTGTGTGTGTGTGTGTGTGTGTGTGTGTGTGTTTACACTCTAGCTCCAAAAAGGATTCTTTCAATAGCTAGCAAAGTTTTCCATCTTGTTCATGTGCCTGATGATGACTCCTTTACTTCATAACTTATTTACAGTAATTGAGTTTGAGAATATACTCAGTACAGTTTTTTTTTAAAAAAATCAGGTTACTTAGTGTCATCATAATATATATTCTCTGATTCACAGTTATCTCACTTGCTTCTTCTGACGTAAATGCAGCTTATTCATTAAAAATTTGAATATTTTAATTTCTAACTTACATATACTATTGATTAGCAATAATTCATGTGTTAACTTTTAAATTATTTTTTAAATTGTTGGATATAGGACCAAGTGGTCTATTTACATGTGTCCTTCATCATACTGTTTTGGCCCAAATTGTACATTTGAACACATTCTCCTATTGTAGTACATGACCTAAGTGCCTAACCAGTGTCACATGATTCTGTTCCTCTACAGGCCAATCATTCCTGATTGAGGGAAGAGCACATATGTGATAGAGCAGTTGGCTTCTAAGCTTTTAATCAGCATTTTTGTTGGCATGAGTATTATAAAGTACTGTCAGAAAAATAGGCTTTAGTAAATTAGCCCCTTAGAGCACATTGGTGTAACTCATATTATTCCTGTTTTGAGATAATTAATGGTTTACTTGGTTTGTTATGAAAAAATTCAACGGTACTTTATTACTTTTTTATTATAAACGTCATCAGAATGGTTTCTTCTAATTTAGATTAACTATTTTAATAGATTTTATCCAGTTGTCGACCAATGTAAGGGCCCACATGAAGTTACACCACTTTTAATCTAAACATCTTAACAGTTTCATTTCCTATAGAAATATATATGTCAGTCAGTGACAGTGTATGTGAATATTTTACATACTCTTTGTTACTCTTCATCAATACTATAATCTCCATTCAGTGGTCCAATGTTCTAGCATAATGAGAAGAAAGAAGATTCTGAAAGTAGTGTTGATAAACCAGTGTGTTGAAGGCAAAGGGTCGTCTTTGTCCTTCTTCTCTTTTGCAACAGTGTTCCTTGAAAAGGTTGTGAATGGTTCACTGTTTTAGTACTGAATCCAATGCACATTTAGCAATGGCAATGGACTTTTTTTCAGTGTCTGTCTTCCTTTTTATGATTAGCTTATCCATAAAGAAGTAGTCATTGTTTGTCATTACAGTAACATGAAATGGATGTTTTCCCTTGAATTGGCAATAATATTGTACCAATGATTGGAATGAAATATCTTGACATATGTTAAGGCAAAATCATCATTGTCGGAGAATCAGGAATGGCCTCTTGCATGAACTTTTAGAGTATGATTACAGTGTTATTCTGTTCACTTAAAACTTGTTTCATTAATGCTGTGGACATTTTCTAATTCCTGTTCTGTATGGGTATAACTGTACATTACAACATATTTTGCAGAGGGCACTCGACTCGTTTTGATGTGTTTGACCAAACACACACCAATTTCTTGTGAACCTCAAGACCCAGCCACTGCATCCCAGCATCCTAATTTGGATGATAGCTTGTGGAAACTCAAATTGTAAACATATAAATTACATTTGTCATAGGCTACTGGAAAAGTTAGTCTAGGAATGGACAGAGACTTTTCCAAATCAAAAGAAAAGGCATAGTTGGAGCTATCAGAAATGGATTTTTTGGAGTACACTTTAATTGGTTTCCATGCTTTCCAGTCTTGCATAGGCATGATTCATAGTCCTGCTGAAGATTTACCTTTTCTTGTGCATTTGCTGAATGCGTGAGAATATTAGGAAATGTATCACATTGTACATACGTGTCCTTGTGAGGACCATGGAAATGCAAATTAAACTCACTGTTAAAAGTTCAACAACAATGTGTTCTGCAACTGTCTCTCTTCTTTGAATTTCTACATGTTGCCAGTACAAATTATAGAGCATCTTCAAGCGTTCTGGTAAATATCTTGTTTTGGTCGTGGGATCTAGCACAGTGTGATAAGAGGGCAATGAAGCTCTGTGATCACATGCTGTTACTATGCTTCATTCTGAGTTTTGTTACTAAGAACTTCCTTGACGTGCTTTACTTCACCTTGAGACTCTCCAACTTTTACCTTCATTATGGATCAGGTCATTCTACTATCAGAGATTCTAAATGTTTCCGATAAGTATTTTTGGTATACCGTTTTGGCTCTTCCCCCAGTAGTCACATGGGCATTTTTTGCTTTACCAGGCCACATAACAATGCATTTTGAGCAAAGAGAGATATTTTCAAAAAAGAGTCAAATGCATTTCTTTGTACACACCTAGTAATTCTAAATTTAGGAAATCTAATAAAATTATGAGGAAGTACTCTCATTATCTTTTAAAATGGGTCTATGCTTAGAGTTATTTTTTGGAGGCTTCTTGTTTTAATTAGGCCAAATGGTTGTAGGTCTTAAGCCTACTTTAAGCTACAAAAGCCAGCCGGAGTGAACGAGTGCCTCTGGGCGCTTCAGTCTGGAACCGCGCCGCCTCGGGCATGGATGTGTATGATGTCCTTAGGTTACTTAGGTTTAAGTAGTTCTAAGCCTATGGGACTGATGACCTCAGATGTTAAGTCCCAAAGTGCTCAGAATCATTTGAACCATTTTTAGGCTACAACATATTAAAAGGGCAATTGACATAACTCGATTTTTAGGTTATGAATGTATCTACTATTGTTATGCCTACAATGTTGTACTTGATATTGATGAAAGGTCTGAAACACTATTTTTTATGTAAAGTAATTACAAAATAAGAAAAACTGGCACTGGATAACTCTGAATGTGATGGAAAGTACTCAATGCTGGGTCTATTGTGTTCCCAAATAACTGGTTCCTTGATGATGTCTTTCTCACTAGAAATCTTGTTGAATCACACTGACCACAATTAAAACAATTAAACTGGTAACATCATATTATTGGGCCTATCGGAAGATAAAATCCCACAGTGAGTTGAGAAAATTCAAAACAGTGACAAGCACAGTGGTTTGACTCCCAACTACACCACTTAAGTTGTCAGGAGATAGGTACAACAGAATCTTGGGTTGCACCTACATGGTTGCTGGGTGTGTGAATTGGGAACACTGTTTCTATGGTTAATAGAGTGCCTCTTGGTGAAAATGATCCTGTCCCTGTTTAAAAGAATAAGAAAATAGAGAGTTAACACACTTTGTCTTTCACCAACTCAAATTTTTATGATGGCAATATTTAGTATCTTCTTGCTGCGTAAGGTCTGAAATGTCACGAGATGGATCTGGGAACTTCTCTGCCTGCTCACCCTCTCATGTGCCCATCTCAACACCACTTCTTCCATATTTCACAATGGAAGTTGTCTCTCTCTGCTGCTGGCCAGTAAGTTACAACACCATGGAGGAGGAAAGTAACAAACATGACAGTGACATCAAGTGTCTTTGACATGCAGATGATTAGCATTCCAGCAGAACTCCACAAAATAGGTAGCAGTAATGACATCTACATTCTGTAGACAAGGAAAGATAACTCACCAGGTTTCTCATTCAGAAATTGCATCTGAATGCTGGTGATTTGAGAGAAAACTGTGTTATGCTCATGTAAGATGTAGAAATGTCCTCCAGCATGTGTCAGATTATGACAGTGGGAGGATCATGGCCTATCAAGACTGCTGTTTAATGTTCATTGATATGTCTGCTTGTATTGCTGGAGAATGCTTAACTGTCATGCAAATGTGGAATCTGCAGGTTCAGGAGAGCCATACTGAATGCCTTGCAGGACCAAACAGCCCCAGCACCTTGGCATGATGGTATGTGGTGCCATTGGGTGCACAACACAATCACTTCTGGTTAGCGTAGCCAATAATTTGGAAAATAACTATTACACCTGTGATGTATGAAGGTCTCTTCGAGGTCACAGTGAATGTATCTTTCAACGAGATAACACAACACCATATGTTGCTCTTGCTGTCCCAACAATCCTCAATACAAAGTATGTAGTTAGCATGTCCACCATATCTTTCACCCACTGAAAATATCTTGCCATGAGTAGCTGACACTATGAGTGGGAAGTGGGTTGTGTGTGATAGAGATGGGGGAAGATTTGGGGGGGGGGGGGGCATGCAAGAACAGATGGGGCCAGAAAATGAAAAATATAGAAGAACAAAAGGAATTGGAGAAAGGAATAGTTACTGTGAAGAAATGCTGAGGCCAAAGACATTAGAAGGACATGTCATAATCCAGTTCCCACCTGGGGAGTTCTGAGAAACTGCTGTCTGGGGAAGAATCCAGATAGCATGTGTGGCGAAACAGACACCAAGATAACAACTGTCATATTGTACAACATACCCTGCAACAGGGTAGTGTGTGTTGCCAATATACACCCCTGCCTGTGCCCACTCATCATCACTGAGATATTGGTAGTACTAATGCTCGTGTAAAGGGCTGAATAGTGTTTACATATCAGCTGATATATAACATGTGTCATTTCACAAGTGGCCAACATGTGTTGTTTCACAAGTAGCTGTTCCTTTGACAGTATATGTTTTGCTAGTTATACGGCTGGTATGGGTGGGTTTAGGATGGTGCACAATGCAAGTCTTGCAATGGTGACACTCACAGGTGTAGGAGACGTAGGTTAGGGAAATAGGTGCAGAAGGGGCATAGCGTCTGACAAGGATATTGTGGAGTTTAGGAGGGTGAAAAAAAGGTATTCTAGGTGTGGTGGGCAAAATGTCAGACTGACTGGACTTCATTTCAGGTTATGACTTTAGGAAGTCATTGCCTTGTCAAAGGATCTGATTAATACATTCAAGATCAGGGTCATACTGAGTGACAAGCGGTGTACTCCTAAGTTATTTTGTAGAAGGACAAGCAGTACCAGGATTGGATGTGAAGACCCAAGAAATATGCTTTTGAACAAGGGTGGTGGGATAATTACGTCCAGTGATGACTGAGTTGACAACGATGATTTATTGCTACAAAGAGTCTGCCTCTGAACGGATGTGTTTCCCTCAAATTCCAGGACTGTATGCTCCTTCTGCAGTCATTTCTCTACCCTATGGTTCCTACCCCTGTGAATGTCATCGCTGTAAAACCTCCTAAGCACCCTTCTACCACCACCGATATCACCCCTGTAACTGGAAAAACGTATGCTATCAAAGGGAGAGCCACCTTTGAAATAATACATGTTGTATACTAGCTGTTATGTAAAAACTGTTTAGCTCTTTACATCAGCATGACTACTACAAGTTATCAGTTAGAATGAATGGACACATGCAGAGGGTGTGTACTAGCACCACGCAATATTCTGTTGCAGAGCATGCTGTATAACATGACAGTTGTGTCCTCAGTGCTTGTTTCGCCACACGTTCCATCTGGAGTCTTCCTCGAGACACCAGTTTCTTAGAAATTTCTAGGTGGGACCTGGCATTACACCATGTCTCTGGTTCTGGCTACCCATCTGGCCTTAATTTATGTTAATTTCTTCCTTCTCAGCAATTCTTCACAGTTACTATTCCTTTCTTTACATCCTTTTAGTTTTCTGTATCTTTCATTTTCTGATCTTCCTGTATACCCCTGCCCCACCCCTCTTCCCCACCTCTGTCACATATGATACTCTTAGATTTCTGCTCTTATTAACTCATGCATGATGTTTTGGCAGTAATCTCTGTCTTGTGTATTACCCTATCTTCCACCTTTAAGCTCTCAGAATTTCAAATCTTGTCCGGTGCAGGTCCTTCTCATCCCATCTGGTAAGTCTCCACAGACCCAGGTTTCTGGGCAATGTTTGCGAACTCTCCTCATTTCTCAAACTTCACCAGTCTTTTGCCTTCACCTCTCTTC
The DNA here is from genome assembly GCF_021461395.2 of Schistocerca americana. Classification (NCBI taxonomy): domain Eukaryota; kingdom Metazoa; phylum Arthropoda; class Insecta; order Orthoptera; family Acrididae; genus Schistocerca; species Schistocerca americana. The sequence continues at coordinate 299,355,617 of NC_060119.1, read as the reverse complement.
CTTCGTCATCAGCCCTTCTGCCAGAAGAAGGAGCCACTGGCACCGAAAGCCTGCAGATTTTTAAATGTGTATAGTAGTGTGTTATTAGTAACAAAGGAATTTAATTCTTGTTGTTGTTAATAGTTGATTTTAAATTGTTTATTGACCTCATGCCTCTCATAATAAAGAGTTTGGACTGATTTTCCCCTTCCACTTTGTATTGATAGATTTTACCATCTGGTTGTTCTTAAGATGATGTGAATCATCCATATACTTTTGAAAAAGGTTCAAAAGGCTCTGAGCACTATGGGACTTAACATCTGAGGTCATCAGTCCCCTAGAACTTAGAACTACTTAAACCTAACTAACCTAAGGACAGCACACACATCCATGCCCGAGGCAGGATTCGAACCCGCGACAGGAGCGGTCGCGCGGTTCCATACTGAAGCGCCTAGAACCGCTCGGCCACACTGGCCGACATACTTTTGAAACTTATCTAACATTTGCTTGAAGGCGAATGCCACAAAATGATGGATTTACTGTCTTTGTTCCAAAAAGCAAGTTTGTGGTAATCCTCAGAACATTGTTATTGATGTATGATGTTATTACAATTGAAGCTTCTTTGCTTAATTTGGGCCTCCCATGGACCACATAACTAACTGCTGCTACTTTAACGTCTCATTTTTCCACTAATTTTTCATGTGTCCAAACTTTTGAAAACTTTTGTTTTTTAGTTTTGGAGATGGGACTATAGAGCCTTATTTTGAATACTGTATATCTATGTTCAGAATTTCATGTTCTTCAATCTTTTTCTTTTTCATTTCACTTCTGGTTCCTTTGAGCTGCCTGCACAGGAGAGGTTTTTTGTGGTTAACATGTTCAAAAGTTTTCTAGCATATCCTGTTTTCATTCATCTGAACTAGAATTGGTCATTTACTCCACTCTTTCTGAGTTGTTCTTCTTATATTTGGATCTCCTTTTCAAGAACACAGTTGAATGAAACTGGCATTTCACTGTCTAACACATGTTCTTTCATCAAAAGCTCCAGATACCTCTCCTAAAATTTTAACTTTAGGTTTAATGTTTATTAGTGATTGCCATTTTTTTTTTTTTTTTTTTTTTTTTTTTTTTTTTTTTTTTTTTTTTTTTTTTCCACACCAAACTCTTCCAATATTTCCAACAGAGCTGCTCTGTCAACAGAATCACAAGCCCTTTTGAATCCACAGAAATACAGTGACATAGGATATGCACCTTACTGTTCTGTCTTGGATTGTGAGCTATTATTTCATGAATGTAGTCACACTTTTTTTGGGTTAAGACTAAGTGGAACAGAAGAGGAATGTCAACTTTACAGTTACTAAGACAAAAATAACTACAGCTGGCCTGACAAATGCACACATGAAGCACCTAGCTATCAGCAATTTTAATCTATGAACTTCATAGTAAGAGACAAGTAGGCAGTAAAAAGAAAGATACACAGTTGCTGTGTGGAGAAGGAGTAATTATAAAATTTGTCAGGAGAGGCATGAAGCACAACAATTGAGTCTGAGGTACCAACAGTTTGACAGTAAAGGTACAAATTTAATACTGAAACGTTAGTGTAAGCAGTTGGAAGGGTGAGTGTAAGAGCTAAACTTGAAACAATGTCTGAATTTAAATGGAAATAATCATTTTGTAGTAACACGGTTCACGTTTTCTGTCGCACTTCACTTAGCGTAGACCGGGAAATGTTTTCTAGGCATGCCCGATGTGAACTGACTGGGCACAGCCCGTGCTGCCTGAGTTGTTGTTGTTGTTGTTGTTGTTGTTCCACTGGCAGAGGTCGCGGCCGAACTCTCGCGTGCCCTCTGGTGGACGGGACTCTACTTGCGGCAACTACCGTACGTGACACGCTGTGCCTATGTGCGCCTCCCGTGATCTTTCTGGTGGCTACTGCACTTCTTCACGTAGCTGATTTTGGTAACGACGTACCTCCCGGTCCCCCGTCTGCAAGGTATAGAGCCAGCGGCCAATTCGACGCAGGACTACCGCTGGCATCCAATGTGGATTGCGACCAAACCCACGTGCCCAGACTGACATATCTGGTGGAAAGCTGGGTACTCCATTTTGTGAAGACTGGCGAGGACCGGGCCGGAGGAGGTGCAGCAGAGTCCTAGGTTGGCACCCGTGGAGGAGCTCTGCGGGGCTGCGTTCTCCCATTGGTGTGGTCCGGTATGCCATCAGGAAAAACGTCAACGCCTCCTCCGTAGGAAATTCATGCCCATCCTTTTTCATCTGCATCTTAAATGTGTGCATCATGCGCTCGGCTTCCCCATTCGATTGTAGATGAAAGGGCGGAGAGCAAACGTGCCGAATACTGAAGTGCCTAAAAAAATCCTGGAAGGTCTGCGAAATAAACTGAGGTTCATTGTCCAAGACCAGGGTGACTGGCAGACCTTCCACAGAAAAGATTTTTGCTAGTGCCTGGATTGCAACTTCTGAAGTGGTTGAGGAGCAGCAAACCACACTGGAAATCGGGAATAAGCATCAAAGCCATTGAGAAACGGGCCCGCAAAATCGATGTGAACACGTTCCCATGCCTGGGTTGCAGGCGGCCATGAAGAGAACGCTGACCTGGGAGATGCCTCTTGGCTCGCACACTGGGAACAGGCGGCCACCAACTGCTCAATTTCTCTGTCAATACCGGGCCAGTACACATGTCTGCGAGCCAAGGTTTTAGTACGGGAAACACCCCAGTGCCCCTCATGTAATAACATGAAGACTTCCCTTCGCAAACTTGCAGGAACAACCACGCGAGGAGCTGTATCATCGGTAGCCAGAAGGAGAACTCCTTCCAAGACGGAGAGGCCGTCTCGTAGAACAAAATAATTAGGAAGAGGGTCCGAGGCCTGACCAGGAGGTCGGGATGACCACCCCTGCTGAATGAGGTGAACTACTTGCTGGAGAACCGGGTCAGCTGCTGTTTCCCTGGCGACTCTAGAACTAGTGATCGGGAAGCCATCAACTGCTTGGCGGGACGCCACATCCAAATGAAAACACATAATCTCCTCTCGATCGAACTTGGGATCTGGGCCCACTGGAAGACTGGAAAGAGCGTCTGCATTGGCATGCTGTCTGGTAGGGCAAAAATGAGTTTCATAATGGTACTTAGAGAGGAACAAGGCCCAGCGCTGTAGTCTGTGGGCCGCCCTATCCGGAATCTGAGAGGCGGGGCCAAATAGCGATATTAATGGCTTATGGTCAGTGATTAACTGAAACTTCATGCCATACAAGAAAGGGTGAAACTTGGTAACAGCGTAGACAATGGCCAAGGCCTCTTTTTCCACCTGGGAGTAATGGGCCTGTGCGGGACCAAGAGTTTTAGACGCAAACGCCAGTGGCTGCTCAGAACAATCCGCGTTGCGATGGGCCAGGACCGCCCCAACCCCATACTGCGAAGCATGTGTAGCCAGGACCAACGGCTTATGGGGATCAAAAGTAGCCAAACAATGCGCTGACGTGAGGAGGCCCTTCATCGAGGTGAACGCTCACCCGCATGCAGGCGACCAATCAAAAGGAACACCGTTGTGCAGAAGGCACTAAAGGGGGTGGGCGATGGTGGAAGCCCTGGGAATGAACCGGTGGTAATAGGCAATCTTGCCTAAAAAAGCTTGGAACTCCTTCAGCGAAGCGGGCCGCGGAAGGTCGATGATACCGGGAAATGTTTTCTAGGCCTGCCCGGTGTGAACTGACTGGGCACGGCCCGTGCTGCCTGAGTTGTTGTTGTTGTTGTTGTTGTTGTTGTTCCGCTGGCAGAGGTCGCGGCTGAATTCTTGCATGTCTTCTGGTGGATGGGACTCTACTTGCGGCAACTACCGTCCGTGACGTGCCGTGCCGATATGCACCTCCCGCGATCTTTCTGGTGGCTACTGCACATTTCAGTCCATGCCCCCCTGGAGTGCAGAAACTGAATCACATTCTCCACTAGGCTTTCAAATACCTCTCATTATGCCCTGAAATGAGAAATATCCTCCCTACTATCCTACCCTCCCCTCTTGCTGTGTAATTTTGCTACCCACCTATCGTAAGCAATAAGCCTGTCCTTCCCTACTCCACTCATGCTCCCACCCTCTTGCCACATGATCATGCAGTAGACCTTGCAAGACCTGTCCCATACATCCTATCTCTACAACCTATGTGATCTACAAACTTAGCAGTAACAACTGTGCCACATTCTGCATGGGCACAACTATTAACAAGTTGTCTGTCCACATGAATGCTCACCACCAAACTGTGGCTGAGAGACAGCTGGACCACCTAGTTACTGAGCACGCCACACAACAAAATGTGCTCCACTTTAACTACTGCTTCACAGCCTGTGACATCTGGAATCTTCCCACCAAAACCAGCTTTTCTGAATTGAACAGATGGGAACTCTCCTTGAAAAGCATCTTTTGTTCCTTTAACCCACCTGTCCTCAACGTTCACTAGTCACTGTCCTCTACTTGCCTATACCTTTTCCTGCTCCCACTCCAGTACTACACATGCCTTCTGCCCTACCATAGCATGGACATAGCCCTTTCCCCTTCTCCATTCTCCTATTCCCCCTCCCCCCAGCATAGTGTCACAATGCCACACCTGTTATCTAGTAATTATGAAAATCCGCTTGACAGCAAACTGTGCTGTTGCCAGATTTAAATTGTGAAGGGCAAACAGCTGCAGGTGAAAACAAAAGCCATCTATAGGGCTGTGATAACACTGAGGTGTAGCCATAGAAACATTTGAAGAAATCATGTTATGTGATTGGCTGAGGTACCTGCACGAAGTGACTGCATCCAGCCCACTGCAACTGTCAGGGATCTTCTTGTGCCAGCTCGACTATAGCAGCCCTAGACAGCATAAGCATCTTCCTCCACCCCTATCCTGCTATCGCTTCCCCTCTCTGCCCCAAACCTCTTCCATACCCCACTACCTTCTCTAACTAGACTGCACAGTTGCAGTTGGGCCTTAGTGCCTGGAGACTACAGATGGTCTGTGTGTGTGTGTGTGTGTGTGTGTGTGTGTGTGTGTGTGTGTGTGTGTGTGTGTGTTTCCTCCACTTCCGATAAAGAATGTGTAGCTCTTTTTTGTTTTCATTGTGCCCCTCTGACTGAATGCCTTCTCTATGTGGTGAGTAACAATCTACCCTTTCCATATTGTTATTATTACATCCTTGGCTTCCCATTGTTTAGTAATGAATAAAGAAATGCAACAGAAATCTGAGGAAGGCAGTGGGAGAGCTGGGAAAATAATGTGAGCAAATAAGGAAAAGTAAACCAACTAATAAAACAAGAAAGTGATAATTGTGTAATATTACTGATAGGTTTTTGACAAAGCACTTTAAAAAGTCCACTTACTAACCAGTCCTTTTACTGTGCTTGTCTGCTGTTTAATGCTCATATATTTTGTGAGTAGTAATCTATGTTCATACATATGTCTATTTGTGTTTTCTATTTTCTAAAACTTAAAAAATATATAAGATGAGTTAAACGAAGAATGGAACCTGCATTGATGAGAAAATACAGAGTGTACAAAATCTAAATACACAGAGAAAATAAACTGCAAAAAGGCAAGAGGAGAAAAAACTAGCATGCATGAAAATCTAATAGACGGAAAGCCAGTTCTCAGAAAATAAGTTCTGAGAAGAAATATCCAAAAGATCTGGCTAGCTAATGGACCATCCCAGTCCACACTGATTTGTTTGAGGACATGACCATTTTTCTTTTCTTTTTTGTATTTTAGTTTTTGTTCATTCTCCTCTCTTAATACTTTGGATTTCCTCCTGTATCTCTACCATCTCTGATTTGAAGTGAATTTCATTCCATCCATCAGATGTACATTCTCCTGTCCTATGTCACCTTCTCACAGGTTGTGAAGACTCTTCCATTGCCCTGTTTGACGGAGAAGGATCAGCTGAGTGATGTTGCATACCTTGGGTTTGTTCATTACTATTGGCAACATTTTCATAGTCTGCTCTTCGGTATCCCAAAGCGGAACGCAGGTTGTGAGCCATCCTGAAATATCCAACACATAATACAGACGTGCCAACACTTGCCACCTAAAATGTACACAAAACTCATTCTCACATGTACATTGCCAACGCTCTTTGTCCGTAGATAACTTGTTAACAAGCCTATATTTGGTTTTACCCTGATTAGGAGACCTCACTACCCGTGAGGCCATTTTCTAGGATGGCCTTCGGCTGTGCGTCTGACGTATGACTTTTGAGGTTTTATATATTGAGGCTCTATTCAGTTTTTAAATTCCATTTTTAATTTTATATTTTAATTGGAATATGTATCAGGTGTAATAATCCTTAATCATTTGGTTTGATAATGCATCAATTATTTTGGGTACTAGGTTACACAAGCCAGCAACAATAATGTTTCAACAGATCAAGACCAGAACTTTTATTTGACTGTATATGGTTCTCTGGCTGCAAGTAATCTTATATTCACTTTAGCAAGAGCATTCCTCTTTGCATGGGGTGGCATTCAAGCTGCTGTGATCATTCACCGCCGTCTTCTCAATGTCATCATAAGGGTAAATATATTGAATTAGTTTTAAAATTTTGTTATGTAAAATAGATGAGTGTACGATAAGCTAATGGAAAGATTTTTTTCTCTGTATATCCTGTGTATTCTTTCATGACAGTAACTTTAGCACTGTTTTTGTAAATTCTGTCTTCTGTGCACTGTGTGTTACTATTCACTGTACAGAAGATTTATATTATGATGGAAAATTAGTTTTACTGTTTTATAGATGATGGGAAATGATAAAAATTATCTTGCAATCCACTTTGTTTGCATGATCTTAGTGAAATTCTTTCTGAAAAGAAAATTTCTTCTTTCCATGGCATACATTTGATATAATCAGTGCTGCCCATGTATTATAGAAGTATGGTGCAGATCTCCTGTTGTAAGTAAGAAGCTGTTTGCATTAATATCCAGGAGTGATTTGAATATAAGCATACAGATTGTATTACTAACAGCAGATTGTAACACATTCTGGCAGACTAAATTATCACTGGATATTTTCTACAATAAAGGAAAAAATCCTATTATTGTTCTGTGTAATTTACAGGCAAAAGTATCATTTTTTGACACCACACCTCTGGGACGCATTTTGAACAGATTTTCCTCAGACACATACGCTGTTGATGATTCGTTGCCATTTATACTCAACATCCTTCTTGCACAAGTCTTCAGTCTATTAGGTAAGAATGTAAATGAATTCAGTTTCTTTGTTGTTTTTGTTTAAGCATTATAATTTCACATGTTATTGTAAAATAATTGATGTTCTCTCACCTACTGAGTAGTGTGTGAGGGGAATGGAGAAGGTTCCAATCAGTATGTAAGTAATACAGTCCATTCCAATAAATGTCAGTGTTACCAGTGCAACAGCTCCACCTCCCCTGCAGAAAATTTCTCCTATCATACCGGTATGTAAAAGGAAATAAATCTCAGTCTGAACAGTGGCAGCACCTCAACCAACCATAGCATTAATAATGTTGTTGTTGTGGTCTTCAGTCCAGAGACTGGTTTGATGCAGCTCTCCATGCTACTCTAACCTGTGCAAGCTTCTTCATCTCCCAGTACTTACTGCAACGTACATCTTTCTGAATCTGTTTAGTGTATTCATCTCTTGGTCTCCCTCTTCGGTTTTTACCCTCCACGCTGCCCTCCAGTACTAAATTGGTGATCCCTAAATTCCTCAGAATATGTCCTACCAACCGGTCCCTTCTTCTAGTCAAGCTGTGCCACAAATTTCTCTTCTCCCCAATTCTATGCAATATCTCCTCATTAGTTATGTGATCTACCCATCTAATCTCCACCATTCTTCTGTAGCACCACATTTCAAAAGCTTCTATTCTCTTTTTGTCTAAACTATTTATCATCCACATTTAACTTCCATACATGGCTACATTCCATACAAATACTTTCAGAAACGACTTCCTGACACTTAAATCTATACTCAATGTTAAAAAATTTCTCTTCATCAGAAACGCTTTCCTTGCCGTTGGCAGTCTACATTTTATATGCTCTGTACTTTGACCATCCTCAGCTATTTTGCTCCCCAAATAGCAAAACTCATTTACTACTTTAAGTGTCTCATTTCCTAATCTAATACCCTCAGCATCATCCGAGTTAATTTGACTACATTCCAGTATCCTCGTTTTGCTTTTGTTGATGTTCATCTTATATCCTCCTTTCAAGACACTGTCCATTCTGTTCAGCTGCTGTTACAGGTCCTTTGGAGCCTCTGACAGAATTACAATGTCTTTGACAAACCTCAAAGTTTTAATTTCTTCTCCATGGATTTTAATTCCTACTCCAAATTTTTCTTTTGTTTCCTTTACTTCTTGCTCAATATACAGATTGAATAACATCGGGGAGAGGCCAATACCCTGCCTCACTCCCTTCCCAACCACTGCTTCCCTTTCATGCCCCTCGACTCTTATAACTGCCATCTGGCCTCTGTACAAATTGTAAATAGCCTTTCGCTCCCTGTATTTTACCCCTGCCACCTTCAGAATTTGAAAGAGAGTATTCCATTCAACATTGTGAAAAGCTTTCCTAAGTCTACAAATGCTAGAAATGTAGGTTTGCCTTTCCTTAACCTATTTTCTAAGATAAGTCATAGGGTCAGTATTGCCTCACGTGTTCCAACATTTCTACAGAATCCAAACTGATCTTTCCCGAGGTTGGCTTCTATCAGCTTTTCCATTCGCCTGTAAAGAATTCGTGTTAGTATTTTGCCTCTGTAATTTTCACATCTGTCAACACCTGCTTTCTTTGGGATTGGAATTATTATATTCTTCTTGAAGTCTGAGGATATTTCGCCTGTCTCGTACATCTTGCTCACTAGATGGTAGAGTTTTGTTAGACCTGGCTCTCCCAAGGCTGTCAGTAGTTCTAATGGATTGTAGTCTACTCCTGGGGCCTTGTTTCGCCTTAGGTCTTTCAGTGCTCTGTCAGATTCATCATTAATAATAAGCTCACAATATTCAACCAAACTACTCAAAGCCTGTTTGGCATGTTAGACCAACTGATAATAAATATTGATGAATCAAGAGGTGCAATTTGTGCTCACATTCCCTGCGTAACAGAACACCATGTCACTGTTGGCATTGAAATGCTCAATATTCCAAACTATGTATTAGCTACCTCATATAGTAGAACGCATATGAGCAAAAGTGGGGTAGCTATTTATGTGAAAAAGAATCTGTCCTTTAATACAATAGATGTACAAAAATACTGTGTGGAGCGACATTTTGAGGTATGTGTTACTGAAGTAGCAGAAGCTGACAAGAAATTGGCAATTGTAGCAGTATGCAGGACTCCATCTGGTAATTTTTAAATGTTTATAAGACTGTTAGATTCTGTACTATTGTATCTAACAAGGAAAAATAGGGACATTAAAGTGACAGGAAATTTTAATGTCAATTTCATGGTAGACTCATCTTCTAAGGCAGAATTTGGAAATTTGATGCATACCTACAATCTTGTCTCCACTGTCAGTTTTTCCACTTGAACTACTGCCACTTCCAGCACTCTAATCGACATTTTCTTTGAGGATTTGAGTAGAGCTAATCATACCACTGGAGAAAAAGTTATAAATGGTCTCTCTGATCATGATTTGGCAAATACTCACCATTAACAACTTTATACACATCAGAGTAATGCCGATGCTCAATGGAAAACCATTAGAACATGAAGGAGGAAAATATTGAAGAGTCCAAGTTATGTCTTCGGGAGACTGGTTGGAGGTGCACTAGACTCTTGCTAATCTGGCCATTCCTGGTGCATATGGGTGCTGCATTAGCGGAAGTGCCAGATTGTTGAGTGTCTAAAATTTATTTTATTCATTTAGTTTGTTTTTTATTTATTTGGAAAACATAGGGGATATAGTGTACTGTACTTTATTAAACCGAAGGATACAATTTTAAAAGACAGAGGACATACTTTATTTATTAATCCAAAAATACATTAATTTTCAAAGAAAACTTAGTCCTTGAGTGTATATGGTACATAATTATATAGTCATATCACTCACTATGAAACATTACAGTGGTACTGCATGTATCTGGTTGTTGCATAATGTACTCCAGGAAGACCTCAGCAGCTTCAGCAACAGCAGTGTGAGACTTCTTCATGCTCTCTCCTTTTGTGTCCTCTTCTTCATCACTTTCATCATTACTTTCTTTTACACTTTTGATTATTTCTTCATCTCTTAAAATTTCCTCATTCAGCCACTTAGTAACATATTTATCATGAATTTCTTCTCCTCCTGGAAGGTTGTGGAACACATCAGTGTACAAAGTAATTGATAATGCCGAATTCTACATCTACATCTACATCTACATTTATACTCCGCAAGCCACCCAATGGTGTGTGGCGGAGGGCACTTTACGTGCCACTGTCATTACCTCCCTTTCCTGTTCCAGTTGTGTATGGTTCGCGGGAAGAATGACTGTCTGAAAGCCTCCATGCGTGCTCTAATCTCTCTAATTTTACATTCGTGATCTCCTCAGGAGGTATAAGTAGGGGGAAGCAATATATTCGATACCTCATCCAGAAACGCACCCTCTCGAAACCTGGCGAGCAAGCCTCACCGCGATGCAGAGCGCCTCTCTTGCAGAGTCTGCCACTTGAGTTTGTTAAACATCTCCGTAATGCTATCACGGTTACCAAATAACCCTGTGATGAAACGCGCCGCTCTTCTTTGGATCTTCTCTATCTCCTCCGTCAACCCGATCTGGTACGGATCCCACACTGATGAGCAATACTCAAGTATAGGTCGAACGAGTGTTTTGTAAGCCACCTCCTTTGTTGATGGACTACATTTTCTAAGGACTCTCCCAATGAATCTAAACCTGGTACCCGCCTTACCAACAATTAATTTTGTGTGATCGTTCCACTTCAAATCGTTCCGCACGCATACTCCCAGATATTTTACAGAAGTAACTGCTACCAGTGTTTGTTCCGCTATCATATAATCATACAGTAAAGGATTCTTCTTTCTATGTATTCGCAATACATTACATTTGTCTATGTTAAGGGTCAGTTGCCACTCCCTGCACCAAGTGGCTATCTGCTGCAGATCTTCCTGCACTTCGCTACAATTTTCTAATACTGCAACTTCTCTGTATACTACAGTATCATCCGCGAAAAGCCGCATGGGACTTCCGACACTATCTACTAGGTCATTTATATATATTATGAAAAGCAATGGTTCCATAACACTCCCCTGTGGCACGCCACAGGTTACTTTAACGTCTGTAGACGTCTCTCCATTGATAACAACATGCTGTGTTCTGTTTGCTAAAAACTCTTCAATCCAGCCACACAGCTGGTCTGATATTCCGTAGGCTCTTACTTTGTTTATCAGGCGACAGTGCGGAACTGTATCGAACGCCTTCCGGAAGTCAACAAAAATAGCATCTACCTGGGAGCCTGTATCTAATATTTTCTGGGTCTCATGAACAAATAAAGCGAGTTGGGTCTCACACGATCGCTGTTTCCGGAATCCATGTTGATTCCTACATAGTAGATTCTGGGTTTCCAAAAACGACATGATACTCGAGCAAAAAACATGTTCTAAAATTCTACAACAGATCGACGTCAGAGATATAGGTCTATAGTTTTGCGCATCTGCTCGACGACCCTTCTTGAAGACTGGGACTACCTGTGCTCTTTTCCAATCATTTGGAACCTTCCGTTCCTCTAGAGACTTGCAGTACACGGCTGTTAGAAGGGGGGCAAGTTCTTTCGCGTACTCTGTGTAGAATCGAATTGGTATCCTGTCAGGTCCAGTGGACTTTCCTCCGTTGAGTGATTCCAGTTGCTTTTCTATTCCCTGGACACTTATTCCGATGTCAGCCATTTTTTCGTTTGTGCGAGAATTTAGAGAAGGAACTGCAGTGCGGTCTTCCTCTGTGAAACAGCTTTGGAAAAAGGTGTTCATCCCGGAGTGTCTGGATATGCTGTTTCGAGCCACTTACTGATTTAACGTAAGACCAGAACTTCCTAGGATTTTCTGACAAGTCGGTACATAGAATTTTACTTTCGAATTCACTGAACGCTTCACGCATAGCCCTCCTTACGCTAACTTTGACATCGTTTAGCTTCTGTTTGTCTGAGAGGTTTTGGCTGTGTTTGAACTTAGAGTGAAGCTCTCTTTGCTTTCGCATTAGTTTCCTAACTTTGTTGTTGTACCACGGTGGGTTTTTCCCGTCCCTCACAGTTTTACTCGGCACGTACCTGTCTAAAACGCATTTCACGATTGCCTTGAACTTTTTCCATAAGCACTCAACACTGTCAGTGTCGGAACAAAAATTTTCGTTTTGATCTGTTAGGTAGTCTGAAATCTGCCTTCTATTACTCTTGCTAAACAGATAAACCTTCCTCCCTTTTTTTATATTCCTACTAACTTCCATATTCAGGGATGCTGCAACGGCCTTGTGATCACTGATTCGCTGTTCTGTACATACAGAGTCGAAAAGTTTGGGTCTGTTTGTTATCAGTAGGTCCAAGATGTTATCTCCACGAGTCGGTTCTCTGTTTAATTGCTCGAGGTAATTTTCGGATAGTGCACTCAGTATAATGTCACTCGATGCTCTGTCCCTACCACCCGTCCTAAACATCTGAGTGTCCCAGTCTATATCTGGTAAATTGAAATCTCCACCTAAGACTATAACATGCTGAGAAAATTTATGTGAAATGTATTCCAAATTTTCTCTCAGTTGTTCTGCCACTAATGCTGCAGAGTCGGGAGGTCGGTAAAAGGAGCCAATTATTAACCTAGTTCAGTTGTTGAGTGTAACCTCCACCCATAATAATTCACAGGAACTATCCACTTCTATTTCACTACAGGATAAACTACTACTAACAGCGCCGAACACTCCACCACTGGTTGCATGCAATCTATCCTTTCTAAACACCGTCTGTACCTTTGTAAAAATTTCGGCAGAATTTATCTCTGGCTTCAACCAGCTTTCTGTACCTATAACGATTTCGGCTTCGGTGCTTTCTATCAGGGCTTGAAGTTCCGGTACTTTACCGACGCAGCTTCGACAGTTTACAATTACAATACCGATTGCTGCTTGGTCCCCGCTTGTCCTGACTTTGCCCTGCACCCATTGAGGCTGTTGCCCTTTCTGTAGTTGCCCAAGGCCATCTAACCTAAAAAACCGCCCAGCCCACACCACACAACCCGTGCTACCCGTGTAGCCGCTTGTTGCGTGTAGTGGACTCCTGACCTATCCAGCGGAACCCGAAACCCCACCACCCTATGGCGCAAGTCGAGGAATCTGCAGCCCACACGGTCGCAGAACTGTCTCAGCCTCTGATTCAGACCCTCCACTCGGCTCTGTACCAAAGGTCCGCAGTTAGTCCTTTCGACGATGCTGCTGATGGTGAGCTCTGCTTTCATCTCGATAGCGAGACTGGCAGTCTTCACCAAATCAGATAGCCGCCGGAAGCCAGAGAGGATTTCCTCGGATCCATAGCGACACACATCACTGGTGCCGACACGAGCGACCACCTGCAGATGGCATCCGGAAGGACCCTTTCCACATCTGGAATGACTCCCCCCGGTATGCACACGGAGTGCACATTGGTTTTCTTCCCCTCTCTTGCTGCCATATCCCTAAGGGCCCCCATTACGCGCCTGACGTTGGAGCTCCCAACTACCAGTAAGCCCACCCTCTGCGACCGCCCGGATCTTGCAGACTGAGGGGCAACCTCTGGAACAGGACAAGCAGCCATGTCAGGCCGAAGATCAGTATCAGCCTGAGACAGAGCCTGAAACCGGTTCGTCAGACAAACTGGAGAGGCTTTCCGTTCAGCCCTCCGGAATGTCTTTCGCCCCCTGCCACACCTTGAGACAACCTCCCACTCTACCACAGGTGACGAATCAGCCTCAATGCGGGCAGTATCCCGGGCAACCACAGTCGTAGTCCGATCGGGGGATGGACTGGCTCATCGCTGTCACTCACTACTGGATCCAACTCGGCATCAATGGATGGCCACAATTTCCTCCAGCTCTTCATTAAGATAGCGCTCTCCACTTTATCCCATGCTTCGGAAGCTTGGAAAACAACACCATGTATTTTCATTATTTTCCACGCCTTCAGCATAATTTCGATAGAGCCGTTTTCACTTTCGTTCAGCAAGTAGATGAGAAGTGAATGTCGATTAGATTAGATTAGATTAGATTAGATTAGATTTACTTTCATTCCAATTGATCCGTAGTGAGGAGGTCCTCCAGGATGTGGAACATGTCAGAAAAACAACAATACATGACAAATATTTACAACTAAAACAAATAAGCTAATGTACCATTCCACAGGTCCCAAGTGGAATGATCGTCATTTTTTAATGAACACTAAGAGTCATTTTACAAATACTAATGCACTGAATTTAAAATAAAAAAGTTTTTATTTATTTATAAGGTAATAAACATGTAATACGACTACTGTAATACTTATTTACAATGAACACATTACTGCACTGAAATGGTGCAGAAGTTAGATTATACTAACACACACACACACACACACACACACACACACACACACACAAATTTTAAATGAACATATTACTGCACTGAAATTGTGCTGAAATTATGTTGTACTTATATACAAATCAGTTGGTTTCACTAAGAAATTCATCAACGGAGTAGAAGGAGTTGGCCACCAATAAATCCTTTAGGCTTCTCTTAAACTGAATTTCATTGGTTGTTAAGCTTTTTATGGCTGCTGGCAAGTTATTGAAAATGTGTGTTCCTGAATAATGCACACCTTTTTGTACAAGACTAAGTGACTTTAAATCCTTGTGAAGATTATTCTTATTTCTAGTATTGATTCCATGAATTGAGCTGTTGGTTTGAAAACGTGATATATTTTTAATGACAAATTTCATTAAGGAATAAATATATTGGGAAACAGTAGTTAGTATCACTAGTTCCCTAAACAGGCTTCTGCAGGATGTTCTTGAGTTCACACCACATATAACTCTTATTGCGCGTTTTTGTGCCCGGAAAACTTTAGCTCTGCTTGATGAATTACCCCCAAAAATAATCCCATATGACATTATGGAATAAAAGTAAGCATAGTATGCCAGCTTTTTCATTTTTATATCCCCTATGTCTGACAAAATTCGCATTGCAAACAGAGATTTGTTAAGACGCTTCAGCAGTTCTGTGGTGTGCTCCTCCCAGTTGAATTTATTACCAAGCTGTAACCCCAAGAATTTAACAGTGCCCACTTCTTCTATCTTCTTGTCATCGTATGTTAGACATATACTCTTGGGACACCCCTTACAAGTTCTGAACTGCATGTAGTGTGTTTTTTCAAAGTTTAGTGACAAAGAATTGGCTAGGAACCAGTGATTAATGTCCACAAATATTTTATTGGCTGATCTTTCTAAGACTACACTTGGTTTGCTATTTATTGCAATGTTTGTATCATCGGCAAACAAAACAAACTTGGCATCTGGTAATGTTACTGATGAAAGGGCATTGATAAACACAAGAAAAAGTAAGGGCCCCAAAATGGAACCTTGTGGGACCCCACATGTAATTAGTTCCCAGTTGGATGATGCCTGATAGCTTGATACATGTCTCTTTCCTAATAACACCCTTTGTTTCCTGCCAGAGATATAAGATTTGAACCATTTTGCAGCATTTCCTCTTATACTATAATATTCTAGTTTACTTAAAAGGATATTGTGATTTACACAGTCAAATGCCTTTGACAGATCACAAAATATATCAGTTGCATGCAATTCTTTGTCTGATGAATTAAGCACATTTTCACTGTAAGTGTAGATAGCCTTCTCAATATCAGAACCTTTTAGAAATCCAAACTGTGACTTTGACAGTATGTTATTTGAGATAAGATGGTTATAAAGACGACTGTACATTACTTTTTCGAAAATTTTTGAGAATGCTGGCAACAGTGAAATTGGACGGAAATTTGATGCTATTTCTTTATCTCCCTTCTTAAACAGTGGCATAACTTTAGCATATTTCAGCCATTCAGGAAATATTCCACTAATAAATGACTGGTTACACAGATAGCTTAATATGTTACTTAGCTCAGAATCACATTCTTTAATTAACTTTGTTGATATTTCATCATACCCACTAGGTGTTTTTTATTTTAAAGATTTTATGATGGACATTATTTCTGTTGGGGTAGTGAGGGTCAAATTCATATTATGGAAGTTACTTGAAATGTCTGGTCTAAGGTAATCCATAGCAGCATCTACTGAACCTGACAACCCCATCTTTTCAGTAACAGTTATAAAATGTTTGTTAAAAAGTTCTGCAACACTATACACATCTGTCACCAATGTATCATTCACTCTTAATGCTATTTGTTCCTCTTCATGTCTGGTTCTACCGGTCTCCTCCTTCACTATATCCCATATTGTCTTTATTTTGTTATCTGATATGACTATCTTTTCCTTGTAATATATTTGCTTTGACATCCGTATTACAGTCTTTAATATTTTGCAGTATTTCTTATATGTGCTATAGCATCAACATTGGAAATGTTTCGGATTGACAGATGCAGTTTTCTTTTTGTTTTACAAGATACCCCTATTCCTCGAGTAATCCATGGCTTCTTTGTAGACTTTGCTCTAACCTTGGTAAGTTTTGGGGGAAAGCAGTGTTCGAATAAGGTAAGCACTTTGTTAGCAAAAATGTTATATTTTTCATTCATGCCATGAGCACTGTAAACATCAGTCCAGTGAATGTCTCTGAGGAGTGTCCTAAAATAATCAATTTTTGGCTTACTGATTACCCTCTTGAGCTCAGATTTAACAGATTTTAAATCCTGTTCGGTATTAACATTTAACAGAAGGAACTGCATGTCATGGTCTGAGAGGCCATTGACTATTGGTTTTGTAATATAATTTTGTTCATTGGACTTTTCTATAAAGATATTATCAATGGCTGTTTGTGAGCAAGTGGCTATCCTAATGGGGAACTTTACAGTGGGAATTAAGTTGAATGATAATGTTACTAACTCAAATAAGTTCTTACTGGGAGAGTCTTTAAGGAAATCTACATTGAAATCACCAGCAACGACTATTTCTTTGTTTTTGGTTGTTAAATGGGCCAGTACAGCTTCAAAGTGGTTGACAAACAGATTAAAGTTACCTGCAGGTGCTCGATATACACTTAATATTATGAAGGATTTTTTGTGAAATTCTAATTCTGTTTCACATGCTTCCATATGCTGTTCTAGGCAAAATTTATGAATGTCTATGTTCTTAAATTTATGACAGTTTCTGATGAATGTGGCAACTCCTCCTTTCTCCATTTCTGATCTACAAAAGTGAGATGCTAATCTAAACCCTGTAACACTTAAAAGTTCTATACCAGTGGCCACATGATGTTCAGAGAGGCAGATTATGTCAGCTGGGTTTGAAGACTCTAATTCATCTATGCAGATAGTTAATTCATTAATTTTATTTCTCAGTCCTCGAATATTTTGATGCAATAAAGATAGCTGACATTTCTCATTGATAATGACATTTAACTGATTCCAAAGTTCCCTGGTAGCAGAAAGAGTGCTTGCACATGTATACCATCGGACTTTAGAGAAACATCTGAAGGATGACTGGGAGCATTGTCAATTGTAAGGATAGCTTTCAGTGGAAGCTTTTTGTTCTTTAGCTCTTTTCTCACTGCTGGTACAAATGTTTCATGGAACCACTGAGAGAATATTTATCTGTCCATCCACGCTTTCTGCTGAGCACAATACTGCAGTGGTAGAGTGGATGTTGGAATTTTCCAATCACCATAAATTGTAGTTTATGACTCCCATTTGCATTATAGCATGTCATTAACATCACGCGCTGTTTCTGTTGCTTGTTACCACGAACTTCCTTCTCGTTCTTGGCAGCTAATGTTTTTGAGGGAAGCATCTTGTAAAAGAGTCCTTTTTTCATCAGCATTATACAAGGCATCAACAGTTAAATCTTCATCCTCTAATATCTTTCTTATCTTGCTTACAAAATCATCACGATTTTAATCCTTAGCTGAGCGACTTTCCCTACTGACTGTTGGCTGCCGAATGCCGTGATGTTTCTTCCAACTTGATAGCCAACCTTTGCTCGCTGCTAACAAGTTACTACCATCAAGTTGTTTGTTAAATGCAGCTGCTTTTGCCTTTATAATTGGGCCTCTGACTGGAATTCCTTTACTGCATTGTTGTTTGAACTATCTATAAACATCTAAGTCTGCTTCATAATTCTCACTCTTTCGCATAACCTTCTGCTTTTCCAACTCACTATCCATTTGTTTTGAGTACTGTCGAATAACATCTTCTTTCTTTTTGATGTCATAAATAGTTGTTCGTCCAACATTGAACTTAGCAGCAATGGTTTTCTGCGAAGAAACTCAATTTAACGTATCTAAAATTTCGAATTTTTTCTTGAGGTCTAGTGTAACATATTTCCTTTTGGAAGACATGATTCCGAACTGTAAAGAAAGCTACAATTTCAAATACAGTATATAAAGCATTGTTTAACTAAACACTGTTGCGCACGATAATTCATTGTGCATGTGTTTTTGGATGTGTGCTGGATTACTGAGAGGCCGGACTACTGGGGCCAGATTAGCGAGAGACCAGTGTCTGTTTATGTTGCCGGTGATGCTAATAAAAAATATAATTTATTTACTGATGAAGTACCAGGTATGTTTGAAAGTGTCTTCACAAAAAGGATCTATAAACTACAGGACAGGCAATCAGGCAAAACACCATGGCTCACCACAGACATAAAATATCATGCCAAAGAAAAAGAGATCAGTATATAATATCCAGAAAATCTAATTCTGTCCAGCATAACTATTACAGGACATACGTAAAATTTTAACAAAAGTAAATAGTAAATCCAAGTGTATGTGCATAACTTTTGAAATTAGGTTTTCAAATAATAAAATCAAAACATTTTGGAATATAATAAAGAGGGAAACAGGAACTTCGCCATCTGACAGTGTAAGAAATGCTTTCCTAAAAATTAACAATTTGAAAATTGTTGATAGTAAACATAGGTTGCACTTGGTGACCTAAGTGAAGCGGCAGATAATCTGAAACTTAACCTTCCTGAAATTTCTATTGATATAAATGTAGCACCCATAACTGTCCATGATATCAAAAAAGTAATTCACTCATTAAAAAGTAAAAGATTTTCAGGTATAGATAACATCTCTAGCAAGGTGTTCAAAGCCTGCAGTAATGAAGTATATGTAACATTTGCTCACATTTGCAACACATCTCTTTTTGAAGGAATTATTCCATAGAGGGTGAAATATGCCATTGTGAGACCTCTTTACAACTGCGGTGATGCTACAGATGTCACTAATTATCGTCCTGTCTCTCTATTAACAACATTTTCAAAGATTCTTGGAAAAGCAGTAAATAATAGGATTGTGGGCCTCCTAGATAACAATATTATTATCAACCATAGACAATTTGGTTTTCAAAAAGGGGTTTCGACAGAGTGAGCTATATACTCACTTACAAATGATATCTTGGAGTCTATTAACAGTAAGAAGTCACCAGTTGGTGTCTTCTGTGACCTTTCCAAGGCTTTTGATTGTCTAAACCACAAGATATGAAATCTCAGTATTTGGTTAAAAACCATATCTTGAAGACAGGAAACAAAAGGTGGTCCTACATGGCTACAACAATGGATCTCTTAATACAGTGGCTTCTGAATGGGGCAAAATACAGCATGGGGTTCCCCATGGATCTGTCCTTGGGCCCTTGCTGTCTTTAATATATGTTAATGATCTACCCCTGTTCATTAGTAAAAAACTGTGAATTCACAATGTTTGCTGAAGATACAAGCATCATGGTAGATTGTATGTCCACTACTGATCTAGAGCCTGATCTTAATGACATACTCAGAGAAGTTACAGCTTGGTTTACAATTAAGTCTCTTTCAGTTAATATTAGAAAAAACTATTTTTATTCAGTTCCACACTAAAAATAAAAATCCAGGAAACACAGTCATTGTACATGACAACCAGGTACTGTAACAGCTGCACTCCACTAAATTCCTGGCAGTTCATATTGACGGTAGGCTCAACTGAGAACATCACGTGTCCCTGACTCTAAAAAGGCTGTAATTAGCAACTTTTGCTCTAAGAATCATCACTCATCTTGAGGACATCACCATTTTAAAATTGGCTTGTTTTGGGTAAGAAATCCTAACGCCTCAGAAGGGAACAGTCAGAATTAGTGTGGGGTTTCTCCACAAACCTCATGCAGAAAACTATTCACACAGGAATACTGACAACAACAAGCCAGTACATATACTCTCCGATGAATTTTGTCATTAAAAACTATTCTCAGTATGAAACAAATTGTTCTTACCACAAGGGGTCTTGTGAAAAAGTGGTTCCAGACATATCTAAAAAATAGAAGACAGATAACTGAAATCTCACATATTTCAAGTTGCTCAAACTATATTGTAAAGTATACTTCAGACCCAAATTATGTGAATATAGGTGTCCCACAGGGTAGTGTCCTTGGCCCAATACTATTCCTCACTTACATAAATGACTTCCCACAGAGCTTCAAGCATGGACAAACAGATTGTTTGCAGATGACTCAAATGTTCTAATCAGTGACAAATCACCAGATGCACTGAAAGAAAAAGCCAAACAAACACTAAACAGTGTACGTGAGTGGGCGTTCAATAATAAACTAACACTAAATTTAAAAAAAAAAACAAATGCTGTTAACTTCTATGTCTGCAAAATACCACACTATAACAACTTTCAGTTAAACGATGAAACTATAGAATGTGTAGACTACACAAAATTTCTTGGTATGCATGTTGACAGTCAGTTAAAGTGGGAAGAACATATTAAAATACTTACTAACAGAGTTGCTACCGCATGCTATGCTCTTAGAATTCTAATTGTAGTATGTGATACTACATGTGTCAGATCTGTATATTTTTCTTATATCCATTCTGTTATTACGTATAGAATAATATTTTGGGCAGTCAACAGCAAAAATATTCAAATAGTTTTCAAATTACAGAAAAGAGCAATTTGTATAATAATCAGGAGTGGCAGTAGGGCTCACTGTCTTGAACATTTCCAAACACTGGAAATCCTAACAGTCCCCTGCAAATACATTTTTCAAAGTATTATGTATGTAAAAAAAATATTGACTGCTATGTTATAAATTCTTTAGTACACAACTATGAAACTGGAAACCAATACAGTCTGCATCTAGAGAGGAAAAATAAAGTTGAAACTCAGCAGAGCTTGTTGTACAATGCTGTTAAATTATGTAATAAATTACCCCAAAATATAAAAGATATTGACAGAATTGGACAGTTCAAAACAAAACTAAAAAAAATTTTATTAAATAAAAGTTATTACGCAGTAACGGACTATCTGAATTAAAACATGTAGCATAATTAAAGTAGCCTGCATTTTAATACATAAGGAAATAATTATAATATGAAATACAGACTTGTACAGTACTATAAGAAAATTAAATAAGGATATAAAATGAATGTAAGATACTTTAGAAATGTGTGTAAATATTAATTTTATGCATATAAATTGTAGGTATATTGTATTGTATATGATTTTTCTGACGAAATCCACACAATGTAAATTGTTACATGGATTAATAAATCAATCAATCAATCAAACAAACTATAACATTAGAGGTAAAGATCATCTCCATTTTGAACAAAAAACTTTGTCACTTGTACAGAAGGGAGTAAAGTTTGCTGCTGTTAAGACTTTTAATGCACTGCCTAATTATATTAAATATACAAGAGAAAATGAAATGCTATTCAGATGTATATTAAAAAAATAGCTGCTTTACCATCCACTGTACCCCTTAGGTGAATTGTTTTCCAGAAACAATTAAAAGTTCCCATATACATTTTAATGCACTTCTTGAATAAAAAGATATATCTTGTTATTCAGATATTAGATGAAAGATACAATACTATGTTAGACGGTGAATTACAATATTAGAGAAATATTAGTTACTAAATAAGAAAAACAGTTACTTACTATTATTTATATAATTGTACTATGTTGTTATTATTCAGTAGTATTAATTATGTTTGTATAATTCTGTTGACACATTCCACATCCAAGAGAATTACTCATATACAGATTCACGGAATACGCATACAAAAAAGAAATAAAGCATTACCTATTGCCATGGTCATGACAATGACATGTTGTGGCATGGGCTCCATAAGGCACTGAAAATGTTGGTAAGCCATCCTGATACATGACTGCTAAACCATTGTCCACAGCTCACATGTATTGGTTGGAGATGGATTCGTGAAGCGAACATCTTGTCCTGTTGGCATCCCAGATTTTAGGTGATGGATTCGTGAAGCAAACGTTGTGTTCTGTCGCATCCCAGATTTTAGGTGACTTAGGTACCCACAAAAGCATGTAACATTCTTCAAACCTTCCTGACGTATTTATTAAATGAATACAGAGGTAACCTGCAGCATACCTTATGTGAACAAACAATTTATTGTTTTATGGTGTGAGATGGTGATAGGTCTATCAGGAACCTCATTTCATCCTATGTGCAAACTGTACAATGAGTGTCTCTTGCAAGGAAGGTTTCCTTCACCATGGAAGAATGCTGAACTGGTAATAATTAGTAAAGAGCAAGATAAGGATCCACTGATACCCCAACCCTACAGTCCAATTTGTCTTTTGAACTTTCTCAGCAGGATATTTGAAAAACAGTTATGCAAAAGATTACAAGATCTGCTACACGGGATGAGCCCTCACCGGTATGGATTTATAAGAGGCAAGTCAACTGAAGAGGCAATTAATAAGGCAATTTTGGTAGTGGCAAATATTTGCTCTACATACGCTGCAGCAATGATGATTGATATTGCTGGCACTTTCAATAACCTATGGTGGCCATATTTCTTTGATTGCCCTAGGGATTTAGAGCATCCAGAAATCTTGTACAACTGCCTGAGAGATTATTGCTACCTGCAACATGCTTCTTTCACAAGCCCAGAAAATAAAATAATAAAGGCAATAACAAAAGGCTATCCATAAGGATAAGAATGTGGTCCGGAGTTTTGGGATGTAGCAATGGAATGCATACTACAGAAGTTACATGACAGTGGTAACATAAGCCTACTGGTAGCATTAGCGTTTGACATGTTGCTCGTTGTAAGTGGTGACTCCAGAAGAATTGTAGAAGACAAATTTAATGTTGCACTCCATGACCTTGAGGGCTGGCGTTGAAGTGTTAAATTGTCGCTAGCGCCTCACAAAACAATGTGCCTCCTGCTGAAAAGGAAACCTAGTAAGAAATTCTAAAATAAAATTAAATGCTATAGTGATTAGGAGAAGCACAGTAATGTGATATCTAGGGGTATTTCTGAATCCACATCTTAGGTTTGCACATCATATAGAGGAAGACGGTATAAAAGTTACAGATGTGATGAATAAAAGTATAACCATTGCAAACAGGCAATCTTGTCTTCCCTTGAAAAAAATCAGAGTGTACCAGCAATCTGTATTGGCATCTGTTGTAGAATATGGTGCGAGCATTTTGGCTCATAGATTTCAGCTGGTGAAGCCGGCTTTGTTAGTGAGAAGAGTTCAATGAGGAGTGTTACTAATATTAATGCGCACCTACTGCACTACCCAAAATGATGCTTTGTTAGTAATTCTAGGAATATCCCCACTTGACTTCGAAATTAGGGAAAGGGAAGCCTTCTAATGGTTAAAGAAAGGCAATCAAATGGAAGTATGAAGGGTGCTTGGAACTGAGGCCAATTCAAAAAAGGCAATAAAAGATCACATATTATGACTGTGCCGAAACAAATGGGACACTTCAGGTACAGGCAGGTGAGCCTATGAATTTCTCCTTAGCAAAAATGAGATTTATCAACCAATTGAGTGGTTTGATACATTAACTGACTGGCCATGGCCCTTATGCTATGTATCTATACAAAATCAAGAGACAGATGAATGATAGTTATGCCTTTGGCAGTGTGAGCTCAGCAGAAAACACATTGTGGGACTGTGCACTCTTTGAAGGTGCAGTGAGTAATGGGTATCACATATTGCGTATGCTGGATCACAAAGCAGCACCAATGAGCAACTTGATGTGGCATGTCTTGGATGATACTACAGCCACAGTGTCCAGGAAGGCCAAGGAAGAATTTGCAATGCATTCAGCTATAAGTCAGCATGCTGCCATCCAGGTTAAATAACATACTCTGCAGATGGAGAGATGATAACTGAGGTTGGCAACCACTGAATGAAATAGTGTCCCAAGAATCTACATTGCATTGGTGCAAGTGATCATGGATGTGTGGACTTCCAAGATGTGACAGTGCTGGGTGGAATTACTTGTTGTAGTGGAAATGCTGCTAATGTGCTACCTGATGCCCAAGGCATCCAGCAGACAATGGCTGCAATTCTGAAAAATGATTAAGCCTTCAATTGAAAGCACGAACTCTAAACATAATGAATACAACTGTTTGTCACATTACAATCAAAGATTTAAACATGAAAAATGTGTGCACCAAACTCAACTGACATCTATGAACAAAAGGACATCAGAGTGCTACGGTGCCAAGAATTCTTGAAAAAGTGTGCAAACGAACCCAATTTTTTTTAAAGCTCAGTTATCACCAGTGATAAGTCATGAATTTTTGAGTATGGCCTGGAGACAAAAGACAGAGTTCTAGAGTGTTACTCCTGTCTGCTTAGCCATGCATGTTAATGCAACCACTTGTGAGATGGGGAGGTATGCTGGCCCTGCTTACATTCTGCCCGGCAGATTAACAATGAGGAGTCAGTGTGCCAGTGAGCCTGGATGCAATTTTTAGTTAGTTTCCCCACATCCCACTAGGCCCTAAGGTCCTCACATCATGTAGTAGTAGCTGGAGATATTATTGTTGAGCTACATAATCTTTTAACAGAAATCTCTGTGGAGAACAAAATATATGCCATATGCTCTTTAAAAAATATTTAAACAAAAGGTGAATTTAAAAATGACCAAATGAATGTAGAAATGAAGTAATGAAGTGTATCAAACAATAAAGAAACTGTAAAATATGCAGGGTGAACATTAATAAAACCGACAAATTGCAGGGATGGTTTCCTGACTGGAAATGGAGGAAAAAAGTCCTGTGAAGAGGTGTCCAGAAATGCGTCGTTGCCATGGTAGATGGCATTGACAAATGAAAGTTCCTCTGACCACATGCTCTGTCTAGCACACAGATGACGACTAGACAGATTGATAATGCCAATTCTGGTAAAGGTTGCTTTGTCAGTAAAGAGGACAGAAATCCCATAATTGCAATGGTCTGGTGCAGAAAACATTGACAAAATCCTTCCTGTAGATAGAAATCCACTGCCGATAATCCTTGCACTCACTGCAGGTGATGGTAGGGGTTGTCGTGCAGGACACAATTAATCATACTGTGGCTTACATCGTGCTGGCAGGCCACTTGCCTCTAACTTGTGCTACAGTTTGTCTCAATATCATGTAGAATTCCCTCCTTCAAATCTGGTGTATGCACTGTCCGCCATCTCCCTGCATGCTTATCTATCTGAAATGACCCATGACCACGCAAATGCTCAAAAAGGGCTTGAAATGTTCTGTGATGTGGTTGGTGTCTTTGAGGGTACTTGTTTTGGTATAGCCGTGCTGCCTGGACTATTTCCATCTGCTTGGCCATACACAACCGCCATCTCGGTTTGTTCCTGACATGAATACCAGACCATTCAGCTACTTACAGTATGCTGCTTCAATCACACAACCTGTGGCACAGAAGAAACATACAGCATGTGGTCAGAGGAACTTTTATTCGTCAGTGCCATGTGCCGTGGCAGAGATTCATTTCCACACATATGTTCATGGGACCTTTTTTCCTCCATTTCCTCTCAGGAATCTGTCTCTGAAGTTTGTGGTTTTATTAACATTCACACTGTGTAGTTGGTCTTAAAGGGTTTCACATCCTCTAGCAAATAAATGTATAATTAAACTACACAATAAATTACTAAACATAAAAGTACTCAGTGCAAATCCAGATTCAGTGATCAGTTACCAATTCATCTGCGGTATAGAGCCTTGGGGGGGATCTGATTCTGTTGCAACAGTGTCTGTGTTAGCAGCACTCAAGAAACAGAGAATTTATATTGATCTGTTTACTTAGAACACAGAGAGATTAAACAAAGAGCACATGAACATAATAAAGCCCGAGTGAGAGATAGTCTGAAAATGTTATTACAGCTTGGCCAAATTGATGTATTATTATTCCAAAAGGAACAGCGAAGATCAGTGCTCATATTATTGAATAATTTGACAATTTTTTGGTGTTTAGAGCCACTCAAAGGAGAGGACAGATACAGACTAAAATTAACAGCAACTCAAAAATGCCTATGAGTATTTTTCAGGAATTGAAGGTTGAATTGAAAAAATATATTCCAGCTGAATCTCCAAATGAAAGTTTACTGTTCTTGCACTCTACCATTTCTAAGCCTCCCAGCGAGACATAAAATCCAAAAGAGCAAACTATTATACGTCTGCTACTTCAATAATATAGATTTTACTACGCACATATTATTTACAAATAAATCACAGAAAGTAGTAGCTCTTGACTCTTCTGGGAATACACAATATGAAAAACTTCTGGAGGTTGTTATCTCTTGACTAATACACTAATCTTAAAGTTTGTTGCCAGCTGGTGTGGCCGTGCAGTTGTAGGCGCTTCAGTCTGGAACCGCGTGACCGCTACGGTCGCCGGTTCGAATCCTGCCTCGGGCATGGATGTGTGTGATGTCCTTAGGTTAGTTAGGTTTAAGTAGTTCTACGTTCTAGGGGACTGATGACCACAGATGTTAAGTTCCATAGTGCTCAGAGCCATTTTTAAAGTTTGTTGAATAACTCACATGTTAGTGTAGGAGAACAGTTTGCAGATTTTACTGGGAAACACTCAGATATGATCCATGTTCTCGGTACATCCAGATGTCATTGGTTTATTCACTGAAATCACAATCGTCAGTTGTATGGTGAGCGAAGATGGTACCACATTCGGAGGACAGCCAAGTCCGTGTATTAACCAAACATTGATGGTAGGTAACAACAAATTCCAA
Source organism: Schistocerca americana (assembly GCF_021461395.2). NCBI lineage: Eukaryota > Metazoa > Arthropoda > Insecta > Orthoptera > Acrididae > Schistocerca > Schistocerca americana. The sequence continues at coordinate 299,328,461 of NC_060119.1, read as the reverse complement.
ATCACAGTCAGAGAGAAAACCATGTAAGAGTTGTTGTCAATAGGTACATCAGAGAACATGCTGTGGATATCGGCTGGCTGTGACAAGCAAGACCCTGGCATCTGTGGCAGCTCTTAAATCTGCTGCAGATCTCCATCTCCTAAATCTGCTGCAGATCTTTTGCAACCTGAATCATTACCAGCAGATGTATCCTTCTGTACCATTTCTAGTAATCTTGCCAGACATATCCATAATTATATTGTTTGACCCTTTGATACATCCAATAGGATTACAAGACAAACCATCCAAAAATAGAGAGTGATTGCTTATGGTCAGTGAAAAAAAAGTCAATGATAATAATAAAACAACAGATAGAAAGGGCGTAGGATAAGAGAAATAACAGATCAGAGATACCATAGACAATGTTATCAAATAGAAGATGGTATAATAACATTCTCTGTTTGATCCTTGAAGGCACAAAGGTATCTAGAACACCATCTTACAGGCAGTAAGTATAAATTAGCAGAATAAAATAGGATGTGTTATCTGAAAATCCTAATATATGGACATTCTGTAAGAGGCTCTTATCTCTCTGTGGAGACAATGTGGTCACTACTGGTGATAAAGATATCAAGTTGTCAAAAGCTTTACCTTCCAGATCAATTACTCTTTATGTCCTGGTAGAGTGTTGCTCTGTAATATGCTTTATTAAGAAGTCTATAGTTAATTGCCAACTTAAATTTTACAGTTTTTACATTACACTTTTATTTTCCCCTGAAGTGTGTATTTTAATGTGCATTTTGCAAACAGGGACATTAGCTGTCACATTGTATGGATTACCTTGGCTTGTACTGGTTGTGGTCCCACTGGTGCCCGTCTACTATCGCTTGCAAGCCACATACCGTCTATCAGCGCGAGAACTGAAGCGCCTTTCAAGCATTACTCTTTCACCTGTCTACAGCCATTTTTCTGAATCTCTGGCTGGTCGCACAACTGTGAGAGCTCTTGGAGGAATTTCCAGGTACTGCATAATTTATTAGTATCTAATGCTATTATTTTAAAAATTTCATCTTATTTTACCCTTCCAACTTGAGGTTTAGTGACCATCCGACATAGTGTCACTTAACAACAGTTGTTTGTGGGGCCATAAAGACCCGACTTATTCCAAATTTTGTGATAGTTCACCCTTTTGCAAATTTATATGCACTTTAATACATCGGATCTTAAAAGCAATGCACACTGTAAGCCATGTGTATCTTACATAAATATACCATGGCCGCAACTACACATTTGAGGATGACATGAACCACATCACCGTGAATGCTTCTCACACCATTGTGGAGACTGTGTCTCTCTTTTAACCATATGACAAGCCTAAGATAGAGGAGTGTATCTAACATGTAAATGCAGGGCTTCAGGAGTCGCTCAACAGAGGGGGAGATCATACGTAGATGTGATTGATACATCACCCGTAATATTGTTGCACCACACCTGTCATGGTTTACATCTTAATGTTTCATTTCTGATATACTGTTGCTTGCAAAACTAATTTCCAGAAGTGTTCAGTGTAACCAGAGCACTGTCTGTCCAATCTCGTTGATTATCAATATTTTCACCAGGATTTTCAGGATAAATTACAGTTGGCACATAACTGTAGGCACAGTTACATCAATTACTGGAGGAGTGGGAAGCGACATCTTGCATGGTACAAGGGAGGACATTCATGATACCTTCGGACTTCTTAAAGAAGAAAGATGAACTTTTCTTTTCACTACATGAAATAGAAAAACATAAAGGTATTTCTACAGACTTGCTGTGCATAACAGAACATCATTTTGAAGTCCAAGGAATTGAGGAGAAGCACCTAGATGGATACAAGCTAGTATCACACTACTTTAGGTATAATACAGGCTGTATCAAAAAGAATCATCCGATTTTAGAAAATCATAACTATTATGTTCTTTGAGATACGTGCATGAACAACATACTGTTGGAAAGAGCAAACTCTTTGAGGTTTACATGGTTCCCACTACGTAGTGGCCATGTGCGCCCACTTCAGTTCTATTAAAAATGCGGTCGAGACAACAGAAAGTGTTTTATGTTCTACATTTTGCACAGTGCAGCTCAGTAATAATTGTTCAGTGTGACTTTTGTACTAGGTATGGTGTGGGTCCTCCTACAGCACAAAGCTTTAGATCAGGGGTCTCCGAATTACGGCCCGTGGCCCGAAACCGGCCCGCGAGGGCCGGCCTACCGGCCCATGTTAGCTGGCCGGACATACCCAGTATCCGGCCCGCCAAATATTTGCGGTGGTACCTATACTACCAACAATTGAGTTTCGAGGCCTATCGCGACCAATACACCGTGACATTGGCTCTGCTACTCGCTATAAGACTACATAAGTAAACTTATTGTTGCGCCGCTTGAAATAACAATGTGTTGACATACTCCACCTCTGTTACGTCTTGCAGTAATTGTGTTGCTAACAATGATTTTGAGATTTCGTTAACTTTGCAGGATGCTTTCGTGAAGACTGTGCAGTGACATACTTTTTTTGTCGGTGAAATTCGCCAGAATAAAATACACCAGAATTTCGGTCAGGTACGTCCACCAATCAAAATTATGTAATTAAATAAAAATCGTAGTTCGTTTCAGTGCTAGCTATTCCCACAACCTTAGATTTTTATGTTTTAATCTTTCCTTTAGCCTTACATTACAGTGATCATGGAGTGCTAGGGTGCTTTAATCCCACGAGGTAGATCTTGGCCCTTATGACTTCGTGGAGGAGTCAATGTGGCACGCGGACTAAAAAGTTTGGAGACCCCTGCTTTAGATGATGGCATGAACAATTCTCAGTAACAGGTTGTTTGTGTAAAGGCAAATTGACGGGCCATCCCTGAGTGTCTGACACAGATGTCAAACCCATTGGCCGTAGTTTCACAAGGAGTCTCCAGAAATCCATTCGCCGTTTAGCTTGACAGCTCAGCATGGCCCCAATGTCCATCTGGCATGTTTTGCATTGACAGTTACACATGAAACCATACATAATTCAGCTGTTGCAAGCTTTTCATGGAGGTGACAGACAACAGTGTGGGGAGCTCTGTTATTTCGTTCTTGGCAAGATAGAGGATGACAGTTTTCTTCCATGCTTAGTGTTTAGTGATGAAGAGACATTCCATTTAAATGGAAAGGTGAACTGTCGTAGTGTGAGTATATGGGGTACGGAACAGCCACATGAAGTTGTACAACATGAGAGGGACTCTCCGAAGTTTTGCAGTGCAGTTTATGCGAAAAGGTGTATGGTCCACTTTTCTTTGCCGAGAACACTGTTACAGGAAGCACATATCTCCATATGCTTGAGATCTTCCTTTTCCACAGTTGGAGAGTGATTTGAACGACTTAATTTACCGACAGGTTGGGGCACTGCCACACTCGCATCTTCACACAGGAATTTTTAAATCAGAGTATTACTGAACAATGGATGCATCTCAGTGGACAAAATGATTCAGTCTTACATTACTGGCGTCTGAGGTCACCAGACCTAACTTTATGTGATTATTTCTTGTGGGGCTTTATAAAACACTCTGTTTATGTGCCGCCATTACCAACAACAATGAATGAATTAAGACATCACATAGCAGCAGCTGTGGAAGCTGTAACTCAAGACACGCTCATTGCAGTGAGGGAACAATTTGAATACCACATTGTCATATGCTGTGCATCTCAAGGGGCATGTATTGAACACCTATAAAAGAAAAACTTTTGAGTTTACTGTTCATTATTAGTTTCAGAAATATAGACGTGCTAGATCAGATGATTCTTTTTGATACACTCTGTAAAAGTGGAATGTAGTCTGAGACCATTGACATGAATGAGTATTGCATTTAATGGCTCTTTTAAGTGCTATACTTCAGTAAGTGACTTGAAAACATACAAACAGTGGTTCTGACAATGTACAGACCTGCAACAGCTAATATTTTAAACTTTGTTAAGAAATTAGGAAAGACGCTAAAGACTTATGGAAATATTGTGTGTGTGAAAATTTCAATGTTTGTTCCACCTCAGATAGTGGTGGTCTGGGACACTTATACAGTCTTGAGCAGGAGATGTTCAACCATTTGATATTTATTTCATGTTCATTCTATTAAAGCTAGATGTTTGTAAACCCCAGTAGTAAATTCAGTAGTTCCTGGAGAACCTACTAGGGTTTAGCTCAAATCAGTTGATTATAATGGCAGATACGGGATTGCTGACTGCTCAACAGAGAGAGCCAAGTAAGTGCTTTTAAATGCAGAAGTAGGGTATGGTTATTATACAGAGACATTTCCATCAACATTTCAACACAAGGTGGGCTCCTGCTAGAAACACACTGACAGTTTAAAAACAATGAAATGTTGGAACCAAAGCAGGCTCATCTGTCTCAAATTCAATCACCTGAAAATATGGAATCCATGAGAATGGCACCGCAACACAGCCACAGTAAATCAACAAGGAGAGCTGCAGCTGAACTTGGAATATCACATCAGTCTATTCGGCACATTCTTCATTCAGGCCTTAATTTATTCCTATATAAAATTCTAGTGCTCCATACTCTTCTTTAGCAGCAGAAAGAAGAAGACAGTCATAATTTTGCTGCTTGGGTAATACAGAGGGAAGTGAAGGATTCCTGCTCGACATCTGGTTCTTTGATGAGTTGTACATCCATGTCAGTGGCATGGTCAGTAAACAAAATGTGTGGTTTTTGGCTATTGAATGTCCAGTGACCTTCATGAAATGGACAATTTCTGTCAAGAAGAGTCTGTTTGAGATGCCATATCGAGCTGTGGATTAATCAGACCTTTCTTTTTTGACAAAACAGTCAGTTCTTAATGATACATGGGCATGTTGCAAAACAAGTTCCTTCCTGCACTTTATGCCACTCTGCGACCAACACACACACAGTGGTTTATGCAGGATGGAGCCTACCCACACATAGCCAGTGTTGTTCTTAACTTTCCGCATGAAACATTTGGTGAAAGAGTGTTGTTTCGCTGCTGTCCCCAGTGTCTTCAGTGTGGTCAGATTTGGTCAATTCACAGCCCTGACACCAATCCCTGAAATTACTTTCTGTGAGGATATTTAAAAGGCGTCTTCTGTTAACATCCTCTAGATCTAGTGGAACTCAGAACCCACATTAAATAAAGGGGGAAAACAATCAGTGAAGATCTGTGCCTGCAACTAGTGCAAAATATGAGTGTCTTGAACAGAAATAACGCAGAATTGAACACTGACTCCATTTACATTGATTCTCAATGAGTTTTTTATTCTAGATTTATGAAGTTCATAATGTTATGTGTCATAATATTCAAATAAATGTAAGTATAAATGGTTCAGCATCTCCAGTGCCCCTCTGTATTTGTTGATGTTTTGTTTTGCGTTGAACATCTGCAGCAAGAGTAGCAGAACATGGTACAACAGCAAAGGATGATTATTTCAAGTCCAACTGTCTTTCTGAAGTAGACCTGAGCTTCGTAACAAATGATTTATTTGACAATGGTGGTGAAGTGACAGTAGAAAGCATCCATAAGAGAAACATGATATTTCACACAACCATAAATGGTGAATGAGTTACGTTATTCATAGAGAATCTACAGGATGAATGATGGAAAGGAATTTTCTGAAGACACACGGTAGATGAGAATTAAATCTTTCGTAAAAAATATTCTTACAACACTATGAATCCAGTTTTCCTTTACAATGAGTCAGGAAAATTTAAATTAGAAGCCAAGAGAAATGATGGCTAATATCTAGGATAAGAGAAAGCTTTATTTATTTGATGTAGAGGGCTAGCTCTAGTAAAGAATTAAAGAGGCAATATGGGCAGTATTCCAAAATTGTTCACTGTGTCACCAAAAAGACAATAACCATGTATTTTCCACCAAAAACTCCAAGGTCAAAGCAAAGGTTATTTGTAGCATAATTAGGTATGAAGTGCATAAATTCAGCAAGGCAAATGATAATCCCCTCTCTGATGAATGTGACACTGAAGCAAGTTGTTGTTGTTTTTGTTGTTGTTGTTGTTGTTGTCATTGGCATCGTCACTGCTGTCATCGTTATGATCTTAGACTTCAGCCCAAAGAATGGTTTGAAGCAGCTCTGTATGTTAAATGGTTTAAATGGTCAGTCCTGTGCAAGCCTCAAAATCTCTGCAGAATTTGCTGCAACGTGCATCCATTTGAAACTGCTTATTGTGTTCAAGCCTTGGTCTCCCTCTACAATCTTTACCTTTTACACTTACTTCCATTACCAAACTGAAAATTCCATGTCACATAAGGATGTTTTCTATCACCCAACACCTTCTTTCTGTCACATTTTGTCATAAATTGCTTTTTTCCCTAGTCAAATTCAGTATCTCCTCATTAGTAACCTGATCTACCTGCACAATCTTCAGCATTTTCTGTTGTACCACATTTCAAAAGCTTCTATTCTCTTCTTATCTGAATTGCTTATTGTCCATGTTTCATTTCCATACAAGACTACACTCCACTTAAATATTTTCAGCAAAGACATCCTAACACCTAGATTGATATTAGATGTTAACAAATTCTTTTTCATAAATGCTTTCTTGTTGTTACCAGTCTGCATTTTATATCATCTCCACATTGGCCATCATAAGCTATTTTGCTTCCCAAATAACAAAACCCATATATTACTTTATTATTCTCTTATTCTCTGAATTGCATGTTACCCACGTTTCACTTCCACATAGAGCTACACTCCAGATAAATACATTCAGAAAGGACTTCCCAATGCTTAAATTTGTATTAGATGTTCACAAATTCTTTTTTTAAATGCTTCCTTGCTATTGCCACTCTGCATTTAATATCCTCCTTACATCGGCCATAATCGCTTATTTTGCTGCTCAAATAACAAAACTCATCTAGTACATTTAGTCTCTCATTTCGTACTCTCTTTTCTGTAGAATGGCATGATTTAATTCAGCCACATTGCGTTACCATTATTTTACTTTTGTTGACATTCAAATTATAATCTCTTTTCAAGACACTATTAATTCTGTTCAGCTGCTCTTCCAAATTGTCTCCTACATAATTACAATTTCATTGACAAACTTTAAAGTTCATATTTCTTCTCCCTGAATTTTAGTTCCCTATCCAAATTCCTCCTTGGTTTCATTTACCTCTTGCTCAACGTACACATTGAATAACGCTGGGGACAGGCTACAACCCTATCTCACTCCCTTTCATACCCTTTTGTCTCATATAACTGCAGTCTGGTTTCTGTACAGATTATAAATAACATTTCACTTCTCATATCTTACCCCTGCTATATTCAAAATTTCAAAAAATGTAGCCCAGTCAGCACTGTCAAAAGTTTCCTCTAAATCAACAAATGTGGAAAACATAGGTTTGCCTTTCTTCACCCTATCGTCTTGCATAAGTCATCAGTCAGTATTGCTTCACATGTTCCTGCATTTCTAGGGAACCCAAACTAACCTTTCCTGAGGTCGGCTTCTAAGAGCTTTTGCTTTCTTCTCTGCAGATAATTCATGCCAATATGTTGCAACCTAGAATTATCAAACTGATGGTTCGGTGGTATTCACATTGTTCAGCACCTGCCTTTTTTAGAAGTGGTCTTCTTAGATTCTTCCTGAAGTCTGAGGGAATTTCATCTTCATTCATTTCCTCTTGTTCTATAAAATTATCCTCAAGTTTGTTTCCATTCTGTAGATCTTTTATATATTCATTGTACCTTCCAGCTTTCTCTTCTTTGTTTAGTACTGGCTTGCCATGTTGGCTCTTGATAGTCGTACACATCCTACCCTTTTCTCCAAAGATAACTGTAATTTTCCTGTAGGTGGTGGCAACTATTTTCCCCCTAGCTATGCATGTTTCTACAGCAGAGCCATTTTTGCTTAGTCATATTGCACTTTCTGTCAATCTGACGATATGTATTCCCTTCCACCTGCCTTGTTTGCTGCATTTTTATATTTTTTCCTTTCATCAATGAATTCAGTGTCTTCTGTGTTATCTAGAAATTTCTACTGGGCCTTGCGTTATTACCAATGTGATCCTCTGCTGCCTTCCCTGTTTCATATCTCAAAGGTACCCAATCATCTTCCCACCTTCTATTCTATTCCTCTCCCTGGTTTCAGTCCAACATTGTCTGACACTCCCACTGAAACTCTCAACAACCTCTCGTTCCTTCAGTTTATGCAGGTCTCTTCTCCTTAATTTCCTCTCTTTTCGCAATTTCTTCACTTTCAGTATGCAGTTTATAATCAATAAATTATGGTCCATATCTAACCCTGGATATGTCGTATAGTCTAAAACCTGGTTTTGAAATCTCTGACTTACCATTATATAATCATTCTGAAACCTTAAAGTTTACCCAGGTCTTTTGTATAAGACTTCTTCCATGATTCTTAAACCAAGTGGAAGCAATGACTAAATTTTGCTCTGTGCAAAATTCTACTGGGCAACTTCATTTTTTATTACTTTCCCCCAGTCCATGTTTTCCTACGTTTTTCTCTATTTTTCCTACTGCTGAATTCTGTTCACCCATCCCAATTAAATTTGTGTCTCCCTTAATTATGTGAACAATATTGTAGAAAGAATAGATTGTTACTCACTGTAAAGATGGCACATTGAGTTACAAGCAGACACAATGAAAAGACTGTTACACATTTATCTTCTGGCCAATGTCTTACTCAGAAAAGAAAACATGCACACACTCATGCAAGCAAGCATATGTCATGCACGTATGAGCACTATCTCCAGCCACTCAGGACATAAACATTGTTGATATTCCAATCTTGACTTCTCATTGTTTGATTTTAACTATATGAATAATTTCATTTATCTGATCATACATTCATTCAATCTCTTCATCATCTGCAGAGCTAGTTGGTCTAAAACTTGTACTACTATGGTAGATGTTGATTTTGTGTCTATGGTAATGCTTTCACTACACTGTTCACAGTAGCTTAGCCACATTCCTGTTTTCATATTCATTATTAAGCTTATTCCTGTGTTACACATGTTTGATTCTGTGTTGATAACCCTGTACTGACCTAACCAGAATTCTTTTTCTTCCTGCCACCACACTTCTGTAATTCCCACTGTATCTAGTTTCAACTTATCCATTTTCAGTTTTAAATCCTCTAACCTACGTAACATTCCACACTCTGACCTGTAGAATGCCAGTTATCTTTTTCCTGATGATGACATCCACCTGAGTATTCCTTGCCCTGAGATCTGAACGGGGGATAATTTTACAACTGGAATTTTTTTACCCAAGATGATGCCATCATCATTAAGTCATATAGTAGAAATTTGTGCCCTCAGGAAATAATAGAGGCTGTAGTTTCTCATAGTTTTGATGCATTGACTGTACCAGTATAGTAAGGATGTGTTGGCTAATGTTACAAGCCAGATCAGGTAATCATCCAGACTATTGCCTCTTCAGCTACTGAGAAGGCTGCTGCCTCTCTTCAGGGGGCACTGCGTTGCACCTGCAATACTGCTGTCTGTATCACTGAGGTACACACACCTCCCCACCTCTGCAAGGTTTGTGTTTATGTTGATAAGATAGCACGCCACCTAGTCTGTTTTTCACAGACCCAAAAATACAGAAAACTGCATATAATAGCACAAAGCACTGTAAAATACTTGCCGAATACTTTGAAGAACTACGTAACTGTGATCCACCGAAAGAAAAATTAAATTTCGATATTGTAAACCCAACACCACCGGACTCAAAGCCGCCAATCACAGAAGAAATAAAAGCAATCGTAAAAGACCTTAAAAATAATAAAGCACTTGAAGAGGATAATATAGTTGCTGAACTATGGAAGTACTCTAGTGACATGATACAATGTCTATTAGAAACACTCAAAGAAATCTGGACAACACACAGCTTACCACCAGAATGGACATGTGCACTAATACATCCACTACATAAAAAAGGGAAGAAAACAGACCCTAACAATTATAGGGGAATCTCCCTCTTACCAGTGACCTATATGAGAAATAAACTGCTCGATATCTTAAAAGAATTGGGGCTCGATACTAAAACAACTGAAATAATTAAAGCAACTTTGACAAATACAAAATCAAAAGTAAAATTTAGGGGAGGGCTCTCAATATCATTTGAAATAAATTCGCGTGTTCGACTGGGAGATGGGTTGTCATCTATGCATTTCAATTGTGTGTTAGAGAAGGTAGTTCAGAAATGGAGGAAGACCATCAATATTAAAGGGATTCAACTAGGAAGAAATCCAAACAAGATCACTGTCGACTGTTTAGCCTTCGCAGATGACATGGCATTGATTACAGATTCGCCAGATAATGCCCAAGAACAAATAAGATAACTGCAAAAACAAGCAGCCAAAGTAGGACTGCAAATATCCTTTGAAAAAACAAAGTTCATGACAAACATCTGTGGGCCCCTCAAAATATTGCAGTTGACAACAATACAATACACAAAACAGATTCCTTTAAATACCTAAGAAAGTGGATTACATACAGTGCATAAGAAGAGACAGCTATAGAAACTACATTGCACAAAATGGAAAGGGTGTTAAATAAGACCAAAAACGTTTATGACAAAAAATCCTTGTCCTGAAACACAAAATTAAGACACTACCAAACAGTGGCCGGACTTCAAGCTCTGTATATGGCAGAAACACTTAAACTAACAAGAAATTGAGACCTTGAGAAACTAGAGATGGTCAAAAGAAGAATTTTAAGGAAAATACTGGGAGCTAAAAGAAATGATAATGCTGAATACAGGTTAAGACCAAACAAAGAGCTATGATTGAAAACTGAAAAACTAACTGATGTAATGAGGAAGAGAAGACTACAGTTTTTTGGACATATATTCAGAATGGATGACAACAGATTAACAAAGCGGATATTCACATTACTCAGTAGCTACAAATCCAAGCCCACATGGTTTATAGAGACTGAAAAGGACATGGAAAACAATGGAATTACAATAGACACAACAGAAAACAGAACACTTTTCAGAAAGGCAGTTCAAAAGGCATAATTTCAGGAGAGAAAGAAAACAACTAGACGAAAGTGGACTCAAGAAGAAAGAGAACAACACTCCAAAAGGATGAAGGAAATTTGGAAACTAAGGAAATCTAATTACAATGAAGAGTAGCCAAAGTTGATTCATTGTACCCTCCAAATGAGTTATTCGAAAAAATAAGAAGAAGAAGAAGAAGAAAGCAAGCAGTGAAAGGGGGAGCAGGTGTCACATAGCATTAAACTAAAATCTTTGGCTACTAAATCCAGTGAATTCTTCCTTAAAGTAGCTGAAAAAGAAAAATGTGGTTAATGGAAGGCAGATCCATTAGATTATTAGCTCCATCATATGATTGGATTATATCCAAAACCAGGTATTAGTTTTCTCAAGTTATCTATTAGAAAATCACGTACATAGCTAAATCATTGAAAAGCAGTATTTCAACTAAAGTACTAAAATCTTGTGCTGACTTGGTATTACCACCTATGAGTTACTTTTGTAACCAGTCGAGGTGTATTTCCTGAAAGATTGAAGTATGCAGAAGTAACACCCATTTATAAAATTGGAGCTTAGCAAATGATGTCCAGTTGTATTAGACCCATTTCCCATCATTCCTGTGTTTTCAAAATTTCTTTAGAAGTTAACCCACAATGGAACACTGAACCATCTCCCTGAGAATAACATTTTAACAGTAACTCAGTTTGTCTTTCATAAAGACTTCTCTGCTGAGACAGCAATATATAATGTCACATACCCAGTTCTGGTAGAACTAAACAAGAAAAATTACCCTGTTGGCATTTTCTTTACTGTTCTAAAGGCCTAAATTTGTAGTCCGTGAAAGTATACTTCTGAAACTACAATGGTATGTCATTCAAGGCATTGCCTTTGCATTGATGTGGATTATATCATAAAGCTAAAAACAGATATTAACGTTACCAACTTATATGTGTGGAGTCAGACTAAATTCAGAATGAGAAAACATTTATTATGGTATCATACTTGGTCCACTTCTGCTATTGACCTCAGTAATGATTTATTGGGGACAATAGACAGATCTTCAAAATCTGTGATTTTTCTAATGTTGCTAGCTTACTAATATGAGGGCTATTCAGAAAGTAGGGAACGTTTTAGCATTAAAAAAAAAAAAAAAAAACCTGAGTAGAAGAAGTAAATTTTATTATATACATCTGAAAGAATGACTGACATACTACTTTTCCACATTGTCACCAAATACATTGAGGCACTTATCATAGCAGTGAACAAGCTTTGAAAGACCTTCGTCGTAAAATTCTGCCACCTGAGACTTCAACCAGTGAGTCACGCCTGCCTGGAGTTCCACGTCGTCATCAAAGCACTGTGTTGCAAGCCAGTTCTTCATCTTGGGAAACAAATGGAAGTTGCCTGGTGCAAGATCTGGGCTGTAGGATGAATGAGGGAAAATTTCCCATTTCAATGAATGAAGGAGTTCCTTAGTGCGGTTTGCCGTGTGAGGTTGGGCATTGTTGTGCAAAAACAAAATTTTGGAAGTCACCTTTCCTCAGTGTTTGTTTTGAACTGCTCTTCTAAGTCTGTGCAAAGTTTGACAGTACCGGGCAGAATGTTTGGTTGCTCCACATTTCGAGAAAATCAATAACAAGCACACCTTGTGTGTCCCAAAACACTGTTGCCATCAAATTCTTTGCTGACAAGGTTTGCAAACATTTTCTTGGTTTTTGCGGGGACCTTGTGTGCCTCCACTTCATTTACTGTATTTTGTCTCAGAATTAACATGTTTCACCCAAGTCTCATCACTGGTTACGATTCGATCCAGTAATGAATCACCATGTTTGTGGTAGGGCTTAGGCCTCCAGAAATGTCAACGTTGCCCCCATTCGCTGTTCTTTATGGTGCTCTGTAAGCATTTTGGGCACCCATCGTCCACACTTCTGGGGTATCAGACAAAATATGTGACTGGATTGAGGATTTCTTGGTAAGGAGGATGCAGCATGGATGAAGAGTCATTGACATGTGTAGGAGTAACTTCGGTTGTACCCCAGGTAAGTGTGATGAGTTCTTTATTGCTGATGTTGTATGTTAATAAACATCCAGTCAATGTTAATAGCAACCACAGACTTTTTACAGATAATGCAGTTATCTACAATGAAATACTGTCTGAATGAAGCTACACAAATATTCTGTCAAACTTTGATAAGATTTCAAAGTGGTGGAGTGATTGGCATCTTGCTTTAAATGTTCAAAATAAACAAAAAACATAGTATCCTATGAATATAATATTAGTGAGTCACAGTTAGAGTCAGTAAACTCATAAAAATACTTGTGTGTAACACTTAGTGGGAATACGAAGTGGAATGACTACATAGGCTCAGTCACAGGTAAAGCAGGTAGCAAACTTCAGTCTGTTGGTAGAACACTGGGGAAATGCAACCATTCTGAAAAGGAGATTGCTCGCAAATCACTCATACTACTCATGCTAGAATGTTGCTCAAGTGTATGGGACCCCATACCAAATAAGACTGGCATAGGCTAATTGAAGGCATATAGAGAAGGGCAGCATTAATGGTTACAGGTTTCTTTGACCTTTGACCTGCGGGTGTGTGTCATTCAGATGGTGAAGGACTGCACTGGCAGACTCTTGAAAACAGACAGAAACTGTTGCAAGAAAGTATGAAATTTCGAGAACTGGCTTTAAATAATGAGTATAGGAATATACTGGAATCTCCTACATATCACTCGCATAGAGATCATGCGAATAAGCATAGATTAATTATAGCACACACAGAGGCATTTATGAACCATTTTTCCTGCACTCTGTACGTTAATGGAAAGGGAAAAAGAACTGATACCAAGTACAGTGGGATGTACACACTGCCATGCATTTCACAGTGGTTTGCAGAGTGTAGCTGCAGACGTAGAAAAAAAATTCCCATGTAGACAGTTCATCACTGTCTAGGGTTGGCAACGGATATTCTGATGCAAAAGTCTTTAACATGTTGCTGCTGGGCATTAGACAGGAAATCGAAAATTCCCAGATATTCAAAAATATAGCAAAACAATGCTTTATTAGTCACTCCTTCTACAATTTATCAGCATATTTAAACTTAGGTTCTACATAATTCTAATGTTTCTATCAAACACATCTTGATTTTTTTTTCAATATATAAACAAAAGTGATAAGCGTAAACTTGTATAAATGACTTGTTCACAAAAATAATAAAAGCAGATCAGTAGTAGAAGAAGGCTCTTCATGGTGGCATTCTGTTTCTTTCTCCTCAGTGTAACTTCTTACATCTAATATACACAGATAATTTAGAAGTAATTCCCATAAATTGTCTGTATGAGTAGATTGACACAAATCATAATTTGATATTGCTGTACTCTACAGTACTAGCTGTTATAACGTCAAGTTTAACACATATATTTCAGAACGACACAACACATATAAGTCACAGAGTAAGTTGACAAGCAAGACATGTGTACACATTAGCATTCGAATGAGCACTGAGCCCCAGTCTAGCGACTGCTGCTCGGCTGGCCGCTTAGGTGGCGCAGCTGCTGCATGGCTGGCAGACAGTGCCACACATAGAGGACGCGCGTAATTGCGCGGCGGCACTTTGAATGATCGGCGAGTCACAACACTTTTCCCCCCTTTGAAATTATTGCACTGGTCTTGATGGAGGTGTCCTGGAGATGGCTAACGTCCATGGGCATTGTTTGACTCGCCGTAAAGTCTTGAGGAGGAGGCTTCCCGTACGGACGGAAGTGTCCCTGATGATAACGGGTCGAGATGACAGGAGACGTAGGGGTCAAATTTGCTGGGGCCCCATGCACCAATCTGCCCGTTGCAGCAAGTCCAGTTGATATGACAGGAGACATGGGCAATGTGTCGGCGTCCGTTGGAGGAGGAGGAGGCGAGTAGATTTGCTCTGACAGAGGATGGTCATCAGGTTCCTGCATGGGCACGTCTCCTGGTGGCGTCCGTTCTTGTGCTGGCATCGCGATGACAGTGAGAGGGCTGCGTTGTGAGTATTGAGAGATGCCAAGATCCCGAGCGTCAGGTAGAGCCAAAGGTGGTGTAGCGGCATTCGGAACAGGCGTTGCTGGCACACGAGGCCAAAGCTGGTCCGAATGACGCACTGCAACACCCGTGTCCATCTGGATTTCATACAGGCGTCTGCAACGGTGTCTTAAGATGCGGCCCGGACTCCATTTTGGCCGCCTGCCATATCCCCATACCCAGACGAGATTGTCGGCGGTGAACAGGCCAAGTGAAGGCACCCGCAGCCGTGAGGTGGAAGTCCGCAGAAGATGAAGTAGAGTGCGGGGCTGTCGGCCATGTAAGAGCTCAGCCGGGCTGTGGTCGCCCATGGGGGTGAAACGGTAAGACGCCAGAAACTGGAGAAGCGCATCATCAGCAACAGAAGAAGTCAGAAGTTTCCGCATCTGAGCCTTAAATTTGCGGACCAGTCGTTCAGCCTCACTGTTGGATTGTGGATGGAACGGCGGGGCCGTGACATGCATAACGCCGTGACGAGCACAAAAATCCGCAAATTCGGAAGAGGCAAATTGCAGACCATTATCAGTAACAAGAGTAGAGGGGAGGCCTTCCAAAGAAAAAATGCGGGCGAGAGCACTGCTGGTTGCCGCGGTGGTAGGCAACGTGCAACGGACAATGAAAGGAAAGTTAGAGTAGGTGTCAATTACGAGGAGCCAATAAGTACCTAAAAAGGGTCCCGCAAAGTCAGCATGAATGCGCTCCCAGGGCTTCTCAGGAGAAGGCCACGGTGACAGGGCCACAGGCAGCAACCATGTGTGCTATTTCAGAGTCGATGCCAGGCCAGTACACATGACAGTGCGCAAGAGATTTTGTGCGAGACACACCCCACTGCCCTTGGTGAAGGAGGCGCAAGACCGAAGCACGCAAAGACGCTGGTACCACAACACGCGGCGAAGCATTGTCAGTGGAGAGGAGGATAACACCATCCCTAGCCCTGAGGCAGTAGCGCAAAGTGTAGTAGTTCTGCAACAGATCAGAAGTCTTAGCGGACGGGCGATCTGGCCAACCCTTCTGAATACAGCGTAAAACCCGGGAGAGGGTAGGGTCAGAACCCGTAGCAGCGGCCAGCCTGTCCCCAGTGATGGGGAACCCATCCACAACCCGCTGCTCGGCAACATCCAGGTGGAAACACAAAAGTTCGTCCCTATCGAATGCCAGATCAGGAACCATGGGAAGGCGAGACAGTGCATCAGCATTTGCATGTTGAGCCGTTGGCCGGAAATGAATCTCATAATTGAAACGAGACAAGTAAAGAGCCCAACGCTGGAGGCAGTGTGCAGCCTTGTCGGGAAGTGATGTTGATGGATGAAACAAGGAAACAAGTGGTTTGTGATCCGTAACAAGATGAAATTTGGAGCTATAGAGAAAAACACCAAACTTATGAAGAGCATAAATAATGGCCAAAGCTTCTTTCTCAATTTGAGAATACTTTTGTTGGGCATCCGTGAGCGTTTTGGAGGCATAAGCAATGGGTTGTTCCGAACCATCAGAAAAACAGTGTGCAAGGACTGCACTGACCCCGTATTGAGAGGCGTTTGTGGCAAGAACAAGATGTTGGCCAGGTCGATAAGTAGCCAGGCATGGGGCCTGTTTCAGCAGAGTCTTCAATTTCTGGAAAGCCACTTTGCATGACGCGGACCAGTGAAAAGGCACGTTTTTATGCAAGAGGCGATGCAACAGCTGAGCCACCGAAGCCGCAGACGGTAAAAACTTGTGATAGTATGCTATTTTCCCCAAGAAGGCCTGCAGTTCCTTAACAGATGTAGGGCAAGGAAGGGCATCGATTGCAGCGACAGTTTGCTGAAGCGGACGAATACCATCCCGAGAGAGTTGAAACCCCAAGTACGTGATAGATGCCTGAAAACATTGTGGTTTCTGAAGATTACACTTAAGACCAGCAGTCTGTAAGACATGAGAAAGTGTGCGGAAATTTTGAAGATGTTCTTCAGTGGTGGAGCCAGTGACAACAATGTCGTCCATGTAATTGATACACCCAGGGACAGGGAGCAATAATTGTTCCAAGAATTGCTGAAAGAGAGCAGGGGCGCTAGCAACCCCGAATGGCAAGCGTTGGTATTGATAGAGGCCGAAAGGCGTATTAAGGACCAGAAACTGCCGGGAAGCAGCGTCGAGAGGAAGTTGATGAGAAGCTTCTGACAGGTCAATTTTAGAAAAATACTGGCCTCCAGCAAGTGTAGTGAACAGTTCTTCAGGACGGGGCATAGGGTAAGTGTCGATGAGGCATTGAGCATTTACAGTGGCTTTGAAATCGCCACAGAGATGAATATCACCATTTGGCTTAGCAACGACGATGACAGGAGAGGCCCACTCACTGGAAGTGACAGGAAGCAAGACCCCTGAAGTAGTGAGACGATCCAACTCCCGTTTTACCCGATCACGAAGGGCCACAGGAATGGGCCGAGCCCGAAAAAACTTAGGCCGAGCAGTGGGTTTGAGCATGATATGAGCTTCAAAGTCGTTTGCATGGCCTAACCCAGGAGAAAAAGGGGACGAAAATGTCGTCGACAAGGAATCAAGTTGAGCATAAGGAATAGCATCAGAGACAATATTGACAGAGTCATCTATGGAGAACCCAAAAAACGTACAAGGCATCGAAACCAAAAAGATTTTCTGCGTTGCTCTGGTCGACCACAAATATGGGAACAGTGCGAACGAAGGATTTGTAAGATACCTCAGCATTAAACTGTCCCAAGAGAGAAATCTTCTGTTTATTGTACGTCCGTAATTGCCGAGTGACAGGTGACAGGAGTGGAGAACCCAACTGAAGATACGTCTGAGAATTAATTATAGTGGCAGCAGAACCGGTATCCACTTGCATGCGAACATCTTGACCAAGGATTTGGACAGTGGGGAATAACTTCCCTGAAAGGGAAGAAGTGCAATTGACGGACAACACAGAATCAGAATCAGCGTCATGTTCATGAACATCATGTATGCAAACGGAAGACACATGACCTTTCTTTTTGCAATTGTGACACACAGCCCAACGTTGGGGACAATCCTCGCGTGAATGTTTCGTAAAACACCGCGGACATGAGGGAAGTTGCCGGGGGTTTTGCTGCAGTTTCTTAGTGGGTTGTTTACGGCTAGGCCAGGGCTGCGCGTGGGAGCGCACTGCGGCCACGTCGGCCGGCGGGGACGTGCCACACGCATTGTCAACAGCGCACAGTGGTTGTATTTCCCCGACATCACCCCACGCTTCTATTTGTGCCCCAGCGGCATGAGAAATTTCAAAAGTCTGCGCAATGGAGATAACTTCATCTAGAGTCGGATTCGCCAACTGAAGGGCACGTTGCCGAACTTCTTTGTTGGGCACCGACCGGATAATAGCATTCCGTACCATGGAATCGGCATAGGATTCTTTGTGAACGTCAGTAACAAATTGACACTTTTGACTGAGGCTGTGAAGTTCAGCAGCCCAAGCACGATAGGATTGATTTGGCTGTTTTTGACAACAATAAAAGGCAACACGAGAGGCTACCACATGCGTTTGCTTTTGAAAATAGACAGACAGAAGTGAGCACATTTCAGCAAAGGACAAAGACGCGGGATCCTTCAAAAGAGCCAATTAGAAGCGTTTGCTGTTCAAGGAGATTTTGCAGTAGTTGCTCGACAGTAGCCATGGAACCCTGTGGGTCAACGGTGAAAAGGAAAAATCCACTACCTCGTCGCCAATTGTTATAACGTCAAATTTAACACATATATTTCAGAACGACACAACACATATAAGTCACAGAGTAAGTTGACAAGCAAGACATGTGTACACGTTAGCATTCGAATGAGCATGGCTGGCAGACAGCGCCGCACATAGAGGACGCGCGTAATTGCGCGGCGGCGCTTTGAATGATCGGCGAGTCACAACACTAGCCTGCTGTGGTTGCTTATGCCCATTAATGTGCAATCTGACTGATTCCTTATCTGAAGGCTCTCCTTCATGGTGGGTTTTACAGATTTTAAATAAATACATTAAATACCAGCTCAGGCAGAAAATAATACTGACATTTATGAAATTAACTAATTAACAAAATATACCTCTTTGTTCTTCAGTCTCTTATTAGCAATTAAACAGTCTTTTAGTTTGTGTGTGTGTCTTTTTAGTTTGTAATCTAACAAGAAATTGTAGTTCATATACAAGAAAATTTAATTTTCAATTGCATATCAAAATCTGCAATCTATTACATGTGGTTATATTTTAGTCTTCTATGAACTGTGGTGGAAAAAATTTGAACACTTGCTATCTACCGAAGATAGTATGGATCACTGTTGTGGAAATAACACTCATGCAGACCTTGTGATTTTCAGTACAGTCATCACATTTATCATTCAGTTCCCATAGGTCCATGGGCAGTTTAGTATATTTCATGTACACTGAATTTTTTCTGCTAGAGGTGAAAGAATGTGTGATAAGAGAACTGTACTAAGTTCCTTGAGGGAGCTGAAGATACCCTGAAGCAAACTATTTCCGAGTACCATCTGTGATTCGCTGTTGATTCCTTGGGGGTTACTCAAGTAAAGTAATACTATAATAATGCCAAATTTGACAGCTAATTGATTAGCAGTACTGGCTATTGGAAGGCATTCAACAATCTGCCATTAATGTTATTAAAAAATGTAACTTTGTTGCCAAGGAACTGTCAGTTCACTAGATAGTTGCCAATGAGGCTAAGATCAGTATGTTGTGTGCACTTGAATATTTAGCAGAAATTTTAACCAAGTGTAGAGTGATAGTTAAATATGTATCCAAACGTTTCCCATTAAAATGTAGGAAGTTAATGAGAAATACCTCCTTTCCTATGTGCAATGTGCATGCTGCTGCCTTTGACAGTGAGCAATGTTTGTCACATCCTTGGCATTCAATAAGCTACATGTGCCTCATAGGTTGTGCCAAATGCAAGCACATGAGGGAGCTCAGTCTTTGTTTGCTGTTTACGGGTTTGACAAGCCTGGTGTTCCTGAGCTGCGGGTGGTTAGTGCCACTAGTCCTCTATAATCGTAAGGTCTGTGCAAGCTTCAACAACCGCTGTGTGATGTGGGGGTTAAACATACTGTATGACAGAGAAAGTGTTGCTTGGCTTAATGGCCTGGATCATGAAGATGGTACAAACTTCTACTTTAAAAAAAAAAAAAAAAAAAAAAAAAAAAAAAAAAAAAAAAAAAAAAAAAAAAAAACACTGTACCTCATTTTTATAATGCTTACCCAGGTAAGTGGGGCTCTCTGTAAGTGGACTTTTAAATCCCTTGCTGCTTGTGGAACTACCATGACAAATTCACCACAAAATAATGCTTCCAATGGAATGTGTGTATCATCTCAGGCTAGTAACACCCACTCCACAAAAAGTGCTGTAGATAGCTCAGTGCAAAAAGAATGCCTATTGGTAACAGAATGTGTTTCTGTACATTAAAATATGTTAAACATTAAAAGGAATGTCACAATACTGGTGGATACTGCCACACTGTGTCAAGTGGAACAATTACAGAAAAGGTCTTGTGACTGAATTACACACATTCTTGATTTATGTAAGGGTATTCTATTATGCTAGGACATTAAAGTGAGTAAACTGTGAGCTAGAAAAAAGGCAGCTACATTTATTGTGACCTTCAGTTCTCAAATGCATCCTGAGACCGTTACTGCAGTTGTTTTGAAGATGGTTTCACTTGCATATATTATTTCTGGTTAAGTGGCTGTTTTGTAGTGTTTCAGTTTTGTTGCTATTGACAGGCTCTTTTTGTTGTAGGTGTTCTTAGTGATATATCGTGCTCTAGTCAATTTGTTTATTCTGTTATGCCATGTTGGCTTTTCATTGAGGTTATATGTTATGATTTCTCCCAGATATTTAAATTTATCTACAATTTTGATTTCTTTGTTTCCTATGGCAATTTTGTTTATGAGTGGTGGGTCAGTTAACATGATGATTGTTTTTTCAAAGGATATTCCAAGACCAATTTTCTGTGCTATTTCCTGTAGTGAGATAACTTGTTGTCTGGTTTTCTGAATACTGTTGGACAAGAGAGCAAGGTCATAAGCAAATCCTAGACAATTTAAACTTACGTTGTTTTTGGGTCTTCCAATTTGGATGTTCTTTGGGTTAGTCTTGTACCATTCCCTCATTATGTATTCTAAAGCACAGTTGAACAGCAGGGTGCCAAGCAATCTCCTTCTCTCAAACCTGTTTTTATGATGAATGGCTCAGAGTGTTCCTCCCTGAACTTGACTTTTGATACAGTGTTGGTTATGGTGAGTTCTATCAATTTGATTAATTTTGTATGGAGCTCAAAATTTCTTCAGATTTTTAACATTGAAGTTCTATGGATGCAGTCGTATGCTTTTTTAAAGTCCACGAAGGTTGTCGTATGCTTTTTTTAAAGTACACGAAGGTTATTACAATAGATTTATTTCATTTCTTGTAATATGCTATGGCTAATTTTAAAGTGATAATCTGTTCTCCACAGCTTCTCCAAGGTCTGAAGCCTCCTTGGTATTCACCTAATTCTTCCTCTAGTTGCTCTCTGGTCCTCTTGTATAGGGTTCTGGAGAAAATCTTGTATGTGCAGTCTAAGAGAGAGATACCTCTGTAATTATCTGGGTTGCTTTTATCTCCTTTTTTGTGGAATGGGTGGATTATGACTGTGGCCCAATCTTCAGGAAACTTTTCTGTTATCCAGATTTTTGTTAGGGCTATGTATAAGGACATTCAAACTGTATCACTGGCATCTTTCCACATATCTGCAAAAACTTGGTCTTCTCTGCATTTTTCATCTCTCTGAGTGCTGTTTCCACCTCTTGACTGTTGGAGGATTTATAATATGAGATCAGGTGGAGTCTTGATGGATGTGTCTGTATTAATCACTACAAGTTCCTGGGGTTCTTCACAGTTCAAAAGTTTACTAAATGCTTTTGCCATGATTTCAGCATGTTCCTTGTCATTGTTGTTGTTGTGGTCTTCAGTCCTGAGACTGGTTTGATGCAGCTCCCCATGCTACCCTATCCTGTGCAAGCTTCTTCATCTCCCTGTACCTACTGCAGCCTACATCCTTCTGAATCTGCTTAGTGTATTCATCTCTTGGTCTCCCTCTACGATTTTTACCCTCCACGCTGCCCTCCAGTACTAAATTGGTGATCCCTTGATGCCTCAGAACATGTCCTACCAACCGATCCCTTTTTCTAGTGAAGTTGTGACACAAACTCCTCTTCTCCCCAATTCTATTCAATACCTCATCATTAGTTATGTGATCTATCCATCTAATCTTCAGCATTCTTCTGTTGCACCACATTTCGAAAGCTTCTATTCTCTTCTTGTATAAACTATTTATCGCCGATGTTTCACTTCCATACATGGCTACACTCTGTACAAATACTTTCAGAAACGACTTCCTGACACTTAAATCAATACTCTATGTTAACAAATTTCTCTTCTTCAGAAACGCTTTCCTTGCCATTGCCAGTCTACATTTTATATCCTCTCTACTTCTACCATCATCAGCAAGTAGCAAAACTCCTTTACTACATTAAGTGTCTCATTTCCTAATCTAATTTCCTCAGCATCACCTGACTTAATTCAACTACATTCCATTATCCTCGTTTTGCTTTTGTTGATGTTCATCTTATACCCTCCTTTCAAGACACTGTCCATTCCATTCAACTGCTCTTCCAAGTCTTTTGCTGTCTCTGACAGAACTACAATGTCACTGGCGAACGTCAAAGTGTTTATTTCTTCTCCATGGATTTTAATACCTACTCTGAAATTTTCTTTTGTTTTCTTTACTGCTTGCTCAATATACAGATTGAATAACATTGGGGATAGGCTACAACCCTGTCTCACTCCCTTCCCAACCACTGCTTCCCTTTCCTGCCTCTTGACTCTTATAACTGCCATCTGGTTTCTGTACAAATTGTAATTAGCCTTTCGCTCCCTGTATTTTACCCCTGCCACCTTCAGAATTTGAAAAGAGAGTATTCCAATCAACATTGTCAAAAGCTTTTTCTAAGTCTACAAATGCTATAAATGTATGTTTGCCTTTCCTTAATCTTTCTTCTAAGATAATCCGTAGGGTCAGTATTACCTCACATGTTCCAACATTTCTACAGAATCCAAACTGATCTTCCCCGAGGTTGCCTTCTACCAGTTTTTCCATTCGTCTGTAAAGAATTCACGTTAGTATTTTGCAGCTGTGACTTATTAAACTGATAGTTCAGTAATTTTCACATCTATCAACACCTACTTTCTTTGGGATTGGAATTATTATATTCTTCTTGAAGTCTGAGGGAATTTCACCTGTCTCGTACATCTTGCTCACCGGATGGTAGAGTTTTGTCAGGACTGGCTCTCCCAAGGCTGTCAGTAGTTTTAATGGAATGTTGTCTACTCCCGGGGCCTTGTTTCAACTCAGGTCTTTCAGTGCTCTGTCAAACTCTTCACGCAGTATCGTATCTCCCATTTCATCTTCATCTACATCCTCTTCCATTTCCATAAAATTGTCCTCTAGAACATCGCCCCTGTATAGACACTCTATATACTCCTTTCACCTTTCTGCTTTCCCTTCTTTGCTTAGAACTGGGTTTCCATCAAAGCTCTTGATATTCATACAAGTGGTTCTCCTTTCTCCAAAGGTCTCTTTAATTTTCCTGTAGGCAGTATCTATCTTACCCCTAGTGAGATAAGCCTCTACATCCTTACATTTGTCCTCTAGCCATCCCTGCTTAGCCATTTTGCACTTCCTGTCGATCTCATTTTTGAGATGTTTGTATTCCTTTTTGCCTGCTTCACTTACTGCATTTTTGTATTTTCTCCTTTCATCAATTAAATTCAATATCTCTTCTGTTACCCAAGGATTTCTACTAGCCCTCGTCTTTTTACCTACTTGATCCTCTGCTGCCTTCACTACTTCATCCCTCAAAGCTACCCATTCTTTTTCTACTGTATTTCTTTCCCCCATTCCTGTCAATTGTTCCCTTATGCTCTCCCTGAAACTCCGTACAACCTCTGGTTCTTTCAGTTTATCCAGGTCCCATCTCCTTAAATTCCCACCTTTTTGCAGTTTCTTCAGTTTTAATCTACAGTTCATAACCAATAAATTGTGGTCAGAGTCCGCATCTGCCCCTGGAAACGTCTTACAATTTAAAATCTGGTTCCTTAATCTCTGTCTTACCATTATATAATCTATCTGAAACCTTTAGTATCTGCAGGGTTCTTCCATGTATACAACCTTCTTTCATGATTCTTGAACCAAGTGTTAGCTATGATTAAGTTATGCTCTGTGCAAAATTCTACCAGGCGGCTTCCTCTTTCATTTCTTCGCCCCAATCCATATTCACCTACTACGTTTCCTTCTCTTCCTTTTCCAACTGTCGAATTCCAGTCACCCATAGTATTAAAATTTTGTCTCCCTTCACTATCTGAATACTTTCTTTTATCTCATCATACATTTCATCAATTTCTTCATCATCTGCAGAGCTAGTTGGCATGTAAACTTGTACTACTGTAGTAGGTTTGGGCTTCTTGTCTATCTTGGCCACAATAATGCGTTCACTATGCTGTTTGTAGTAGCTTACCCGCACTCCTATTTTTTTATTCATTATTAAACCTACTCCTGCATTACCCCTATTTGATTTTATATTTATAACCCTGTATTCACCTGACCAAAAGTCTTGTTCCTCCTGCCACCGAACTTCACTAATTCCCACTATATCTAACTTTAACCTATCCATTCCCCTGTTTAAATTTTCTAACCTACCTGCCTGACATTCCTTGCTACGACCCATAGAATGCCAGTTTTCTTTCTCCTGATAACAACATCCTCTTGAGTAGTCCCCGCCCGGAGATCCGAATGGGGGACTATTTTACCTTCGGAGTATTTTACCCAAGAGGTCGCCATCATCATTTCATCATACAATAAAGCTGCATGCCCTCGGGAAAAATTATGGCTGTAGTTTCCCCTTGCTTTCAGCCATTCGCAGTACCACAACAGCAAGGCCATTTTGGTTAGTGTTACAGGGCCAGATCAGTCAATCATCCAGACTGTTGCCCCTGCAACTACTGAAAAGGCTGCTGCCCCTCTTCAGGAACCACACGTTTGTCTGGCCTCTCAACAGATACCCCTCCGTTGTGGTTGCACCTACGGTATGGCTATCTGTATCGTTGAGGCACGCAAGCGTCCTCACCAATTGCAAGGTTCATGGTTCATGGGGGGGTCCTTGTCATTATGTGCCATTTTTCCATCTTCTCTTTTCAGCATTAACGTGGGAGGGGCAAATTTTTGTAATTGTCTTCCAAACATTTTGTGAAAGTCTCTGGAATTGGTTTTGTGGTAATTTTCTTCTATTGAGTCGATTGGATCTTTCTGTGAGTGTCTCTTGGTTTGCCCGATAATTTGTGTGAATTTTTTCCTGATATTTTTGTGGTTGGTTGCATTTTCATCTATACTAGATGTTAACAAATTTCTCTTCTTCAGAAACACTTTTCTTGCCATTGGCAGTTTGCATTTTATATCCTCTCTACTTTGGCTATCATCAGTTAATTTACTGGCCAGATAGCAAAACTTATCTACTACATTTAGTGCCTCATTTCTTAATCTAATTCCCTGAGTGTCACTCAGCTACATTCCATTGCCCTCATTTTGCTTTTGTTGTTGTTCATCTTAAATCTTCCTGTAAGAAACTGTCATTCTATTCAACTGCCCTTCCAAGTCCTTTGCAGAATTACAATGTGATTTACAAACCTCAAAGATTTTATTTCTTCTCCTTGAATTTTAATTCCTTCTCCAAATTTTTGTTTTATTTCCTTCACTGCTTGCTCAGTGTATAGATTGAATAACATTGGGATAGGCTACGACCTTTTTCTCACTCCCTTCTCAATCACTGCTTCTCTTTCATGCCCCTCAACTCCTATAACTGCTATCAGATTTTTGTACAAGTTGTAACTAGCCTTTGCTCCCTGTATTTTACCCCTATTACCTTCAGGATTTCAAAGAGTGTGTTACAATCCACATTGTCAAAAGCTTTCTCTACCAAAAAGGGATGCATAATGCTGCTACTAAAAGTTTTGATCACTTATCTGAGGTCACAAAATGCCTGACAGAAAGCAAAGTAAAGTTTGGAAACAAGCTGAAAAAGTTTCTGCATGACAACTCTTTCTGTTCTGTACAAGTATTTCTATTACTGTAATGTGTGATAGGTGGTGGATAGTTATTACTAACTCACATCTCTAGTAAAAAAGTGAATAAAAAAATCAAAAAGAACTTATAAATGTTCAGAATTCATCAGTATTTAGAAATTAATTTCTGATGTGAATGTAAAATGACTCGTTCAATACCATTACGATTTATCTTCCAAAATGACCCATGGAACATGAAACTAACTAACTGAAACATTGGTTTGCCTTTCGTTAACCTATACCCTAAGAGAAATCGTGTGGTCAGTATTGCCTTGTGCATTCCTACATTCCTCCAGAATCCAAACTGATTTTCCCCTAGGTCACTTCTACTAGTGTTTCCATTCTTCTTTAAAGAATTCATGTTAGTATTTTGCAAGCAAGTCTTATTAAACTGATAGTTTGATAATATTCAATCCTGTCAGCACCTGCTTTCTTTGGAACTGGAATTATTACATTCTTCTTGACTTCTGAGGTTATTTCACCTGTAACAATATTATGAGAATGAAAGTTGCTACTCACCATATAGTGGAGATGCTGAGTCACAGATAGGCACAACAAAAAGATTTTCACAGTTAAAGCTTGTCAACAATAGACACACACACACACACACACACACACACACACACACACACACATGCAGGCATGCAAATGTAACTCTCACACACGACTGCAGTCTCAGGCAACTGAAACAACACTGCGAGCAACAGCACCAGTGCGTGATGGGAGTGGATGCTGGGGAAAGGGAGGATGCTGGGGCGGGGAGGGAGGGGGAGGGACAGTATGGTGCGGATGGCGGATAGTGAAGTGCTGCAGGTTGGGCAGCGGGCCGGGGAGACGTGGGGTGTGGTTGGGGGGGGGGGGGGGGGGGGGGGAAGTAGTGGAGAAGGAGAGAAATAGAGAGGAATAATTAAAAAATAAAAAAAGACTGGGTGCAGTGGTTGAATGGCAGCTGTGTAGTGCTGGAATGGGAGCAGGGAAGGGGCTGGATGGGTAAGAACAGTGACTAATGAAGATTGAGGCCAGGAGGGTTATGGGAACATAGGATGTATTCCAGGGAAAGTTCCCACCTGCGCAATTCAGAAAAGCTTCTGTTGGAGGGAAGGATCCATATGGCACATGCTGTGAAGCAGTCATTGAAATGAAGACTATAATGTTTGGCAGCATGTTCAGCAACAAGGTGGTCCACCTGTTTCTTGGCCACAGTTTGTCGGTGGCCATTCATGCAGACAGACAGTTTGTTGGTTGCCATGCCTACATACAATGCAGCACAGTGGTTGCAGCTTAGCTTGTAGACAACATGTCTGGTTTCACAGCACTTCTCTGTCCACCATCCCCACCATACTAACCCTCCCCCTCCCCACCAGAGCCTCCTCATTTCCCCCACCCATTCGCCACTCTCCATCATGCACTGGTGCTGCTGCTCGCAGTGTGGTGTCAGTTGTCGGAGACTGCAGTCGTGTGTGTGAGTAGTGTTTGCTTGAGTGTGTCTGCGTGTATGTGTGTCTATTGTTGACAAAGGTCATTGTCCGAAAGCTTTAAGTATGAAAACGTTTTTGCTGTGCCTATCTGCAACTCATCATCTCTGCTGTATGGTGAGTAGCAACTTCCTTCTCACAATATTGTTACAATCCATCCTGGATTTTCTATTGTTTGGTATTTCACCTGTCTCATACATCTTGCATCCCAGGTGGAATAGTTTTGTTATGACTGACTCTTCCAAGAAAGTTCTAATCGAATGTCCTCTACTCCAAGAGCCTTGTTTTGACTTAGGTCTTTCTGTGCTCTGTCAAATTCTTCTCACAGTATCATACCTCCCACCTCGTCTTCTTCCCTTTCTGTAATATTGTCTTAAATTTCATTTCCATTGTTTCATCACTCTATTAGCTCCTTCCACTTTCCAGCTTTCCCTCCTGTGCTTCATACTGATTCTCTACATGAGCTCTTGATATCCATGCAGCTGGTTTCTTTTTCCCAAAAGTCTCTTTCATTTTCCTGTAGGCAGTTTCTATCTTTTCCCGTGAGATATATGCTCTTTGGAATCCTTACATTTGTCCCCTAGCCATTCATGCATAGCCATTTTGGACATCCTTTCAGTCTCATTTTTTAAATGTTTGTATTCCCTTTTGTCTGCTTGATTTGCTACATTTTTATAATTTCTCTTTTCATCAGTTACATTCAGTATCTTCTGCAATATTGAAGCATTGTTACTGGGTGTTGTCTTTTTACCTATTTTTTGATCCTCTGTTGTCTTCATTTTCATTTCTCAATAGTACCCACTCGTTTTCCACTATATTCCTTTCCCCTCTGTATCACTAACCCCTGCTCACTACAAAAAATCTTGTCGTTGTTTTCTGTTAATTTATTGGCTCTCTCTAGGGATGATTTCGCTTGGCATCTTGCCAATACTAGTGTTACATTATATTTGTTCACTTAATGCAGCGGGTTGGGCTAAATAAAAAAATCAGCGTGTTAAAACATATTACTTTATTCCAGTTAAGTAGTCACATCCACAGTCCAGCGCTGCCCCAATGTTGAAAGACCTCAAGCAACATGTGTCTGGGCCCCCACAACTTGCGCTGCTTCCGCGACATAATGACACGTGAAGTATTCCATCCAAAATAACAAAGATTTTGACAACTTTTGCACTTTCTGGAATCTAAAACTATTTTCTGTGGCATGGGATTAAAAATTTACAATAAATTAAATAACACAAATCTGTTAAACATGGACTTTGACCCACTAAAAAGATTGTTATTTAATACACTAGTGGAAAAATGTTATTACTCAATTGAAGAATTCATGCAGGACAGTTTGGCAATTTGAAAAGAAAAGAAACAATGAAGATTATGTATTGTATAATAAATTGTTAATATATTGTATAAATTGTATTGCAAACTGCAAAATGAGTGTAAGTGTTATATATGTTCTTGTTAAATTGTTCACGTGTAAACATGCAGAAATGTCTGCTGAAACATGTTAATTGTTATAACCTTATTTTTTTAAGTAATTTGATCTGTCTCCAGTACAAAAATCTTTCATTTGTAACTGTACATTATGAGATGAATAAACTGCATTCTACAGAAACACACATTCATATACTGTTATGCAGCTGATTGACCAAGATAGGGGCTATAAATGCTGGTAATACAACAGTCTTCCAAATTATATCAAATGCGAGATACCATTTGTTAATCTAGAGATGTGACAGAGAATTCATCGACAGTTACTATATTGATATATTTCCAGATCCAGAAAGCCAACCCTGTTATCCTGTGCACAAACAAAATAATTTACCTACATACTTACTCAGATGGTGAATAAAACTTGAGTGTTTCTGGAAACATCACTGAATGAAGCTTTCAGACTCCAACAGAGTTTACACATTAAATTTCCTATGCGTATGTGCAATACTGTGATCTGTCTGAATGGATTTTTATTGGTATTTAATCCTGAGGGAAGAATGAGTTCTGAAAGCTAGGAAGTGTATCACTACACATTTTACTTCCTGTAGTTAAGTACTGGCCATGATTACAGTCAAACACATAATTCTGTTGTCAATGCCTTCGTAAAGCAGTCAGTCACCTTTAGGCCTGCTTGACACACTGTAGTACACACAGAAATACCATTGGAAAAACTAAAAGACATTAGAGTGCTATCCATGGCTCATGAATAAATTGCAGAAAATTTTGTCAGAATGTTAACAAATAAGGGCTTTATGTGATTTTTTTTTTTATTTTTTATTGCAGATTTTGTGAGGAGAATGATCGTCACCTGGAGGCAAGTCAGAAGTGCCAGCTGGCTGCCCGTGCAGCAGAGCAGTGGATGGGGCTAAGGTTGCAGCTAGTGGGGGTCGCTGTGGTGGGAGGAGTTGGACTAGCTGCAGTGGTGCAGAGACAGCTTGGCACTGCAGATGCTGGTAATCAAGCCATTTTCTTATGTCTTCCATTTTCTCTGTTTCGTTTCATCACTTTTTTTTAATATCATTGTGTCTTCAGCTGTTTTGTATCATTTATGATCTTTCATCTGATCAAAACAGTTAAAATACCTTTTCTAAATAGCATATGAAATAATACTGCACTCACAAGGGGAGGCCGCCAATTGTGAAATTCAGATTCGATTCATACTGCGCATAATAAAAGCTCATGGCCAGAGGTGTAATGTGGCAAAGCACCAAGATGCACTTCTCAGCCGTTGTCGAGAAAATCAACAGTTAAAAGAAACCGTTGCGGTGAAATACTCTCTACGATTAATAATCTTCTACAGCGTCGTGGCGCAGCGGTAAGTGCTCGGATTCGTAATTCGAAGGTCACCGGATCGAATCTCGCGCCATGCAATTTTTTTTATTATTAGTTTTTGTAATTCAATTGCTTATGCATGTTGGTGAAGGCGGATCGCTCTCCAATTGTACCACGTCCATTTTTCCGTTTTTTTAACAGGGTGTACCAAAAGCTCTCCCGTCCGCACTGATTTTCGACGATGTTATAAGTTGCGCTAGGGACCGCATCTACCTTCTTTCGAAGTTAGCAGGCAACTACGCTGTTATGCAGTGGCTCGTTTCGGCCCACTCAACATCTGTCCTTCAAGTGTAACGAGCGAGTAACGGAGTTTATATTTCATACCTGCCACAGCAAATTTGTATTCGTGGGGTCTCTATTCTAATTCGAACGTTTGACTTACGCTACACGTATTCGTTTCGGAATATCGTTTCTACGTCTTCCGTTAACTATACGTGGTTAACATTATGAAGACAATTAATAACATTTGTGAAATACAACTTTGTTTGCGGAAAAAATAATGATGATCGAAGTCGCCAGTTTTTCCACGACAACCGACTTTCAACAACTTATTATATACATAATTGTTGCAACTGATTACCACTGCGCCACGACGCTGTAGAAAATTATTAATCGTAGAGAGTATTCCACCACAACGGTTTCTTTTAACTGTCGATTTTCTTGACAACGGTTGAGAAGTGCATCTTGGTGCTTTGCCACATTACACCTCTGGCCATGAGCTTTTATTATGCGCAGTATGAATCGAATCTGAATTTCACAATTGGCGGCCTCCCCTTGTCAGGCTTGTAAGCCAATGCTGAAATACTGCTTGCAAAGCCACAGTAAGTCAGTCAGTAAATAATGTTTTAGAAAACATTCCAGAATAATTGCTAAATTAACTAAGTCAAGTTATTTTAATGGCACTGATTACATTCCAAATTTGACACAGAAGGTTTTTAGAAAACACTTTTGTTGTTGAGCCTGTTCAGCAAGTAAGAAAGTTATTTTTAAATTATTTTATTTTGTGTTTATTTGTTTCCACAGTGCTGCAATATTTTAGAAATGTGACTTATAGTGTAACTGAAATTTATCAGTTTTCTTTTAGTACTTGTTTTGCTAACTACACACTTTTCATTATTCAGTGTCAATTGCCACTTTTTACACCATACAGATAACTTATCTAAATTATTTTGCAATTGGTTCTGATCATTTGATGACTTTACAAGACAGTAAAGGACAGCATCGTTTGCAAACAGTATGAGGCCTTCCCCAATAGTCTCGTAAATTGTTTATATAGATCAGGAACAGTGGAGGGCCTGTAACATATCCTTGGGAAATGCCAAATATTAATACCCTAATATATCTTCTTTCCTTTCTATACACTAGTGAGCATATCAAAGTTCTAGCACTTCTCACCCATGGTGAAATTTAATATATTTCAGTTTGGATCACAATTGTTTGTCATACCAGATTGAGTCTATGATGTATTACGTCAATGTGCAAGGAATTGCAGAAAAGCTGAAAAATGACATGAGTGCTTTCATAGATGGCCCTCCTTCTGGTAAGATTGAGTAAGACTGTTATGGGACTGGAATAAAATGAGCCTAGTGGTTTATTGGATAGGTCTTGACCTGAGCCATTCACAATGATATGACTCGTGTCCAGGGATTGACTGTGGGTGTGGTGTATGGATGGACTAGGATATTGTGGTTAGCAGAATACCACTTTTTGTGGAGTGGGAAGGATTGTGGTTAGGATATTCCACACTTTATGTGGGTGTGACTATCAACTAGTTCTCCACCAGATTGTGGCCACAAGCAGAGGTGACTGCCCAGCGGCGGAACACACTGCTGACAAGGGGAAGCCCTCAGGCATGACAAAGCAACCAATTCAGTTCATGTTTGGTGCAGGTTGCTTGTGTACCATTTAAATTGAAGGACTCTTTTCACTCATTACTCTCCCCCCCCCCCCCCTCCCTCCCATAATGCCCAATCAACTCAATATTGATGAAATTAATAAATAATAGAACACTGAGCATTTTTCATCATTGTATATAGGATTCACAAATGCTTGTTTCAGGAAAAGGAAACCCTTACAACAGCAACTTTTATACCAACAAATTCAATCAGTGCTCTTTGAAGAAAGCACCCAAGCAGCATGCTGAGACCCCTGGCTGGGGAACAGAGGACCTATGTTCAATTCCTACAAACATTTTGTAGTTTTTTCATATATTTTTCTCATTATCAAAATTTGTGGGAATAGGGGGATCAGAGAGGTAAAACAAATCAAACATGAATAATAATGTGGGAGATGCATAAATGTCTCAAAAAACTTGGTGTAGTGAAGAATTAAAGTTAATTCTTATTGTATGAAAACAACTCCAAGTAACAGTGCTTTATTTTAAGACCAGTCTTGGTGGGGAACAATGTAGCTGGTCAAGGACTGCGTTCATTAGATGTTCTTGATGCTGCAAATTTATTTGCTTCAAATGTTTATATGACACTTAAAATCAATCTAGTTGTTCAAAGGAGTGTAAGGGTATGTAACATTGTGAGTAAAAGAGTGAACATAAAATGACCAGGATTCAATTATTGTACTTTTGATTAATCAGAGTCACTTCACTAAACGAGACGAGAGCTGAACCTGCTGCCCATGTCTGAGGCCTTGCATGCCTTACTCAGTGTCAATGGCTCCTACAAAACCCTTGTTATCTGCATCCCCCCCCCACGCACACACACACCAGTGTCTCTGAGTTATGTGCCCTTACAACACATCGTTTGATCCCAAAATCTTCCTGGCCCTATTCTACACTAGCCCCTTAGCCCCTGCCTCACACCCACCTCCTGCTCTGCCTCAGGAACCATAACTTTATTCATCCTGCAGCCCACACCCTGTTCCCCACAGACTCTCCTTCATCTGTTCTGTCTGCCACTCCCAGTCCACTCTTCCATGACATCATTTGCAAGAACTCACTTTTGCCATCTCCCCCCCCCCATCCCCCCCCCCCCCCACCCCAACCAGCTGCCTTTCCAATCCTTCCCTTCTGCTCCCTGTGGCTACTGGCTATGATGGTTTTTCCATAAATACTATTGCCCTTCAAAGGAAGTAGTATTAGTTATGCCGATAAGAAGAATGATAAACAGCCTTCTCACTCTGTAAGGTTACCTTTCGTTTACGGAGTCACTGACTGCATAAGGAAAATTCTTCAAAAAATTGTATGAAGATCACATTTTTCTGTCAGTACAAAATAAAAGACTTTTTGCAACCCATGAAAGGTTACTTGATTTCTTTAAAGTGGCGTGTGGTTGTGACAGTGTCTATATGGACAAAAGTGAGAGGACAATAAAAGCACGGCCCACATGTTGCCTAGATTGTTTCAAGCACATTGCAGAAGTTTCACTGGGACTCCCTTACAAATCCTCCATATACTCCTGATATTTCCCCATGTAATTTCCATATTTTTAGAACCCTGAAAAAAGACATTTGTGGCCAATGATTTGCTTGGGATGAAGAGGTGCATGCCTGGGTGCAATCATGGTTCTGTAGGCAACCACAAATACTTTTCAATGAAGGCATTGACCACAGTGTCTCATAATGGGATAAATATAGGAACAGCTATCATGATTAATAGACAGTTTACTTGCTCCCCCCCCCCCCCCCTCCCCACCAGTCTCATTTTCATATTACTGCCCCCTTATATGAATGCTAGCTAGAGAATGTAAAACATATACAAGTAAAGTCCAAGAACAAAAGTAATTTCAATAGAGATGACAACTGCAAGATTTCTGCTTCATGATTTCCTGCAATCAAGGGAGTAAATACATTGGTCTCCAACAGGACATGCCCTCTATTTTTACTGACAATGAGGCAAATGTTGTTTACATTGTAAGATTTTGTGTGATGTCTCTTCTCTATATATTGAGTGTCAGATTTTAATGTGTTGCAGAGTGTTTTGGTCACCGTTGTACTTAAGTAGTCCTACAACCATAGTCGTCTGTCCCCTTTTTAACTGTGTCTTTGCTGGTATTTTACCTTTGATTTTATCTAGTTATTTTGCTGTGTTCTGCCTGAGTTTACAGTTGGTCTTTCATGAATCTCACAATGTGAATGTTGTTTTTTAATACTTGTGTAATGAAACAACTTGATATATATATATATATATATATATATATATCTAAAAACAAAGATGATGTGACTTACCAAATGAAAGTGCTGGCAGGTCGACAGACACAAACAAACACAAACATACACACAAAATTCAAGCTTTCGCAACAAACTGTTGCCTCATCAGGAAAGAGGGAAAGCAGAGATACGTTCTGTGGGGGCTTGGTAACCAGCTACAATGGGACGGCCAGGATGATTGGGTTTGTGAATTTTAGGAAGAAGGTAGAAGGTAGGGGTGCGGGGTGTCGGTGGGGTCAGGAGGTTGATGGAGTCAGGTGAAAGGTTTTGTAGGGGGCCTAAGGTTCTGAGGATTCCCTGAAGCTCCGCCTGGACATCAGGAATGGGATTACCTTGGCAAACTTTGTATGTGGTGTTGTCTGAAAGCTGACGCAGTCCCTCAGCCACATACTCCCGACGATCAAGTACCACGGTCGTGGAACCCTTGTCCGCCGGAAGAATGATGATGGACCGGTCAGCCTTCAGATCACGGATAGCCTGGGCTTCAGCAGTGGTGATGTTGGGAGTAGGATTAAGGTTTTTTAAGAAGGATTGAGAGGCAAGGCTGGAAGTCAGAAATTCCTGGAAGGTTTGGAGAGGGTGATTTTGAGGAAGAGGAGGTGGGTCCCGCTGTGACGGAGGACGGAACTGTTCCAGGCAGGGTTCAATTTGGATAGTGTCTTGGGGAGTTGGATCATTAGGGGTAGGATTAGGATCATTTTTCTTCGTGGCAAAGTGATACTTCCAGCAGAGAGTACGAGTGTAGGACAGTAAATCTTTGATGAGGGCTGTTTGGTTGAATCTGGGAGTGGGGCTGAAGGTGAGGCCTTTGGATAGGACAGAGGTTTCAGATTGGGAGAGAGGTTTGGAGGAAAGGTTAACTACTGAATTAGGGTGTTGTGGTGCCAGATTGTGTTGCTTGGAATTTTGAGGTTTTGGAGGGAGTGGAGCTGGAAGTGGGAGACTGAGTAGATGGGAGAGACTGGGTTTGTGTGCAATGAGAGGTGGTTGAGGTTTGCTGGAAAGGTTGTGAAGGGTGAGTGAGTTGCCTTTCCGGAGGTGGGAAACCAGGAGATTGGATAGCTTTTTGAGGTGAAGGGTGGCATGCTGCTCTAATTTGCGGTTGGCCTGTAGGAGGATGCTCTGAATAGCCGGTGTGGATGTGGGAGAGGAAAGATTGAGGACTTTTATTAAGGATAGGAGTTGACGGGTGTGTTCATTGGCTGAGTTGATGTGTAGGTGAAGGATTAGGTGGGTGAGGGCAGTGGATTGTTCAGTTTGGAACTGGTATAGGGACTGATGGAAAGAAGGGTTGCAGCCAGAGATGGGAACTTTAAGTGTGAGGCCTTTGGGGGTTATGCCAAATGTTAGACAAGCCTGAGAAAATAAAATATGCGAGCGTAATCTGGCTAGGGTGAAGGCATGTTTGCGGAGGGAATGTAAATAAAACTTAGTGGGGTCGTTGTGGGGGTGTTGTGAGGGTGACATGGTATTAGAAGGTGGAAAGTGTAAGATGAGGTTGAAATGAAAATGAAAGATAAAAATATATGGGGAGAGATAAGGGTGAACTAGAAAATAACTGGAGATCTGGTATGAAAAAATGCGAAAAAGTGTTGGTTAAGTTGATCCTGTGGTGAACTTGGGTTGGTAGACAGCGATGTGCATGAAGGTTAGGTGGTTGTGTTGCCGCTAAAACACGTTAAAGGACGGAGAAATTCGGGAAAATTTCGAAAAAAACGTGTAAATGTATTAAAAGGCGTGGTGTTGTGGTGAAAGATTACGAAAATGGGGCTAACAATTGTAAATAATGATGTAAAAACCTGTGGAGAGCGGCTAAAAATGATCAGTGATGTACGAAAAACGGAAGTGGAAATAAAGTAAAAGTTATTAGAACTAGCCGAAATGGTTGTTTAATACGTGAAGGCAGCTGTTATTGAACTAGAAACGGTTAGCGGTATTGTCGAAAGCGCGAAATAAAAATTTTTTGGTTATGGTTTGGCAGTGGGTTACGTATTATAGAGTATATATAGGCGGGATAAATTTGTATTACGGTAAAAAGGGAAGGTGAATAGAAAGTGAGACTACTGGTAAACGCAGAAAGAGAAAATAAAGAGAAAATAAGACGACAGGAAAGATTTCAAGATGCAACAGCGACAATAACAAACGTAATTGTTGGGTTCAAATTAATGATATGGTTATAATAGAGGGAAACATTCCACATAGGAAATATATATCTAAAAACAAAGATGATGTGACTTACCAAATGAAAGTGCTGGCAGGTCGACAGACACAAACAAACACAAACATACACACAAAATTCAAGCTTTCGCAACAAACTGTTGCCTCATCAGGAAAGAGGGAAAGCAGAGATACGTTCTGTGGGGGCTTGGTAACCAGCTACAATGGGACGGCCAGGATGATTGGGTTTGTGAATTTTAGGAAGAAGGTAGAAGGTAGGGGTGCGGGGTGTCGGTGGGGTCAGGAGGTTGATGGAGTCAGGTGAAAGGTTTTGTAGGGGGCCTAAGGTCTCCCTCTTTCCTGATGAGGCAACAGTTTGTTGCGAAAGCTTGAATTTTGTGTGTATGTTTGTGTTTGTTTGTGTCTGTCGACCTGCCAGCACTTTCATTTGGTAAGTCACATCATCTTTGTTTTTAGATATATATTTCCTATGTGGAATGTTTCCCTCTATTATAACCATATATATATATATATATATTTTAATGAGATATTGCCTGTTCTTATTTCAGGTGAGGTTGCTGATTACCTTGCGTTATAGCACCCTAAACCACTAATAATAATAATAATAATAATAATTGAAGTAAATACCTAACCATGGTGTGCAGGGAATGGAAACAGCTGCCAGGAAATTTTCCATCCATCTCTTTCACTGACGGTTATCAGTATCTACCCAATAATGATTTCTAAACAATAACAGCTTGAAAAATGTCACCCAATAACTCCAATTCTTCAAAACAAATTTGGGGAAGATTCCTTTTTATTAGTGAATGGTCTTGAACAGTGTTAAACTAATTAGGTCTTGAACAGTGTTAAATTAACCAGGGACACCAGAAGAGATCTGAAGAAGATCCCAGCACAGTGATTGACATGTGAGGAAGAAATTTGAGGAGGAACAACCTAAAAGATTCGGGAGAGGGCAATGAATCGTATGTCACGGCCCAGTACAATGGCATTACTGAAAATATTTTGCCTCGTGGCAAACAGATTTACATGTAATTTGTATTTCATATATTTATTATGTGGGCTAATATTATGTTAAAAACCAGTTTTCAAGCAAGACATGAGAGTAAATGAAACAGCAAAACTTACTTGCTTGAAATTATCTTACAGTTAGCATTTGAAACTAACTCTGTTGTTTTATATTATTTCATTTCAGGTTTGGTGGGACTTGCCATATCTTATGCTCTATCAGCAACAGGTGTATTAGGTGGTGTTGCAAATGCATTTGCAGAAACAGAACGTGAAATGGTGGCTGTGGAACGAGTATTGCAGTACGTCCAAAGTGTTGAGAAGGAATCTCAAGGTGGTGAACAACCACCATATGGGTGGCCAGCTCAAGGAGTTGTGTCCTTCAATGGTGTTGTCTTGCGTTACAGGTGAACACCTTTAAAACTCTATAGCTGCAGTTTGTAAATGCTATCAAATGAATTGATATTTGGATGCTACAGTAACTGAGATGTGACTGCTTTTTCATAAAACTATCAGCAGTTGATGTATACCTCACGACATTTGTTTTGACAAACTACAAGCATATCTGCTGTTAAGAGACTTTAGTTATTGCAGTACTTGGGAGTCTCATGACTTTTGTGACACTGACATTGGATGTTGTGGTGGTATTATTTCTTATAAGTAGAAGTGGAGAGGAGACTATGACAAATGGTACTCATTGTGCTATATAAAAGGATATTTCCTTCTGTATCTACTTGACAACATCACATTATTTCTGAAGTGAACAACACTGCTGTAATTGCTTCTTGTTATCTATTCTGTGTTGAAGATGAATGGTGATGACCTGTCCATAGTCTTCGACTATTTAGCAAGATTTTTTAAATGACTATTTTTACAACCATTTGCACAAAGCTACTGAGACAGTTGAGCCTTACTCTTAACCATTTTGTGTCTCTAGACTTTGTTTATTCAATTTTGTCAACCAAGTTTTTGAAAGGCATCATCACCACTCTAAAACCCAAATGCAGGAAAATTACATGTAACACTAAAAAAAGTAAAACTTCTCTATAAACTAAATGGAGTACAAGGAAACAAATCTGTAAATTTACATATCTCTGTAAGTCACCATTACATTATTGAGTATGTTCCATAGTAAAATGCTGACTATATCATTGATATATATGAAGAACAGAATTGGACCCACTACACTACCCTGAGGGACACCTTTGTTTATATATTTCTTTTATATGAATGCGTGGTGTCTGTTATATTAGACATGTTCAAAAGAACAAATACCATGCAGAATCCACAGCTGTGTATTATGTATTATGTAAATTGAAGGTGGAGAGGGGATGTGAGGAAAGGGATAGGAAATAATTATTGATGCTAGCTGCATCAGGACTTCATGTGGAATCAGCGGTGATGACTGAAAATGTGTGCTGGACCTGGCTTCAAACCTGGGATATCCTGCTTACTAGGCAGTTGTGTTAACCACTTTGCCATCTGGACACATTTTTTATTGCAGTTGCACAGACTATCTTGTTATGTCCCTCAGCTGGTCCACACTTCCACCTAGTGCCACCTGTCTGCAATTCCCATCTATGTCCTCCATGTTTGCTATTTTGACATACCTGCAGGAGGTCAAATGTGATTGTGCATTTGCACTGAAGGTGATGGATTCATAGCCCTTTGAGATTACTCGGTTATATGAATGTGTGGGATCTGTTCTTTTGGACATGTCAACATCCCTCAGGAGTCTCAAAGTAGCAAACGTGGAGGACATGGATGCAGACTGCAGGTAGATGGTGCTAGGTCAGAGTGTGGGTCAGCCAGAGGCCGCACCGAGATAGTCTGCACATTTGCGATAAATGCTGTGCCCAGATGGTGCAGCGGTTAATGCAACACCTAGTAACCAGGAGATCCTGCATTCGAGTCATGGTCCAGTACACATTTTCATTCATCACCACTGAGTCTGCCTAAAGTCTCAATGCAGCTGACTTCAATAATTCTTTCCCATTCTTTTCCTTTCTCTCCGTCGACCTTCAGTTTGCATAAAACATAATGTGTATTTCTTGTCTGACAATTATTTTACTAGAAATTTATCATCAGCAGACCTGTAAGCTATTCAAAATGAACACCATCTGATTGTGTATATTCTGTACGCCACTTGCACATTCGTCCGAAATACGGCCTAGTCAGAATGTTGCGGCGGCGTATCCAACGCCTCGGTCGTGCACGGCGAAACCGGGTCATCATCTTCCTCCGACGAAATGGATATAACTTCCTGTTCGACCTCCACGTCCGACGTGTCCGACGCCATTTCCTCCTTAACATTTAAACAATGAATTATATGGCAGTCGGCATGTATAACTTTAAGGCGTGATATCAAAGCTTCATCGCCAATATTGAAGTCATTAGACACAAATATAACAAGTCCGGTATGTCGTATAACCATTCCCGGTTTATTCTTAACATTAACCGTCACAGGTCGTCCTTCTACAATACGTTTCAAAATAGAGGCAAATGGACGCCAACGAAGCCAATCGAATTCCTCGAATACAATAACATTATGTACACGAGGATCATATCCGCCAAATCCAAATTCCGAACAAAACGGAAGATACACATGTTGCTTACGGGATACTACCTTTTCAACAAGCGTGGATTTGCCTATATTTGTGTCTCCATAAAGGTACAATTGTTTCTTACGCGCCATTTTGGACCGAAAGGCCTCATTGTACCACCGGACCACGCGGCCCGCCCAACCATTATACTTCAGGTGGCACTCGGAAAGGGCACGTACAATGCACTTCTTCGCCTGAAATGATTCAAAGTATTTCTCTATAAATCTAATACGCGACCAATTGTTGACCAATTTTGCACCTTGTTTTCCACTTAAGACTAGAGCCATTTGTTTTGTATTCCTCTTACACACTTAATGCTTCTAGCTTGTTCAGTGCTCTGCTTGACAGTTGTTAAGGAAAAACTGACACTTGCTACAGAACAACTGCAATTGCTGTGGAAAGCGTGACCAAAATTATAATAAGGAAATGTAGAAGACGAGATGTGTTAAATGCATAAATGCTCTGTATTCATTCAGCGGTTCATGCAATATGATGTTTGACAAAGTTTGTTGTGTGATATTCTGTGTTGTACAGCATGTCTGCAAAATGCCATTTGAATGCTTATAATTGTGGATGACCAGCTGGATGGCTCAAGGCATTCAAAGTGCCACTACTGTGGCCACAGTAATGGGTGTGTTCAAAACTGCCATCTCGCAATTAAAATAGGCTGATGAAGGTGGAAATGCTTTGCAAAAGTATTCTGTTGGTCGTAGGTGTACTAATACATCACAAGAGAATTGATACAAAGACCTAGTGGGGAAAAGGAACAGACATCTCACTCCTAGGCACACCCTTGCAGACCCTGCAGTCGCCACTGGTATGTGTGACTGCCAGAACCATTTCACGGTGATTAAATCATGATGGTTTGCTCACTCAGAAGACTTTTAAATGCATCCCTCATTTTGAGAAAGAGTTTGTTCGTGTAGGAAGCATGTTATTTTGGTTTGGGGTCAGCAACAGTGATCCAGCATGATTATGTCTGACAGATCATGCTTCACTGTGGCAAGTGGTTGTGGCTGTTAGTTAGTGAGAAGAGAGAGGGGAACACATTACACACCACAGAATGGTCATGAACATAATTCATGTGGTGCACCTGGGCATTATGGTGTAGGCAGGCATTATGCACAGTGGCTGAACACCACTGCATATCTTTGCACAAGGTATCATTACTGCACAGCAGTATTGCAGGGAAACTAGTCTGGATCATGTCCAACTGTTTAGGAGTGTGGTGGGTCCTTACTGTCTGTCTGTGGATGATGGTGCCCTCCCACACAGGAACCGCTGAGGTGTCAGACACATTGGAGTATGAAGACATTGAACATATGGAATGATCTCTGTACTCCCTGGACCTAAACCTTATAGAGCATGCCTGGGATGTTCTTGGCAGATGTATTGCTCAATGGACACCAACTCCCTGAATAGTGCAAGAACTGGAAACTGCCTGTTGAGAGGAGTGGGACATTATCTTCTAAGCACTACTCAACAATTTGGTAGCCAACACCAGTAATAGGTGCAAAATTTGCATTAGTGTTTGAGGAGGGCATATTCCATACTGAGAGTCCGATATCAACCTTTATGTTGAGGGGTTGACCTGTGTCAAGCACGAATATTATTTTATCTGGTTTCCTGTTTTCACATGTGGTGAAATCTGTACCGTTTGTCATTGTAAATATACCGCTCCACCTCTATTACATATATACTGTGTTTCATGTCATCCATCTGTGCCTGTAATTATTTCTGTCCAACAGTGTGTGTGTTTTTTAGCTGCTGACTACCAGTGTAGTATAGTTAATAGTGCCAAAATCCTTTAACAAGTGTAAGGATATTCTTGTAACCCAGTCTTTCTTGTCAAAAGCATCAATTACCATTTTTGTAAACTCTGTAATGGCCAGTATTGTACTTCTCTCACTTCAGAAACCAAACTGTGCTTCATTAGAAAGGTTGTATTTACTCATGTAACTTACTACTTTATCATTAAGGATTGATTCAGTTATTTTTGGGAATGCAGACAGTATTAAAACTCACCTGTGGTTTTCGATACTCTCCGCATGACCTCTCTTTAATAAGGATGCAAATTGTGCTTGCTTTTAGGTACTCCAGAAAATATCTGAAATATAGAACTATTTATTAAGTTTGTTAATGGAGCTTATATGCTGTCTACACACTCCATCCTGACAGAGACTGGAACTTCATCTATGCATTGAGAGTTATTTCTGCAGTTTGAAATAAATGTAATTGTAGTCCACTGAGCTGTTTCGTGGTAGGATGGGAAACTTTATTATTGAGTATTAATATACTGAAAAATGTTCATCAAGCAGTAATCATATGTCTGTTTTCTACCATAACACTGAAATCTTTTTGATGTACATATGTTTTACATTCTTTCCCAAAATAGATGGATTTATAGTTTGAAGTCCTAATTTTGAAAACATAAAAATTGTAAAACTTGTATTTTTGTAGGGAGGATGTTGTAGCTTCACTCCAGGGAGTGAGCTTCGAGACTCGACCTGGAGAAAAACTTGGTGTGGTTGGACGCACTGGAGCAGGAAAAAGCTCTCTTTTGGCAGCACTGTTTCGTCTAACAGATCCTTCTTCAGGGAGAATCACTATAGACCGTGTAAATACTGCTTCCCTTAGTCTCTCTACTTTAAGGTAAATAAATACAAATACTTTTACAATTGTAATATAGCCTCATATCTGTCTCTACCTGCACATGTACTCAACACTTGAATTTTGAAGTAATTTTATTATTATTTTTGAATTAAAGTTCAGGTTGTATACTATTAGTCTCAATATTTCAGTATAGGCTTGAGAGCGTTTATCCTGGAATGTGAATTTGATATACTGAAATTTTGAGTGTTTGTGAGTATACGGTGTTCATCAACATTTTATTAAAAGCTATGCATGGCAGTGAAAGACTGTGCTTTAGGTAAAAATGGACTGTTTTTAATGTAGTTCCCTCGTGGGTCAACACATTCTTCCAGTGCCTTTTCAGTGACTGGGTTCTTTCCCTAAAGTATAATTCTGGAAGATATGAAAGATACCCTACTATATCCTTTATTTAATTGGATAGATAAGAAATCTACTCACCAAGCTGCGGCAGAACCCACTCACATAAAAGACTGTTGTGATTGGGAAGCTTACGGAGCCAGTGGCTCCTTCATTAGGCTGAAAGGTTAAAGGGGAAGAAAGAAGGGTTCTAATACTGTGCAAGCAAAATCGACGCCTCTCTCACATCAGTTGACTTACTTGATATGCACAGCTGATATTCTTCTCTGGATAGCTGGCTACGTCGATCTCCAAAACCTTCTTCTCTAAATAATAATGCTGGTTACGGGAATTTATCAGACCCCCCCCCCCCCCC
Organism: Schistocerca americana; assembly: GCF_021461395.2. NCBI lineage: Eukaryota > Metazoa > Arthropoda > Insecta > Orthoptera > Acrididae > Schistocerca > Schistocerca americana. The sequence continues at coordinate 299,284,617 of NC_060119.1, read as the reverse complement.
CCCCCCCCTCTCTCTCTCTCTCTCTCTCTCTCTCTCTCTCTCTCTCTACTCTTGAAATAAGTGAATAATTGCAGAATACTTTTAGTTTTAGTTTAGCCTTGGTATATTTCAGCTTCCACAAAGAACAAATTCACCACTTCTCACATAAATATTCGATTGTTTGCAAGTCAACTGATTTGTCTAGCATTAGATTCGATTAAATACATTTTTAGCATAGTTTTTGCAACCACATAATTATGAACATGTCTTATTTCTAGCAAGTCCAACACTGAAGTTCAATTAAATGTATATAATCAACTGTTCATTTTTCTTTAACAATAATTACAGACACTAAAACAGCAAGGAATACTGCATGATTACTTCTTGCCATACGGCTTCCGTGGCACGAGCGGCAAACACTTGTCGATGCCATTCGACCATCGCGTCTACCTTGTGCTTGTGACTCCTTTCCAGCCTGCACACACAAACATGTGTCCGCAGAGTATGTACGTTCTCTCACACTTATTTTTAAAATATCGTGTGTTCGAGACAGTAGAAGGATGAATGGTTGTGGAATTTATGCGGAAATTCTCAAAGCACTACAGGGTGAAAGAAAAGGACTGGAGAGGTCTGTGAAAGGGGTTGATTTTGGGAAAGTCACCCAGAATCACAGATGAGGGGAGACTTACCATATGGGATGAGAACAAAAGACTCTTTCCTTCCTCAGGGGAGACTTACCGTATGGGACCTGCAGTTGTGGGTGATGTTCCTAAAATCTACACCTTTTTGTAGACCTCTCCAGTCCTTTTCCTTCACCACTCTTCCTTCCCCTTCAACCCTTCTGCCTGAAGAAGGAGCCACTGGCTCCGAAAGCTTGCCAATCACAATAGTCTTTTGTGTGTGTGCGTGTGTGTGTGTGTGTGTGTGTGTGTGTGTGTGTGTGTGTGTGTGTGTGTGTGTGGCCGTGCCTCCTACCATCGCTTGGAAAGTAGATTTCTTATCTATCCAATTAAATAATTTTATGAATAATTGGTTGTTTTTGTTGTTATATTAGCCCACCTATATCCTTGTATTGTAAGCATCCTGCGCACACTTACACATAGCCAAGGCAATGTATCTTTTTTTTTAACCGTTAATCATTTTTGTGCTTCTGCCAATACAAAATGGCACAGCCCATTGATTAACTGGGATGTTGTGTGGTAATTCATTTCTGCTATCACTGAAAATGAATTACAGCAAAGTACTCCACTTTGTGAATGGGCTGTTGAATATTTAATTTTCTTCTACCAGTAAATTTATTCAGAAGTATAAAGTAGCACAAGTTATTGTGAAGGGGCAGATTTTATTAGAATTATGTGAGAGTTCATTGAGGCTCATGTGTGAAATGGTAATAAACTAGGCACTGAGCATAGTTTGAACACTTTTAACAGAACATGGAGACAGAGACCAAGGCATTTAGGGAACTGAACTTTATATATCAGTTAATCTAAACAGACAGCTAAATTCATATCTATCATAATAAATTAATTTGTTTGAAATACAGAATTCTGATTTCTATATCGGGTAAGTGCAACTACAATCTGTTATCAGAATAAATGTTGTATTTCGAGTGGAAACTCAGGTAAACATTAATCAATGTACAATTTTTCTCATTTCAAATCTTCCAAAAATATAATACAAACAATGGAAAATTTGTGTGTGTAATATTGTAATAATACAATAAAATATTTTGTTATATGTTTTCAACCATAATAATATTTGTTTAGAATATATGGCAATTGAAAATAAGTTCTAGACCAGGATTCCAACATACTTCTCCTGTTTATCAGTAATAGTTGCCTTAACCATTACAATATCTGAGCTTCAGTCCTGATTCAAATTTTCATTATCAGTACATTTCCACTCATTAATTCCAAATGCTACTATCAGAAGTTCTCCTAGGAGTTATGTGGAAATAGCACCACTGGGTGAATGGAATTTATTATGGAGGACGGAAGTTTACCCTGCCCCAAGGGATATGTATAAATAAATGAAAAGCACAGTAATGTAGTATTCAAAAATCATAGGCAGAAACATCCTCCACATACAAAAAATGTAGTTTCCAGTCTGAGTCTTGTACAGATTTTCAGTTGTCATAACATATCGCAGTTCAGCATATGAGATGTGATCAAAAAGTAATTAGAATTTTTTTAAAAAAGTAATAGGAATGTTTTAATTGCATGTGCTTTATACAAACAACCCAAATTTTTTAAGTCTTGTTGATACACATGTTCCTGATGTATGTTTGCTGCATTATCATATTTAGTTAATTGTTGACAGTCGGAAATGTTATACACGTTTTCAAGTGCTCATCTAATTTTTACTTTCAAAGAAGATGGATAAAAGAAGTTACATTAAATTTTGCCTGAAAATTGGAAAGCACTGTATTCAAAATGTTGACTGTGGCTTTTGCTGAATCTGCTGTGAGTAAGACAAGAGTTTATGAGTGGCATAAATATTTCAAGGAGGGTTGAGAAGATGCTGAAGATGATGACTGCCCTGGATGACTTTCCACATTGATTACTGATGACAATATGGCAGAAGTAAAGAAAATGCTTCTGGAAAATCATCATCAGAGAGGCTACTGATGCCGATGATGTCGCCGTATCCTTTCGCTCATGCCAAGCAATTGTTTTGGATGTTTTGTGTATGAAACATTTAGCAGAAAAGTCTGTTATGAAATGGTTGAATTTTGAGCAAAAACAACATCATGTAGACATCGGCCAGGAGTTGCTACATGAAGTTGGCAGTGATTCAGAATTTTTAAAGAAAGCCATAACAGGTGATGAAACATGGGTGTACAACTATGACATAGAAAGCAAGACCAAATTGTCCCTATGGAAATAGACTGAAAAGCCAAGACAAAAAAATTGACAAGTTCAATCACATATGAAGATTCTTCTCACTGTTTTCTCTGATTTCAATGTGGTAGTGCATCATGAGTTCCTGCCTTGTGATTGTACAGTCAATAGTGAATACTACCTGGAAGTTATGCACCATGTCCTTGAAGCAATCCAAAGAAACTGATAAGAATTGTGGCAAAACCACTTGTGGAAATTACATCATGATAATGCTCCCACTCACACCTCAATGTTTTTTCATGATTTCTTGGGAAAAAAAGAAGAAGAAGGAAGGAGAAGTAAATAAAAAAAGACCATTATTTTGCAGTGAACACATAGTGTGTAATGGAGCGATCACTCTGTTGTAGAAATAATTCAAAAGCCATTATGTTGTCTCAGCCACTGTATTCGCTCGAAATGGATACCTTCAACTTCTTTATATTTCTGAGGCTGAAGAGAACCATGAAAGGACATCATTTTGATCAGATAAATACAGCATTATTGAAGGAGCTAAATTCCATAATGAAAAATGAGTTTCAGAAGTGCTTCCAGGACTGGAAAAAGTGCTGGCACAAGTGTATTGTATCTAAGGGGATTGATTTGAGGCAGAAAAAGTTGATGGTGATGAATAAATAAAGACTCTTTAAGAAAAACAAAAATTCCCATTTCTTTTTTATCACACCTCTTATGTGAACGAGTTGCATCCTATCATTCCTATCAACTTGTTCATTTAATTTTACTGCATTTAATTTATTTTCTATTCTTTAGAGCGCTTGGGACATAATTAGATCAAATATGATCAATGATTATTAGCCTTTCTCCCAGTTAATTGTCCAGTGCCTAAATTTGATAAACTCTAATAGTAATGCCTAGGAGGCGGACTCAGTACATTTTTCAGACCTAAATTTCTTCTCTTTGATGAAACACAGGGACATGTGAATTCATAACCTTCCAAACTGCACATGCTTTGGTTCCCAGCTACACTCTATCAGCAGTCTCATCTGAGCACAACACACAACTAAATGCCTGCACAGGTTTTTGATGCAGCATCTGATGCCGCAAATTCTTCATACTGGTAGCTATAATCATTCCTATTGATCACACGTCGTCTACCATCCTTGTATATTTTTGCTTTTTATTTTCCACATGTACCTGTGCCACATAAACTTGAGATCCTTGACCTAACCAATCCCCCTCCCCCCTCTCTTCCTTATCACAATACATGCATACTCCTAAACCACATCCATTCCTTTTCTTCCACATTTTTGCATGTTTTTAATGTATTTCATTCTCTTTAGGTATAGACAGAATTCACAGGATGCCAAATTTGGTGAATAGGATTGATGTTCCAAGCACTCTTACTTCAGACCATTCATTGTTCTCATTGTGCATGGATGCATTTATTTTTCTTCTTCATCATTGTCTTCTGCTTTTTTTCCCCAATACTTCTAGAAGATATATGTATAATTTCACCTGTTATTGCTTGCTTGATAAGCAATTGAAATAATTCTTTTGTAATACCACAGAATCTCTAGGAGATGAAACTAACATCCCATCAGTTGGTGCTTCATTCTCCTGCTTTGATTGCTGTGCACAAATTGATGGACTCTTATCTCATCAACAGCATTAAAGAGGTTGTCGTCAAAACCAGTAAACTTCTTTTCAAATTGGCCCAAATGTTGCTGGGACCTTTTTTCCTCACATTTACTTTTGGTGAGCACTTAATGAATGTAGCACTCATCTTACACAAAGAATTGGCAAAAATTAATACTTTATGTGAAAGCAATCATATTTTCTCTTTTGATTTATGCATGGTGTCAGCTATTTTATACACATTTGATTGCCAATCGCCCTTGGCAGAGTTTTGGTACTGCTTTTATACTGATCAACTTCAAGGTAAGTAAGGCCATGTTTGAATTTAGCTGCTCCTTTCTTAATTTTTGAAAAAGCAGGAATTCATTCTGTATTAGCATTTGCCAATTTTAGGTGACTTTAGATTGGCAATTAATCATAAGAGACAAGGATTCTATTAATGACACAGTTGTTTATGTTATTTATTTCAGTGAAAAAACACATGACTACTTCAATAAAGATACATATACAAAACTATACACAGGTCAAGAATTTGACACCGACTCGTACAATTTATGAGATGTACCAATGTGAGAAGAATAAAATTAGATTTTACAGCCTATCAAAATTTTATGCATACTAAATCACCTTATTACGTAATCTACTCTAAACTTGCTGGACACCAAGTTTAAATCCAGCTGTTTTAATCTATGCTTTTAGATCAGTTTTTATGTTTTTGTTATACAATTTTTGATGTCATGATAAACATGGCACCAAGATTTTTATGCTCCCTTTTGAATTGTTTTTGTAAGAGGTGCATCAACATTTGACTCGCACTTCAGCAATAAGGTAAATACATCCCCCAGGTCAGGTTTTCTTACACTCAGAAATGTTCCTCACTATGCTAGTACACTTTCGTAAATATGAATACTACATTTTGAATGCCTTTGGATTAAAACAGTGTCCTCATACATTTCATATTGTAGGTTAGTCATTAAGTTTGTATTAGTACCATGAAAGGACAGGCATATAGTAAAGGGTTTTGCTTTTTTGTCTTTTTCCACACAGAGAGTGCCACATGTTCCCTGCCAATTAATGAGATGGGGCAAATTTTTTGTTTGAACTCCTCTACCTCCCATGTCACTCTCATATTGTAATGTTACTGGGCAACTCAGTAAAGAGACTGACAACAAATATAAAAAAGTAAGATTGTGGTAAATAATCAGTAACTAAGCACAATTCAGAAGAATTTTCAAAAATCTGGTCTTTTCTACAACTGCTTGTCATTTTTCTTTAATGATGTTTCTGTCTAAAAGTGATCAGTTTTCATTTGGTCACAATGTACACACACATCACTATGTATTAAAACAGTGTCCTCATACATTTCACGCAGGCTGCAACCAAATTTGTCATCATCATATGCTGTATAGGAGGACCATGTGTTACCACTCATGTGTGACCCATTTCTGCAGCATTTGGATCTAAGGATGGCTGTCTGACACAGTTAAAACAAGTTACTTGGAAAAATAAGAATCCGAAATTAAATTTATATAAAAAACAACAAATTCAACCAACAGGTTTTCACAGAACTGATAAGTGTAAAGACCTTGATTCAGATTCCATAATAATAAATTGTAGGCTACTTCCCTTAGGTATTTGATTGAACAAGTCAGTTCTCTTTCCAGAGGAAGGCTGGTGCATACCACCTGCTGTAGGAATGTAGTTAGTACACTCACCCTGCTTTATTTAGGGGGACTTCTGAAACTAGTAAAGGGCTTCAGCTAACTCACTCTCTGTATAGTTTTTCAGGGCTGCTTCTGTAGTAAGCTATACAAAATAGTGGCTTTGAATGTGAGAAAGTAGGAGAGCTGCCCTGGCGGCATAGTACTACGCCAGCATAATCTAAATAGAAATTGGATTTAAAAATACCTACCAGCAACATAAGTACACAATAAAACATTTATACAGAAGAAACATTAATAAAAATCTTGTAAGTTACTCTAACACCAGCAGTACACTGTATGTAAGATTAGTTTTCTCAGTGGTCTACCTCTTGACAAAAAAATAAGTAGCAGAGGAACGTACATCTACTTATGATGACCTATTATTGGTAGACATTTTCTTCTAATAAAATGAGAATAAAATGAAAATAAAGTAACAGGACTGTGTTGAGGTGTGATTACAGTCAGCATTCTAGTGCATCTAAGAGAATCTTCAATTCTTGAATCTAGGTGATCAGATAATGTGTAAAACCAGCGGCTAATCAGGAATATTTTCAGTTCTCTCTTGACTATGTAGGAACTATGAAATTTTTGCTTTATGGCAAATAAAAATTTTGGAGACAACAATTTTCTGTTGAGAAAGAGACCACAGTCACAGATTGTTTTGAAAATAATTTAATTATGCAGGACATTCATGTTTATTTCTTGTGAAACTCTTAGTATTGTTAGCTGCTCCAGGCAGGAGACCTGCTTTGTTGATACTACACATTTTTGGCTTTTTGACTGAGATATATTGATGTTGCAGTGTTTATCTTTGGCATGACAATGTAGAAGTTGTTGCAGAATCAGCTAAGTAAAAAATCCATGCAATTAATATATCCATTTAAACGTAAAAGCCATCTTTGGAATATTCCTTTGCGTGAGACCATGTGTGTCAGATTCATGTGCTGATCTGAAATTTTTGATTCACGTATTTTACTGTTTGTGTCTCTTCTGTAAACTTGTTTATTGATTTTGTCAATACTCATTTGTATTGTGATGCGTTGTGAAATTTTGAATATTTGCAAGTCCCGCATTAAACTTATACTATTATCGTTAATTGTAGGCTTAAACTTACTTGTGCCTTTTCAAAATTTTTGAGAATAGGAAGTCTATCCTTGTTCAAAACAATTATTCTCTAATTTCATTGCATAATTATATGAGAAATACGTTGCTTTTGGGAATTTTCAGATGCATGCAGAACTGTATTTTTGAAATTTATTTTAAGTTACAAGTGTTGTTGTTAATTTATTTTGTAGCAAATCAGTGTTTGTTCTTCACAGCATATGCCAAAGAATAGGTCATTACAAATTTCAGTGTATATTGACACAAATAAACATTCATTTTTGAGAATTTTTGGAAGTTACTGCTGTACTGTGCATAAACTATTTCATAGTAAATTGGCATTTGTGATTTAGTTACTGTAGCACACATTGTAACCAGCCTATTTTGTTAGATCTACTTTCCCTTTCAAAAGAAGCATACATTATTTTTGTATATAAAAAATCTATTTTTAGGTTTGGTAGCGACCATCATTAACCTCAAAAAGTTTTAGAAACTAGCAATTTTTACCCTGTTTTTCTGTTGCCTTAATAGAAATCTTGTTTTGTGTATTTGCTTCAGTTATTCTAAGGAATTAGTAATTGTTTAGCTCAGCAGATTAAAAATTGTCAGCAGGCTCAATTTAAAGTTATTTGTTCACTGTTTGGTAAAATATTGCACTAGCCATAGTGCAACCCCACTGTGAATGCTCTTCTCAAACATGGGATGAGCTTATTGATGTTCTTAAGCAACTAGACATCTCCCTGGGTACTGTCAGATGGTTGGTAGCTGCTGCAAATTGATGTGTTGGAAGAGTGCCTGAGAGTCATGTACCTGTTGGTACCAAAGATACTGTAAGGACTATCCTTTTCTGCGGATCTTCTCTCCTCTGCAGGAAGTAAGGGGTCTGTCATTACTCATCCATTTGCTTGTGAGTGGTAGGTCTAGATGTCCTGTACAGGGTAGACAGCGTTCAGGCAGCCACTGGGGGGGGGGGGGGGGGGTTGCAACCAACTACAGATTGTGGTACTTGTTGAAACATATGATGCCTGTCGTCTGGACTTTGAGATCATACTTGGATCATTCCAGTGACTTGCAGAGAAGGTTGAGAAAACCAGCCAGGCTCACAGTTTGAACATTGTTCTGAGTCGAGTGAAAAGACTGAATCAGAGACTTTGAAGATTATTTAACTACTAGGCTATGACATTCTGGACTTGGGTATAGGGTTGAAAACTGTAGTGTCCCTCTGAATGGGTGAGGTGTGCACTAAACATCAGTCAGGTAGCTGACTGTGTGCCGAGTGCACACAAGGGTCTCTTTCAGACTCTCAAGCAGTCATCAAAAGCAGTGAAGCTCACATAATACAAGGTACAGAATGCTGGCTGAAACCTGAAATTGATAACATTTTTGGGGGAAATTGTAAGTGTATATCAAAAGGATAGGTGAATGGAAATGGAGGTGATGTATTTTTGCAGTAGACAAGAAACTCAAATCCATTGAGATAGAAATTGAAGCTGCACGTGAGATTGTTTGGGCAAGACTCAGTATCAAGGGTGGGCATAAAATGTGAATTTGACCCTTCACTTTCCCACGAGACTCATCTCCTGATGTAACAAAGAACTTTAGAGAAAACCTCACTTCACTTATACATATGTTATCCAATCATAGTTTAGTCATCATTGGAGTCTTTAATCATCCAACAATCAGATGGGGAGATTACAGTTTTTTTAGTGGTAGATGTGACAAGACATCCCATGAAACATTACTCAATGATTTCTCTGGAAACTACCTAGAATAGACAGTTTGGAATGCCACTTGTGATGGAAATATATTAGATCTAATGGCAACAATTAGATCTGAGCTTTGAGGATGTCCACATCGAAACTGATGTTAGTGAGCATGGAGCGGTTGTGGCAGCAATTATTACCAAAGTACAAATGACAACCAAAACAAGTATATATGTTAAGCAAAGTAGATAAAAAAGCGGTAAAGTCATACATCAATGACAAATTCGAAACTTTCAGTGTAGCACACAAGCATGTAGAGGAACTATGGTGCAAGTTTAAAAGAATAGTTGACCATGCACTAGATAGATAGGTACCCAGTGGAAAAGTTCATAATGTGAGGGCCTCTCCATGGTATATAATCACTGTGAAGAACCTTCTAAAGAAATGATGACTACAGCATAATAGGTGTAAAACAAAATGTAGGGCTATAGATAGAGAGGTGCTGAATGAAACGCATTTTGCTGTCAAGACAGTGATGTGTCATGCCTTTAGTGACTATTGCAGCAGAATATTTTGTCAAATGATCTTTCACAAAACCCAATGAAATTCTGATTGAATGTAAAGGCTGTTAGCAGCACAAAAATTAGTATCCAGTCGTTCATGAATGGGACAGAACTGAAATTGAGAGTAGCAAAGCAATGGCTGAAATGGTTAACTCCATTTGCAACATTTATTTACAAAGCAAAACCTAGGAGAACTGCCCCAGTATAATCCTCATATCACTTAAAATTTGAATGAAATAAGTATTAGCTTCAATGGTGTTGAGAACAGCTGAAATAATTAAAATTGAACAAAGCTTCAGGGCCCAATGGAATCCATATCAGATTCTATAGTGAATTTTTGGCTGAGTTAGCCCCTCTTTTAAATGTAATCTGCCATATAGTTGTTCCTGTGTATATAATTCTCCATAAATTTTCTGAATCCGCACCTCTGTGTGTGTGTGTGTGTGTGTGTGTGTGTGTGTGTGTGAGAGAGAGAGAGAGAGAGAGAGAGAGAGAGTTGAACATTCAGTATGCTAGTGACCTGAAATCAGTGTTTAGTGCATATAGTGTATTATGTGTCATTGGGTGGCATATGTCCATGGGATATGTTTTTAATGATGCTTATATTATTGTGCAGAAAAAGTCATCCCACTCAGATACTGCTGAAAAGGTGTTCTGTGTTATGCTCAATGCTAATGAAAAATGCCTAATCAATGTAGTGGTGTTAAATTTGTCATATCTTATATTCAGTTGAATGCTGTTTACTTGTAATGAGAGCAAAACACACAGAATAATAATATATCCAACTACAACTAACCATGGCTGCTTTGCCACATGGTGTAGTCTTCACACTTGTATCACATATGAGCCATGTAGTTACTGCTGGAAGCACTTTACTGTCACTGTCAAATAATAACTTTGAACTGAATATTACATGAAACTGAGATGAGGCTATTTTCTTAACATGGCACAAGAGTTTACATTTTAAAATGTTTTGTTAGTTTGGAAAGATAATTAAATTGTTGTTCTCCATTGACACTGGGTATTGTGTAAAATTCTCAATCAGCAGTTTAAGTTTGGATTAACTTCCACTACCAATCACAATCCATAGTCAGGAGATCCTTAAGGATGCAGAGTATCTCAAAAACAAGAATAAATATTTATCGAAAGAGATGTATGCTAATGGATGTGGAATAGAAATAAATCTGAAATATATTTTTGTTTAGGAGGTAATAACAGACTTGTCACAGTCATGTAAATGTATGTACACTGAAGTGCATCAGATAATTCTTTGTCTGTTGTAGCTACACATCATCGAGCAGAAAACTGTTTCTGACACATTGTTCTCATTGCTTTACTGGAGGTGTGCAGAAGTCGGATTTTACATAGCACACTATTTGATTGTATTCAGAATTTATATTTCAATTGTTTTTCCTAAGAAATGGAGTAGAAGAAGTAGTCCACCAATAAATCATTCAGATTCCTCTTAAACTGAAGTTTATTGTTGGCTAAACTTCTTATGACTGCTGGCAAGTTACTGAAAATGCATGTTCCCAAGTAATGGACATTATCTGTTCAGATAGATAACAAGTTCAGAGTGCATTTCACAGTTCATTGAATCAGGTTAAATAGACAATTAAATCGAAATGATACTGTCAACAAATCACTGCTTACTTGATCCTTGTCTAATCTAATCATATTCACAGTTGCTTCTAAACTTTTGATAATTGTAGAAAGAAGAAAACAGCAGCTAGCTCTCTGATGGGTCGCATTGCTGTTTACTTTTAAGTTTGTTTTGGTGTAGAAGAATATTATTATATGGCAATGCAAATCCACAGGTCCAGACTGGCAGCAATTCCTCAGGACCCATGGCTGTTCTCAGGAACAGTGCATGAAAATCTTGATCCAGAAGGACGGCACTCACCTGCAGAGCTAGAGACTGCTCTGCGACGTGTTGGGCTTTGGGGAGCTGTGCGAGCTCTTGGTGGTCCTGCTGCTGATGTTGGGCCTGGTGGAAAGAAGCTTAGCACTGGTCAAAGACAGCTGCTATGCTTGGCACGTGCTGTACTGCGCGCAGCAAAGGCAAGGATTAGAGATAATAACTGACAAGTTTAAATTTTCAAAAATAATTTTGTTTTTACTTTTTGTGGATGTATTCATAATTAATTCATACAGCAATGAAGTCAAAGAGAGGTGTTAGATTTAAGGACTTTATGGTTTTGTTATTTTATCATCAGATACTTTTCGCTTTATTGCACTTAAGCATCACCAGTTGTGTACTACTGCAAATAACTTATTTTGTTATTGTATGTTGTTAGACTAAAATCTGTTCTTGCCCAGATGCATTAGTTTTTGGTGCTTACACATACAGGTCACTATTTGCACACACACATACCCGTGGCTGTCCTTTTCCCCTCATGGGCAGTTACAAGTTCAATGATCATCAATAATTAAAAATATTACCAATGTCAGTTTCAACAATAATGCTTTATTATCAAGACTTTGAATAATTGTGACATCAGGGCTAAAGCCAAAAAATTGACTTTCAATGATGGCACAGATATAAATAAATCTTTTTCTGAACCTGTGTCGTAATGACACCAGTGCAACATGTTTGCAGTATGTCAAATGTGGCCATTGGAGAGTGAGTGGGAGCAATATTTTTGAACAAACTAAGGTAGGAATGTTGGTTATTTTTATAAATAAGCATGGACTAATAACTTTAATTGTTCTTTCAATTTGTGCTTTCATGATATCAAGTAGTATGTACCCATTTTGCTTTAAATGTCTTTTAATTGCTACAAATGATACTTCAAGTTATGTATATATGCGTTAAATCAAGTCTAGTAGCAACTGATAAGCTAAGAAAAGAAACAGACCTCAAACTAATTCATGAAGTACCTACTAGATGAAATTCGACATTTTATATGACTGAAAGGTTTTTGTAGGCATGTTCAGCAGTTAAGATATTAATTGCCGTGCTGGTGTACCATCCATGCTAACCGCTGCAGGCATTGTAGGCTCTATAGATGATTGTGACAGTCTACTCTTGAAATCTGTTTAGAAAAGTACATTGCAAGCAGTAAAGTAATCTCAATAACTAGTATATTGAATATCAAAATATCTGACATGCAACCAGCATAGAATGTTGAAGAGGACTGAAGAATAACATATTAACAGAAACCAACTAGCAACTGGACATGTTAATACATTAGCCATATCAACATTGCTCGATCCTCGATTCAAGAACTTACACTTCAGGATGCTTTAGAGTATTTGAAAGCAATCAAAATTATCAGAGATTTGCTAGCATTTGTTGAAACAACTATCAGTGAAGATGGGCAATGCTTTGATACATTACAGGAAAATAGAGAAACCACCTTTGATTTAAGCAGTGAACATTATGAAAAAGCACAAGTAAAGAATAATTTGCAAACTGGAACACAAACAAACTTACCATCAGCAAAATATCACCTTCTGGGTCTTAAACGAGATCCATTAAAAGTATGGAATCACATTAGTTCTGCCTATCCAAGGCTACAAAAAATTCTCTTAAATATTTGAGCTGTATAGCTGTATTGCCAGCTTCTGAAAGACTATTTTCTGCAGCAAGGTATGCTCTCCATCAATAATGAAATATACTGTATGGGAAACTTCCATCAAAAATATATTTATGGTCCATAGACAAAAAGTTTTGGAATATTTAACGTTAAATATAGCTGTATTTAGTGACAAATAAATATGACGTTAGGTATATTTGTATGTTGCATTTTGTGCTGTTCTGTAAATTCATCATTTAACATCAATTTTAAAAACATTAATATTTTGTGGTCAATTATTATCAGTCATCAATGTGTAGATGTCAGTGATGAAATCTTTATCAGCATCGATGATTTGCTATCACACATCCCTGGTTTCAAGTCTTAGCCCTGCCTTTTCTTCACTTGCATTCATTCTTATAGATTCAGACTCCTTTTTTTATGTCTGCTTATTTGTATTTAGTTATCTGAAATGTCGCTGGCTCATAAACTTTTGATTATCTTTTCTTTTAGTGAATTTCTTTCCCTATTAAAGTGTCTTTACTTTATTATTATTTCTTTAAAAGAAGAGACAAGTGCAAAATTTGGTGTGGTCGGGAATCTGTTGATATATGATCATTTTGTTAGAGAAAGGGCGGGGCTACTAATGTTTGAGATGTTGGTTTGTGAATCATCTGCTGTATTGTAGTAAATTTAAATATAGTAATGATGCTAGTGTTTGTCTAGTCACTAGCTAACCCATGACAAAACCTGCATCTTGAGTGACAAGTTCAAATGGCACATACATACATATACTGGTTGATGTGATCCTGACTTCAGGTGTTTGTTTAAATGGTCATCATTTCTAATGAATTTGCCTGTTCATACTGTATACACTTTGTTATCAGACATTTCCTTGCATCTAAGAAGTGTACTGCATTTACAGATTACCTTCTGTTTCTGAAGACAGGTTGGGGATTGTAATACTCACTTTGTTCTTTAATTGAGATATGTCATGAAAGTGGTGGACATGTACTTCAGATAGGCATGACAGTAAAACTGCATACGGGTTTGATCATCTGCAATCCATAAGCTATACCGATCCAGTGCTGTTCACTTAGTATCAACCTCTAGGGTACATGTTTCATTAGAGTTAGTATTTGGCAATGCCAACCGTACACTTGGCAGCAGTGGAAACTAATTAGAACACATGGTTCCAGTAAATATAATATACCTTGTTACCTGGCAGTGCAAGCTTACTGTCAACAAAATTAAGTTTTTTGCAAAAAGAAAGAGAAAGCAGTGGCATGCAGATGAAAAGTTGATAAATCCTATTAGTAACATGTTAATGCCTAGCAAGTACATTATATGCAAATTACAGCAGGAGGGATGTGAGGCTGAGAAAAAGTATTTAATCTACTTTCTGATCTGTTGATGTGATGTGAATTGATTTGATTTGATCAGGGAGGTAAAAACAACAGCAGTTCTACCCCACTATTGTCTGCACCTAAACAGGATTTGTTGTGCAGTTTCACTCTATATGGTGCTAGTAAAGCCAACCAACACCCTTAAAGAGTAGTAGGAGGCCCTTTATTGGTTCTTTCATTTCGCCCTACTTTGGGGTACAATAAAACAATCAATTTTTTAATATGCTGTGCCTTTCTGATCATGCTTTCCTTTCTTCTTCAGGGATTTGGATTGTTTGTTTGGTTTTAATTTTGTCTTGGAACCTCTCTTCTCTTTGGTTAATATATATTTTTTCTACATTTATTAGACACAATTTCTTCAGGACTTGATGACCTGAATATCCTATGTCTTCACTGGACTCGCATTCGGGAGAACAATGGTTCAACCCACGTCCGGCCATCCTGATTTATGTTTTCTGTGATTTCCCTGAATCACTCAAGGCAAATGCCCAGATGGTTCCTTTGAAAGGGCACGGCCAGCTTCCTACCCCATCCTTCCCTAATCTGATGAGACCGATGACCTCGCTGTTTGGTCTCCTCCTCGAAACAACCCAACCCAACTCCTATGTTTTATGACCTCCAGTGCTTGGCACCAGAAGTCTACATGTGGTGTGATTTCATCACCCTCACCACATAAGGACTACTTTCTCTATACCCATTATGTGTAGGTGTTTCCTAAAGTTTCAGTGGCATATCATTATCCATACCATCTACATCTACATCTACATTTATACTCCACAAGCCACCCAACGGTGAGTGGCGGAGGGCACTTTACGTGCCACTGTCATTACCTCCCTTTCCTGTTCCAGTCGCGTATGGTTCGCGGGAAGAACGACTGTCTGAAAGCCTCCGTGTGCGCTCTAATCTCTCTAATTTTACATTCGTGATCTCCTCGGGAGGTATAAGTAGGGGGAAGCAATATATTCGATACCTCATCCAGAAACGCACCCTCTCGAAACCTGGCGAGCAAGCTACACCGCGATGCAGAGCGCCTCTCTTGCAGAGTCTGCCACTTGAGTTTGTTAAACATCTCCGTAATGCTATCACGGTTACCAAATAACCCTGTGATGAAACGCGCCGCTCTTCTTTGGATCTTCTCTATCTCCTCCGTCAACCCGATCTGGTACGGATCCCACACTGATGAGCAATACTCAAGTATAGGTCGAACGAGTGTTTTGTAAGCCACCTCCTTTGTTGATGGACTACATTTTCTAAGGACTCTCCCAATGAATCTCAACCTGGTACCTGCCTTACCAACAATTAATTTTGTATGATCGTTCCACTTCAAATCGTTCCGCACGCATACTCCCAGATATTTTACAGAAGTAACTGCTACCAGTGTTTGTTCCGCTATCATATAATCATACAATAAAGGATCCTTCTTTCTATGTATTCGCAATACATTACATTTGTCTATGTTAAGGGTCAGTTGCCACTCCCTGCACCAAGTGGCTATCTGCTGCAGATCTTCCTGCATTTCGCTACAATTTTCTAATGCTGCAACTTCTCTGTATACTACAGCATCATCCGCGAAAAGCCGCATGGAACTTCCGACACTATCTACTAGGTCATTTATATATATTGTGAAAAGCAATAGTCCCATAACACTCCCCTGTGGCACGCCAGAGGTTACTTTAACATCTGTAGACGTCTCTCCATTGATAACAACATGCTGTGTTCTGTTTGCTAAAAACTCTTCAATCCAGCCACACAGCTGGTCTGATATTCCGTAGGCTCCTATTTTGTTTATCAGGCGACAGTGCGGAACTGTATCGAACGCCTTCCGAAAGTCAAGAAAAATAGCATCTACCTGGGAGCCTGTATCTAATATTTTCTGGGTCTCATGAACAAATAAAGTGAGTTGGGTCTCACACGATCGCTGTTTCCGGAATCCATGTTGATTCCTACATAGTAGATTCTGGGTTTCCAAAAACGACATGATACTCGAGCAAAAAACATGTTCTAAAATTCTACAACAGATCGACGTCAGAGATATAGGTCTATAGTTTTGCGCATCTGCTCGTCGACCCTTCTTGAAGACTGGGACTATCTGTGCTCTTTTCCAATCATTTGGAACCCTCCGTTCCTCTAGAGACTTGCGGTACACGGCTGTTAGAAGGGGGGCAAGTTCTTTCGCGTACTCTGTGTAGAATCGAATTGGTATCCCGTCAGGTCCAGTGGACTTTCCTCTATTGAGTGATTCCAGTTGCTTTTCTATTCCTTGGACACTTATTTCGATGTGAGCCATTTTTTCGTTTGTGCGAGGATTTAGAGAAGGAACTGCAGTGCGGTCTTCCTCTGTGAAACAGCTTTGGAAAAAGGTGTTTAGTATTTCAACTTTACGCGTGTCATCCTCTGTTTCAATGCCATCATCATCCCGGAGTGTCTGGATATGCTGTTTCGAGCCACTTACTGATTTAACGTAAGACCAGAACTTCCTAGGATTTTCTGTCAAGTCGGTACATAGAATTTTACTTTCGAATTCACTGAACGCTTCACGCATAGCCCTCCTTACGCTAACTTTGACATCGTTTAGCTTCTGTTTGTCTGAGAGGTTTTGGCTGCGTTTAAACTTGGAGTGGAGCTCTCTTTGCTTTCGCAGTAGTTTCCCAACTTTGTTGTTGTACCACGGTGGGTTTTTCCCGTCCCTCACAGTTTTACTCGGCACGTACCTGTCTAAAACGCATTTTACGATTGCCTTGAACTTTTTCCATAAACACTCAACATTGTCGGTGTCGGAACAGAAATTTTCGTTTTGATCTGTTAGGTTGTCTGAAATCTGCCTTCTATTACTCTTGCTAAACAGATAAACCTTCCTCCCTTTTTTTATATTCCTATTAACTTCCATATTCAGGGATGCTGCAACGGCCTTATGATCATTGATTCCCTGTTCTGTACATACAGAGTCGAAAAGTTCGGGTCTGTTTGTTATCAGTAGGTCCAAGATGTTATCTCCACGAGTCGGTTCTCTGTTTAATTGCTCGAGGTAATTTTCGGATAGTGCACTCAGTATAATGTCACTCGATGCTCTGTCCCTACCACCCATCCTAAACATCTGAGTGTCCCAGTCTATATCTGGTAAATTGAAATCTCCACCTAAGACTATAACATGCTGAGAAAATTTATGTGAAATGTATTCCAAATTTTCTCTCAGTTGTTCTGCCACTAATGCTGCTGAGTCGGGAGGTCGGTAAAAGGAGCCAATTATTAACCTAGTTCAGTTGTTGACTGTAACCTCCACCCATAATAATTCACAGGAACTATCCACTTCTACTTCACTACAGGATAAACTACTACTAACAGCGACGAACACTCCACCACCGGTTGCATGCAATCTATCCTTTCTAAACACCGTCTGTACCTTTGCAAAAATTTCGGCAGAATTTATCTCTGGCTTAAGCCAGCTTTCTGTACCTATAACGATTTCAGCTTCGGTGCTTTCTATCAGCGCTTGAAGTTCTGGTACTTTACCAACGCAGCTTCGACAGTTGACAATTACAATACCGATTGCTGCTTGGTCCCCGCATGTCCTGACTTTGCCCCCCACCCGTTGAGGCTGTTGCCCTTTCTGTACTTGCCCAAGGCCATCTAACCTAAAAAACCGCCCAGCCCACACCACACAACCCCTGCTACCCGTGTAGCCGCTTGTTGCATGTAGTGGACTCCTGACCTATCCAGCGGAACCCGAAACCCCACCACCCTATGGCGCAAGTCGAGGAATCTGCAGCCCACACGGTCGCAGAACTGTCTCAGCCTCTGATTCAGACCCTCCACTCGGCTCTGTACCAAAGGTCTGCAGTCAGTCCTGTCGACGATGCTGCAGATGGTGAGCTCTGCTTTCATCCCACTAGCGAGACTGGCAGTCTTCACCAAATCAGATAGCCTCCGGAAGCCAGAGAGGATTTCCTCCGATCCATAGCGACACACATCATTGGTGCCGACATGAGCGACCACCTGCAGATGGGTGCACCCTGTACCCTTCATGGCATCCGGAAGGACCCTTTCCACATCTGGAATGACTCCCCCCGGTATGCACACGGAGTGCACATTGGTTTTCTTCCCCTCTCTTGCTGCCATTTCCCTAAGGGGCCCCATTACGTGCCTGACGTTGGAGCTCCCAACTACCAGTAAGCCCACCGTCTGCGACTGCCCGGATCTTGCAGACTGAGGGGCAACCTCTGGAACAGGACAAGCAGCCATGTCAGGCCGAAGATCAGTATCAGCCTGAGACAGAGCCTGAAACCGGTTCGTCAGACAAACTGGAGAGGCTTTCCGTTCAGCCCTCCGGAATGTCTTTCGCCCCCTGCCACACCTTGAGACGACCTCCCACTCTACCACAGGTGAGGGATCAGCCTCAATGCGGGCAGTATCCCGGGCAACCACAGTCGTAGTCCGATCAGGGGATGCGTGGGACGAGCTGGCCGTCCACGACAAACCCCCATTCGGACCCCCACAGTGATGCCCATTGGCAACAGCCTCAAGCTGTGTGACCGAAGCCAACACTGCCTGAAGCTGGGAGCGAAGGGATGCCAACTCAGCCTGCATCCGAACACAGCAGTTGCAGTCCCTATCCATGCTAGAAACTGTTTTGCAAAGAACGTCTGAACTAATCTACAGAGAGCGCAAACAAATAAACAAAATTTAAACGGTTATTAAAATACAAGATTGCCTAGTAAATGCAGTAATGCTGCTACTTGCGCACTGCTGACACTGCTCGGCAGCGGAAGGAGACTATGCAAATTTACACTATTCAGGTACTAAAACGCGATGCTACACTCTCAAATACTATAATACGCCCGAAATTTATGAATTAAGCAATGCAAGAACCAAAAACACGCAAAGAAATTAAGAATTAAACTATGTAACAAATGAGTGAGCTAGGAGTATACGACTTGCTGCTGCAGCTGCTTATCCAACGGCGGCAGGGAGCACACTGACTGTGACCAACTGACACTGGCCGTTCAAAACAAAAACAGAAGACAAACGACTACGCGAATTTACACTATTCAGGTACTAAAACGCGATGCTACAACTCTCAAATACTATAATACGCCCGAAATTTATGAATTAAACAATGCAAGTACCAAAAAGATGCCAAGAAATTAAGAATTAAACTATGTAACAAATGAGTGAGCTAGGAGTATACGACTTGCTGTTGCAGCTGCTTATCCAACTGCGGCAGGGAGCACACTGACTGTGACCAACCGACACTGGCTGTTCAAAACAAAAACAGAAGACAAACGACTACGCGAATTTACACTATTCAGGTACATGAGCTTAGTCTGTCTCCTGTTTGAACCCAAGATTACAGAACTTCTCTTAAAACATGGCTTTGGCTTCATTAGCTTACTATGTTTTTGTTTTTGGATCGTAGTCCAGTATTCTACACGCTGCCTTATGATCCAGTTTCATAGTTTTGATTTAACCATTGCCTTGGTGATGGTGGGGGTGGGTTTCAGTTCAAGAAATGGAGTTGTCACACCTGTCCTGGCCAGTCTACCAGCTCCTTCGTTGCCATTGATCTGGCCTGACCAGGAGCCCATAATAGTTTTATGCTATTGCATTCCCTTAGTCTCACAGTGACTTTGTAGCATTCTGCAACAATCTTTGATCACATTGCAGGGGCTTACAGAATTTTCAGAGTCTGTTGTCTGTCTGAATAAATGTAAATACTACAATCTTTGTAGTGCCTTCATAAATTCTCATCTGCACACACCTTGAGAGCTGATATTTCCACCTGTGATACTGTGGCCAGAGTCCCTAGAGAGATTGCATTCCCCATTCTAGGCTGTTCCCAATATACCCTGGACCCAGTGCCATTGTCTGTTTTCGATCCGTCAATAAACCAAACTATGTCTTCTGCATGGTGTCATAGTTCTTTCCTCCACTGCTCTCTTCTTCCGATTATTACAATGAAAGGTTTATTAAAACAGTTGGAAGATAATGTATACTCATCC
This sequence comes from Schistocerca americana, assembly GCF_021461395.2. Classification (NCBI taxonomy): domain Eukaryota; kingdom Metazoa; phylum Arthropoda; class Insecta; order Orthoptera; family Acrididae; genus Schistocerca; species Schistocerca americana. The sequence continues at coordinate 299,264,176 of NC_060119.1, read as the reverse complement.
TGCATTTCCCTGACCATTCTATATTTACTACTGCCCATAAACATGTGTGGGATTCAGGATATTAAAAGGTATCCAGTTATTTCCAGTTTTTAGCCTTTATACTGCTGCCACTGTCTCCATTTTAACCAACAGGTATAATGGGGGTACATACAGCAAGGTCTCTATCCCAGCAGTGGGTGTACTACTACGTTCACATTCATGTTCACATTCACTGCTTATTCCACCTGTTGTGGCAAGTAGGCGAATCTCTGCACCTTGCCAAGATCCTCAGCAATCCTCTTTTTCTACTTTGTTCCACCATACTGTAGCCCCATAATTTATTGTAGTTCTTATTACAGTGGTGTATGTCCAGGAAATACTCTCAGGGTTTAAACCCCAGTTTTTTCCAAAGTTGCTTCTAGTGCTCTTAAGAGTACGTTTCACTTTGGAACATGTACAGTATTCTTTATGTGAGGTGTCCATGATAGCTTTGCATCCAGAACTACTCCTAGATACTTAACTAACGCCTCTGTAATTCAGGTTTCATCAAGAAGCATCAGGTTTCATTGAGAAGCATAAGATTCCAGTACTTGTGCTGGATAAGCTTCCTTATAAATGGTACAGCAGTTTTATTGAGGCTGACCTTTAGATCCTCTGGTGATGTTGATCACAATTTTTTCATTCACCTTTCTTCTGCTCAGAATGACCTTCATCCAACTACACAATTATGGTGGTCTCAATGCCACACTCTTCTGCACCTCTAACCATGGATTCAAAGATCATACTGCTAAAAGACCCCTTAGTATCCAAGAAAATCCAAATAGCAATTTCCTGAAAGTGCAGTGCTTTTTCCACCTTCCCAACATGTTGGTGAAGTGCTGTTTCACATGGTTGGCCTGGTTGATATTGCATGTTGGTTTACATGTAGAGGAGCCTTAGTTAGCCTCCTTTCCCTAATGTACACATTAACCAGTTTTTCTAATATCATTAAAAGAAACAAGGACAGGCTGATCAGTCACATATCCTTGGCATTGATATGATCAGTTATCCCTGGCTTTGTAATGAAAACAATCCTCATTGTCCTCCAAGCATCAGGAATCATCATCATCATTTTCTTGGGCCTTTGCCCCACTGCAACATGTGGTCGGCCTTGTTACTATGGATTTGGCAATGTTAGTGTCAGACGTGGCTGGTTGCCCTTCCTGTCTCCACCCCATACCCCCCCCCCCCCCCCTCCCCTCCCGGGACAGAAGTAGTGCACCCCAGCTGTCTGCATCTAGTTTAAGCCATGAAATAGTGTGAACGTTTTCAAATGTCTGTGAGTTGTGTAACTGAGGCGGGACATGGGGACCAGCCCAGTATTCACCTAGCGAAATGTGGAAAACTACCTAAAAGCAGCATCCAGGCTGGCTGGCACACTGGCCCTCGTTGTTAATCCACTGGGCAGATTCGATCCGGGGCCGGCGTGCCTACCCGTGTCCAGGAAGCAGCCCATTAGTGCTCTCGGCTAACCTGGCATGTCATCTAAGCATCAGGAATGATTCCCACTAACCCTAAACAGCTGTATCTCTAAATGGTCCTGCCCATTATGAAAAATCTTGTCGTTGTTTTCTATTAACCTATTGGCTTGGCCCTCTCTAGGGACGATTTTGCTTAGCATCTTGACAGTACTAGTGTTACGTGATATTTGTTCACTTAATGCATCTGGTTGGGTTACATAAAAAATAGCTGTTTTAAAACATATTACTTTATTCCAGTTAAGTGGTCACATCCACACTGCAGCACTGGCCCAATGGTGAAAGACCGCAAGCAACATGGGTCCCTCACCACTTGTGCTGCTTCAGCCACATTCTGACACACAAACTAGTCTGTCCAAAATAGCAAAGATTTCTACAGCTTTCCCACATTCTGGCATTCTAAGACTATTTTCTATGGCTAAGTGTCTTTGTTCTTGAGCAAATATAACTATTGTATTTTAATTCTATGGAAAATTCTTGTAAGCCATAGGCTGCATGGGTACGCTACGTAAGCATACTGATTTCCTGTGAAAATAACCAATGTGTGAAAATGGTATCTTTGCATTATTTCAGAGAGCCTCTATAATGTTGTCTGCCACTGACCATCGATATTATTGTAATGTTATAATTACCTCCCCCCCCCCCCCCCCCCCCCTCTCCCCAGAGTTTTTGACCAAATCACAAATGAAGGACAAAATCTCTTTTTGGCTAGTCTGAAGAACATGAATTTTAAAAATGCTATTTACTTGTAGCTCGAAACAATACTCAAACAATCCTGTTGAATGAAAACATATGTTCCCAGCGGGCATTCCACTGGTGAATAAATAAATAGTAAACAATACAAAAGACTATATGCGAGAAATGTGGAAGATGCTTAAAATTACTTTCCATTCCATGTTAAATATAAACATCCAAATTTGTATTTAAAAGGCTTAAGACTTACAAATATACAATGTAATGCTTTAAAATTAATTTACTCTTATGCCACACAAAATTTCTCTAACAACAACATGTGACATTTGTCAGTTTCCTAAATGAGTTCCTTTTTTTTCCTATAAAAATATACATATATGTGAACTTTACACCAATGAAGCACATTTTGCACTCTTTTGTGCACTCTGCTTTCACTTTCATTATCCACAGCATAAACTTTCAACACTCACTGACACATTAGGTTTCATCAGTCTTGTCCCTAGCAACAGCTCAGTCAATATGTCCAATCCAGAGTCCATTTCACTGACAGTCCAATTACCACACACTGCATCCACGAGCAAAATGTGCTACATAAAAAGCACAGTATCAGTTTCAGTTTTTGGCCCATCGATCCTCCTACATATACATACTTGGACCCCAATATGTGAAACAAGCTAATATATTCTAATGAAACTCACATTCACTGAAATATTACTGTGATAAGCCATCAAGGAAAACAAAACAAAGCTTAAGAAATGCACAAATCAAACCTTCAGTTTGGGATTCAATTCTCAAAGTAACATGAAAAATGCAAAATAATTCCCAGCGGTGATATCATAGCAGTCCTTTCAGCATCAACAAAACAACGTCCAATTCCATATCTGACAAGAAAATTAACCATTAATCTCCAGCTATTTCCCTCATAAATCAAATGGGTCATTTTACCCTCATGCTTGTGGATAGAACCATATATAACTTAAAATCTAAACAACAACAAAAATTTTTAAATGTGCTTGATAAAATGAGACAAAGTGTTATTACAAAGTCACTGATCAACAAATACTCATTCTTTTTTAAACATTATAAAAAACTATTAAAACACACACACACACACACACACACACACACACACACACACACCCCACACACACACACACTCACTCACTCATTAACTCACTCTCCAGTCTCAATCACTTCAACATATTCCATCATGATCCTCCTTCCTTATACAACTTTATCTCATTTATATTTCTGAGCAGCCCAAGTATTTTGTTTGTCTGTGGGCAAACCAAATAGTATGCATTTACATGTGGACTTGCCATCACCTCAAATGACCCATAATATAATTCAAAAAATTTCTTTGTCTCTTTGTTGTGTTCTGTTGGCTTCTTCTTTGTCCTCACCAACACCAGATCCCAACTCTCATCTCTGTCACTTTCACCTTTCTGTAATGCCTTTGCTTTGTTTGCATTTCTCTTCCCTCCATGTTCTCCCTTACAAAAGTTTCCAACTCTTCTCTACTCATCTCATTACACGGTGGCTAATCAACATGTTCAGAGATCAGTTTTGGTTACTTTGTGTTGAACTCCACGTCCCATGGTAAAAACCCGATTGAACTATGCTTCACACAGTTCATTACAGTTTCAAAATCTGTTTAGATATTGCACCCAAGAGCTATGTTTGTTGCCACAGTATGTTCTGCAGAGCCATACCAGTTCTCTCATATATTGTTCTGCTGGATTGCACAAGGAATGATTCACTGAGATTCTTATATGCTTTATCCCTGCAGTGTCTTTAAACTTAATCCAATCATTACTAGTGAATTGGGATCCATTGTCATTTGAAATAGCTTTTGGTACATTCATGAAAAGAAAATACTCGTATGTGAACTTGGAAATCATACTCTTACTGGTTGTCTGTTTGATTGCATACAGCTTGAAGTATTTACTAAATATATCCACTATTACAAAAATGTATTTGCATCCACCTCTTCCAGTTGACAGTGGTCCAGACAGATCAACTGCTATCAGATCTCCATCCTTCTCTGGTATTATACAGTGTAAGTATCCCTGACTGTGCACCTGGCTTATGTTACCTCTCTGACAGGTGTCACAACTCTCAAGTTGTTTCTGTACTTGTCAAACCATATTACTGAACGCAACATTTTCCCTCATTATTTCAGTGCATTTTTGAGGTCCATAGTGTTCATAGCTCAGGTGCACATGCTGAGTTAAATCATTGACATGGTCCTCTGGAAAATATAACTTCCATTCACCACTGTTTTTGTTTGTCCTCCTGGACAAAGTTTCCTTATGTATTTTGTAATATTTATTCAAATTTTCCTCCTCCCTAGTTCCCAGTTGTTTATCTGTTGTAGTTTGGGATCCTGAGTCTGTGGTCTTCTCATGTCCCTACATACTCCTCTGATATTTCTCACACTTGGCAAACCCTTTATGTATAGCATTTTAAATTCTCTATTTCCATCCTCTTCCTCTGTTAACACATCCCCACTTACCACTGGTAATCTCAAAAAAGCATCAGTCACAACAATTTCAGTTACCTTTATGTACTGGGTGGTGTAATTAAATTGCTGCAGGAACATAGCCCACCTCATTGGTCTGATGTTCAACAATTAACATTCATGTAAATAGCCCAATGCTTTATGATCAGTGAAAACAATCACTTCATAACCCAGTAGAATTTCTAAAGTTGGTGAATGCCCACACAACTGCTAACAACTCCTTTTCAGTGATCCCATAACTCCACTTATGTTTTGAAAGAGATCTTAATGCAAAAGCTTTACTCCTCAGTTCTTCATGTCCACTTAACACTTTTTTCTGTAACAGTGTCACTCCCAAACCATAATCACTGCTGTCAGTGTGCAAACAGTAAGGCACGGTTGTATCTGTGTGGTACAGTAATCCATTGTTACTTGAATGATCCTTTACCTCCTGAAAATCTTTGGTGGAATCCTGTGTCCACATCGAAGTTGCCTGTTTCTGTAGTATCTTGGTTAGGTTTGCTGAGGTTAAACTCTGATTCCTGATAAACTTTCGATAGAAATTACGCATTCCTAAAAAGGACTTTCATTGCTTCTTGTTATTAGGAATTGGGCACCTAGCTATATCCTCTATTCTGTCTTTCTTTAGTATCTTTCCTGTGGGTGTGATAACATGTCCCAAGAATTCCATCTCCTTCCTAGCAAACTGACACTTGCTTAGTTTTAGCTTCATTCCACCCCTTCTATGGGCACCTAACACTTCCCTCACTAGATGGCAGTGACTTTCCCAGTCAACAGATGCCATCAATATGTCGTCCACATAGATTGTCAGTTTGCTCAAACGCTCTCTATGTAAAACATGATCTAATGTTCTTATACAAACAGCCACAGACATTTTCAGACCAAAAGGAACTACCTTAAATTGGTAGCATCTGCCACCATATGAGAAAGCAGTATACTGCCTATCTTCTTGGCTGAGGGAATTTGCCAGAAACCATATGTCAGATCCACACTTGACATTATTTCAGCATGGTGGAACTGATGGAACAGATCAGCCATGTTTTCTGGATGGTCTGTTTCCCTACAGATTATGGTATTCAGCTTTCTAGCATCTAACACAAGCCTCACTGATTTATCGCTCTTGTTGACAGCAACTAGTGGATTATTGTATTGACTATTGCTTCCTTCTATTATCCCTATCTGCAGCACTCTTTCCAGATCAATTTCAACTCCCTTCCTTAGTGCAACAGCAATATGGTATGGTCTCTGCATGAATGGTTCATGTGGCTTAACATTTATAACACATACAAAGTCTTTCACCCTTCCTCACCCATCAGAAAATACATCATCATTTTCACACAGCGGATCATGCAGCTCCTTCCTTTGTCCTTCACATTACTTCAGTATTATCAGTTCTGTGTTTAATTTCTGACATTGTCTCCTTCAGATCTCTGTGGCTTCCCCTCCACTGTTCACTATTTTCTCTTGGCCTTTGACCCACTACAAGTGATGCTATCATCATTTTCCCTGTTAATGACCTGTTGTAGTCTATAACTAAATTAGGCCCACTTTCATCTATCATTAACTGGTTTCTTTTACAGTCTAGAACAGCTCCTACTTTGGTTATCCAATTGATACCAATACAGAGTTCAGCAACAACCATACAGGTGTGATTAAACTCAATATCACCTATCTTAAAACACAGAATTACCTTGGTCCTAACAGGTTTGGGTAACCTGGTAGTTGTACCCCTAATCTGCATTCCCTCTATGTAATTCATTGCCTTATTGCTACTCACAGAACTAATATTGCAATTTAATTTAACACAGTCTACTTCTGCATTTACACCTCTACTACTTGTATCACCTGCTGTATTGACAACACACCGCAAAACATTGCTGTCTACCACATCAATTTCATCAAAAATTCCTAAGTAGCTGCCAATAATTTCATATTTATTTCATTTTGCCCATGGCAAACTTTTTCTCCACTGTGCTTTAGTATTTCTGGTGGCCTGGTGTTTTCTTGTTCCTTTAAACTGTTGACTACATTTATAAATTCTTCACTAATTTCATCTAGCCCTGACTTTGGTACCCAAAAAGATGAAATTCCATTTTGTTTACAATTTTCACTCGTATCCTTACTTATTGCTACCTCTACAATTCCATTTGCATTAGATACATCTGCTAGTGATCCCTCTCTGCAGTAAATTTTGTCTTCTGTGCTTGAAGAACTATTTACACCAATAACATTTACATTGCACACAGGATTTGCCTCTGCAGCACTACTGGTTACATCAAAGACATCTGAGGCATTTCTCCCTATAATAGCTTTACAAAGAACTCCAGCAATACCACTTACACCATTAATATTATTAGGTGGATCTGCTTCCACTGCCCCATTTACTGCATCCTTTACACTAGCATCAATTTCAGCAATAGCACATGCAACACCACAACTGTCTTGACACAAGATTCAAAATTCACATCACTGTTGACAACATTTGAAATATCACTTATAAACCAGTACAAGGAATATTAGCACATGAAGGATCCACCCTTCCAACATTTGCATGCATAGAAACACAACTGCCAGTTACTTCATTTACAATTTTCTCATGCTGCTCAATATATTAATACACACACTCTCAACTTGTCAGCTACAGTATCAGAACAATCAGCACTATGATGATACATCAGAATTGGTGGACTGTCATTTCCATTGTCATGAATATTAGAATCTTCACCATTCATTCCATCACTTGATTCAGCCCATTGGAATAAAACACTTACATTTTCATTGACACTCTTTTCTTTGAATTTTCTCTCTCCCTTCCTTTTCTTTCCAGAACTTTCAAAAAATTCTTCCCAGAATTTATTTTCACCCAAAATTCTCTCCACATGGAATGAATTAAATTGCCTGCACATAGGTTCCTTAGTCAGCCTTTCTCTCATGACCCTCTTCCGAACATTGTCAGTCTTTATCCCAGGTCTGACCTCAGGAGGGGTTACCTACTTGTTTCCCCAGTTGTGAGATCTGTCTGACCCCAAACTATCCCTTCAACATAATCATATTGTGGCCTATTGTAATCTCTTCTATCATTTGATCCTGAATTTCTCCTACCTTCATTCCTGGAATCAGTGTGGGAGTTCCTGTTGTCAGCCCTGTAATTCCTCTTGTCCCTTCCATTGTGATTTTTGTTCTTTTGGAATTTTTTTTTTGTTTCTGAATGGTAAAGTAGTATCCATATTCTCAACATAATCAAGGAATAAGTCTACATCATCTCCTGTAGCATTTATGGGATCCCATTGTACATTTTCAGGCAGTTTCCTCTTTAAAGTGGAAATGATGATTAATGGTCACGTTGGATTGTCCAAATGTGCTAATTTTTCTATTTCCCTCATACAGAAATCTCTCGTTTTTCCCTTCACTGGTCCCATTTAAAAAATTATTTTTGATTCTGGATTGTTAAACTCTATCCAGTATTTATTTAAAAATCCCTTTTCAAAGTCTTCATAAGTAATGAAATTGTTCTGATCTTGGTTGGCCCATGACAAAGCTTCCCCTTCTGTTGCCCCACTCATAAACTTAAATCTTTTGTAAATCAGTCATTACCTCCACAAATCAAGCTCTACAACATGCAACAAAATCAGCAGGTGGGCATTTTCTATCATTATTAAAAACATCTAATATTTTGAACACTATGTGTTGGCTGCTTATTTACAATGTTGCTAACATTTCCATGTTCGATCTTAGCTACCTTTGTATCTGTGTTTTTGCTTATCTTTTATATCACAGTACTGACATTGAGCTTTAATTTACTCCCTTTACTGTCTAGTTCACTAACACTTTCCATTACACCAATATGATTACTTTCCAATTCGCCTTTCAGCTGTTTTTCCAAATTTGAATTTTCAGCTGTGCCTCTTTCATCCAACTTAACAATTTCATCCCTCACCTCTGCATTTAATCTCACACTTTCCTGTTCATTTCTATCTATGCCTTCCATTTCTGGCAGCCCCTGATACAATCTCTCCTCCACAGACTAAATCATTCGTTGATTTGGCTCCCTTGGGTTTTTACTTGCACACGTGCTTTCACACTCTTTTGAACATCATTTACACTTTTCTACAATTGAGCAAGAGAGCTCAAAATTTCTTTGGATGTACTTACATCAATAATGTCTATTGGAACAATAATATTCTCATCTGTTGATTCCACATCACTTGCAGTATTATTCACTGTTGTTGGTTCCCTCATTATGACAAACAAAGAAAGCAAACACAAATGTTTGCAGTACACGACAATAAATGCTGCTCATAGATGCACTTGCAGATTTTCTTAACTTTTGAAATTTTTGTCTCTGCTACTGCACTTTGTAGTGCCAGAAGACACTGCCACATTGAATCTGCCGTTGTCTTGTGTTGTACTGCACTACTTCTGCCCATGTGGTTCCTGCTGCTTGTCTTTGCCGCCCATGTGGTTTCTGCTGCTTTATCTGTTGCCAATTTCCCATTGGAGCACGAAGTTGTCATTTAATCCTTCTTCACTGCTGCTTGCCACAACCAATATTGCCTTCGAGTTGTCTGATACGATTCAGACGTCCTGGATGAGCCCCCATTTTGTAATGCTAAACAGCTCTACTATGAAAAATCTCATTGTTGTTTTCTGTTAACTTATTGGCTCTCCCTAGGGATTATTTCACTTAGCATCTTGCCAATACTAGTGTTACATGCTATTTGTTCACTTAATCCATCTGGGTGGGCTAAATAAAAAATCACTTTTTTAAAACATATTACTTTATTCTAGTTAAGTGGTCACATCCACACCCCATTGCTGCCCCAATGGTAAAAGATCCCAAGCAACTGGTGTCTGGGCCCCTCACCACTTGCACTGCTTCTGCCACATTCTGACATACAAAGTAGTCTGTCCAAAATAACAAAGATTTCTACAACTTTCCCACATTCTGGCATTCTGAGACTATTTTCTATGACTAAATGTTGTGGTTCTTGAGCAAATATAACTATTCTATTTTAATTGTAGGCCTGTTGTAATGGAAAATTCTTGTAAAAAATATGTTGCATGGATGCACTAGGTAAGCATACTGATTTCCTGCGAAAATAACCAACAAGTGGAAATAGTATCTTTGCATTATTTCAAGGAGCCTCTATGATGTCGTCTGATCACTGACCATCAATGTTATTGTAATGTTATTCAGCCTACATGGAAATCTAATGAAGCTGTCTCCTGCTTGTTACAGTAGGGCTGGAAAGATTTCGTCTGGGCCTGGTGACTTGGATTGTTGATTCTCCCTTTGATTGCTTATAAACCAGTGTTTCTCAGTGTCTGAATCTTGATTGATGATGTCTGCCTGAACAGACTGGAGAAAGTGGATGTTGAAGAGCATGTCACGTGTCTCATTTACTCTGCTTTTATTCTCAGCATCCTCCTTCCTGAGGGTACCTCCTGGATTAGTTGGTATTCTGGTGAGAATTTTGTGAAGTATGAGGCAAGTAACTGTACCTTTCACTTCCTCACAAAATACCTTCTGCAATGATAGTTTCACTTGCTTAATGACATGGTTGCATTTGGAAAGGTTCTCGCGATATTTTGTCCATTGTCCTTCCTTTCTTGTAAGGTGGAACAGTCCTCTTAACTGCCTCCCCTGCAATTTCAGGTTATTGTTCTGCACAAGGTATGAGGGTTGGAACTTAAATAGTAGCAACTATTTATTCACAACTGATACAAAGAGTTACATGTTTACCTTAGAGGAATGTAATGCATTAGGATAACACCATCACAGTTGTACACGAGAATCACCATAACTTTAGACCGCTCCATTTGCACCAACAACAGAACAGGCTCTGCTAACGGTGTGCTACGTCTTCCACATCGCTGGCAATGGGTTCTACACAATGCTGGTGACTACTTTGAAGGAGAGTGACATGTGCAAACATGTAACTCTTCTGTATCAGTTGTGAATAAATAGTTGCCACTATTTAAGTTCCAACCCTTGTACATTCCTTTTGCACACTTCTTCATGATTTGACAGTTTTCTAAATATGAGGTCAGAGTGGCAGACATTACTGCGCCTGAAATTTCTTTTAGATCTACAGGATTCCTTATCGAAGTTCTGACTTAAAATAATCGTAATTGAGGTCTTTCTTATATGAGCTGTCTTCCTAGGTTTCCTATAGACCGTGATCTGCTTAACACCAATTTCAACTTCAAACATAATCAGGGTGTATACACTCCAGAACAACCGGAAAATCTGGGAAAAACCTGGGAATTTTTTTATCTGGGAAAAAACTGTGAAAAATCTGGGAATTTTTTAGAATTTTGGGAATTGTTCGTTGTTTTAGCCTTGAGTTAAATTTTTGTAATTTTGACCGGTAAGAACTGATAATTGAACAAAGAATTTTACTGTATCATGCTACTACAGAATAATGCTGCATCAATAAAATGTAAACGACAAAATAAAACCAAAATAAAACTTCAGTAGCAAAGGAAAGCACCATTTACAACATCAAAACGCAGTGTACAGACAAGTACCTGCCTAAAGCAAAATCTGCCGAAGGCTTTAGGACAAAGACAGTAGACTTTATAACAGCAAACTACTTCTGGTGAGTGTGACGACATAACTGTTTCATTAAGTTCATTTTGAGCAGTTGCCAGTGGGCTCTAGTACGTGCACTTCTGCTTCTGGCCACTTGAAGTGTAGTTGCAGTAGTGCAAAAGCAGTCATGCTGCCCAGAAAAATTTTTCCGGTGTGCCTAAGCTGCCAGATTTGCATATGCGCAGAGCAGTCTGTGTTACAGTGGGGAGGGGTTAGTGACCCATGTTTAGTTTTAATGATTTTTGCTACTTTCTCTTCACTTGCAGTTCTAACATCAAATGAAATAAAATGGATTCCTGTGGCCAGGAGCTATCAAGTGAATTAAAATATATTCACATAGTTATGGAAGGCTAAAATATGTTGTTAGTTTCAGTTTTCTGATTTTATTTTATTTCCACATATCTGGCAGTGAAGCCTTTATTGCCTTGCACAACAAAATTATTTTTGTCAGTTTGCTAAATAAATGTGGCTTTTATTAATTTTTTCCACAGATGCAGTCAATTTATAGGAAACAAAATGTTTCATTCCATACTATTGGCTAGTTTTGACTGTTCACTGAATTTCGAGTGAACATTTTCATCTTCTGGCACGTACAGTGAAACCCCGCTGTTACACTTTTCAAGGGACTTCAAAAAAAATGGTGTAAAATGTGGGAAATAATGTCTTAAACTGTAAAAGTTATGTTTAGGATACCCCCTTGCATTTTTGCACTTTATGATCACAGGCATCAAAAGACTTGTCAGGGACTTTTTTATTTTTATTATCCAATAAAGGTTTACTATCTAATAATAACTGCTGATGTAACTGGAATTTATAACTGTCTGGGAAGTAGAAACGTTTGACTTAATTTCAAATGTCATAATCAATGTTTTTGGAAAGCCTGCAGCTTTCAGTCGTTAATTAGATAATGAAATACTGCACTAGTCAAGTATTTTTTCATGCTTAATGATGTGTTTTGAGAATTTTTAATTTCAAATATCATAATTGAATTCATTATTTAAATAATGAAATATTGCACTAGTTAGTATTTTTTCATGCTTAACGATGCATTTCGAGAATTTTTTCTCATTGTCAAGTGCAAATATATACATAAGTATTTTGTGTGGTCTTTGAATATGTGTTACTCTGCCTCTCATGCACTGTAGTGATCCCAAGAACAAAATAGTTTGTTGTTTATAAACACAACTGAAACCTGATGATACCAGTCATATTAAATACTTATTCAGTGTTTAAAAGTGCAGCTCAGTATTTACTGTATTTACTTGTTATGTTCGTTGTATAAAGGATAACCATTTCATATGCTGAGGTATACGGAGTTGTATCATCAGTATGACATGTTTTGTACAATGAGCATAAAACAGTGTTTACATAAGTAACAAATGTGCAAAAGAAAGTTCAAGGTAAATCAGGCATTTGGTGCTTTCATGGGTAGTTGATGCTCACAATAGTTTGGTTTTGACCCTTTGATTATTTGGTAGTGCTCAAACTTAGTTCAGCATCATGATATGTGATGTACTGCAACTGTTTTCCTCTTCACGTACTTTCACAATATCCATTCATATGTATCTTAAACTTATAACTATATTTATCTTGTGGTGCGGTTGTTTCTTATTTTTATTTGATATCGAACACTCAACAAGCATTTACCTTTCTTCATTTTAGCACATGTCATTGCATCATTCCCTAGAAGAAAACAAAAATTAATACCAACTTAAAACTAAATCTTCATAGATAAGGGTGTAGTGGCTCGATGACTACTAATATCTTTTCCATGTATTCAACCACATATTCATTTGCTGTGTATGCAGTCGTGCCATGACAAAACTTACTTAATGTCGTGTGTGCATCTCAACTTATCTTATAAATTTGAAAGATAAAGTGTATTATAGGTGTGCTGCGACCTCTTATTCAGTTTGCCACTTATACTGTACTCGCTTGTTTACCTGCAGCAAGACTTTTCTGATCCTTCAAATATGATTAGTGCATGTACTTTCACTACTTATGTTTGTAAATATTGTACACATGTAGATATAATGTATGTAGTAGCATAACTTTAGTAAATATCTCCCAGTTTAGGGTCCCTTTTCGTGTCTACAATCCCTTAGCTTATCAATGTATGTGTGCATTGTGTAGATAGTCATTGTTGTAGTGTAGACTCTCCCTTAATTTTATATGTCCCTGTGGCGTGCACGCACTTGCGGTTTGTTGACTAGCTTGCTCCCCAATGCATATGCGCTGCGTTGCTCAGATACCACTGCAGTCATGGTGAGTTTTGTATTGCATTGCTTGCTACCGTGGTTTTCATAAGTTCGTTTATTTGTTTACAACTGGGCTACATGCAAGGCGAATTATTATACATATATACAACTTAGAAGGTATACAGCCCTTCTTCAATATATAGTCTTTCACACGTCTTTGTGTGAGTAAAGGCACTTGTCTTTACCCGTGATCATGTTTACCAATTTGTACGCTCCCGAGTAGGGGATATTAGTAATTATGTATGGTCCGGTGTATAGTAGTTGTCACTTACGTTCAGTTTTCCAATTTTTGTAGATTTTGGATGTGTTCTGAGTAACACCTTTTGTCCTATATAAAATTGTGTTGTACATTTCAGGATTCTGTCATAAAGTCCTTTCCTATATTTAGCCCGGGTTTCAAGATGATAATTCCGGTGTCGGTATCTTGGGCAAAGATTTTTCCCACTCATCTACCTTTTTGCGTTTGAACATCAGCTCATTTGGTGTAAATCTAGTTGATGATGGGGAAGGTTTTTAACAACTTTTAAGAAAGGAGTAAATATTCAATTCACTTGGTATGTTTAGAGGCATATAGGTCCTCAAAAACATATTGAATTCCTTAAACATCCTTTCCATTGGGGATGCTTCAGGATGAAATTTGGATACCAACATTTAGTTGATTTGTTTGGACTCTACAAATTCTTCCAATTTACATCCAAAAAATATGAGGCATTATTTGTTAACATGACTTCTGGTTTTCCTACTTTTGCAAAATAATCCTCTTTGATTTGCCGTATAATTGAACTGGCCGTAATGTTCCATACAGGATACAGTTTCATGTATTTGGTGAAAATATCATAGAGACATACTATATATTTTACTCCCCCTTACCTCTGGGGTAGGGTCTAGCCACATCTAACGATACCTTTTCTAGAGGTTTCTTAGCCACAATGGGATGTAGTTCCATGTGTTTGGAAATGTTAGAATGTTTTGCTTTCTGGCAAATGACACGCTTTCTTACCACCTGTAGTACTCTTCTTCCAAGGTTGGGGAAATAATGGTATTTACCTATTTTGTCAGTGCATTTTGCAGTGCCATAATGGCCCCAAGTATTGTGTATGTGTGAGATAAAATCATCCAATATTCCTCCGGCAAACACATGTGCCATTGTTCTTGTTTGGGATGCTTGCTATGGAACAGAACACCTTTGTGAATACTAAAAAACCTTTTAACTTTCAATCACTGGTATGAGTAAGTTTTGCTCTTACCTTACTCCACCGGGTGTCTTCTTGCTGTAATTGCTCCATGTGTTATACATGTGGACATAGTATGGTGAGAGTGCTTTGTCTTCCATCAACATAGCTCTTATTTCACCTTCCTGCTCTAAAAGGTCGTTGCATTCCTCTACACCTTGTGGCAATCGAGAAAGAGCATCAGCTATTATGTTTTGATTTCCTTTTATGTATACTGTTTCAAAGTCAAATTCCTGAAGATACATACACCACCTGGCTATTCGTTGGTAGCAATTTACAAGTTAATAAAAATGATGGGGACTCATGGTCAGAGTATACTAATGTGTGTTTACCCAAAATGAAATATTCAAACTTTTTAAAGGACCAAATGTAGCCAAACCTTCCAACTCCGTAACGGAATATGAATGTTCAGCTTTGGATAAGGTGTGACTGGCAAAGCTAATTACTGTAGGGAAGAGATTTCCCTCTTCTCCTACCATTTGAAAAAGGCATGCACCCAGACCTTGAGAATACATGTCGGTGCACTAACAAATATCCGTCTTCATTGTGGTTGAGATAAAATATTAGCTTTTAATAAGGCTTGCTTGATGTTCTCGAAATAGGTTTGACATTGCTTGTTCCATGACCAAGGTCTGTTTTTCTGGAGAAGATTGAGTAAAGCATCACTGTTCGTAAGTTGGTTAGGGATGAATTTCCTGAAAAATGAGACTATGCCTAAGTATGCCTTATCTGTTTCTTGTTTTGAGGAGCAGGGCAGTTCCTAGTGGCATCAAGTTTCTTAGGATCTGGCAATATGCCTTCCGAAAAGATTGTGTCCTAAAAATTTTACTTTTCTTGTCTGAAATTAGATTTCTTAAGATTTGCTGTTACTGCATATTTGGAAAAGTGGCTCAATACTTGTTCAATTAGTCTAAAGTGTTCTACCCAAGTGGGTGTAGCGACTGAAAAGTCGTCCATGTGTACTGTTACGTTACTCAAAAGTTCAGGCCCTAGCACTCTGTCCAGGGCAGAGATAAATACACCTACACTTACATTCAACCCAAATGGTAATACTTAATATTCGAAGCTCCTGCCCCGACATATGAAGGCAGTATACTTCCGCCTTTCATGTATTTTTATTTGCCAATATGAATAACAGAGGTCAGTTAAAATAAGAAATTTAGCATAATGGAATTTCATAAGTCGTTCCTCTAAATTGTCTGGACATTTTCGGACTGGTAAAATAATCTTATTAATGTTATGTGCGTCAAGGACCAAGCTCATGTGGCCATCTGGCTTACTCATGGGCAAAATAGGAGTACAATAAGAGGAAAATGTTGGTTGTATTATGCCCCATTCAAGCATCCTGTTAATCTCTTTTCTGACTGCTTCTCTCTTTGTCCATGGTATAGGATATGAGGTAGTACAAAAGTTTCATTAGGATATACTTCCATTTTGTACACAAACTCCTTAATAATACCTGGTCTTTTTTTGAATACATGTATATAAGCAAATATCATTGTGGGGTCTTGCCCACCTGTCTCTTACAGGGTGCCTCAAGGATCCTGCTTTCTCAGATAGCTATACAACAATTCAAGCAAATCGCATTAATGGTTCTTATTGCAATAAAGTAGAGTGACAGTACTTAACTTTGGTTACAATGAGTTGTCACAAGCAGATGATGACAAGCAAATAATCAAAGTCCGTCACTAATTACAATTTCCATGTAAGTTATTCACACTCGCTCAAAAGTCACTGCTATCCTTAATATCACCGCTCTTCTAGTCCTCTCTGCTAGTGTCTTTCGCCTACCATCTGGCCGAGGCTGGCAGGAGCGGCGCTTATATTCTCTTCAGCTAGAGGCCACTCCTATCATGATGTCGTCCTAGTCAGCGAAGTATTGACTGACATCATCTCACAGCCTTCTCTGCTCTTGTGTTCTTCATCTTCACGCTGACGCCTGCCGATACACCGGAACAATCAGTTCCATAAGTTCTGCTTGCTGTTCTTGAGACAAGCACTTTGATTCACCTACCTTTGTGGTCATTGTGTTGATGTTTACTTCTTCTGCTGCCGACTGTTCGTTATTGTATGTGTTGACAAACATAACTATGAGATTTGCCATTTGAATTTCAAAGTTGTGAGTAACTTCAGTTTTACATGTATTAGTACTTCCCCTGATTAGGTGTATTACAAATAATTGGTTATTTACAGTGAAGTGACATTGGCCCTTTCCTATGTCAATTTGTATTTGGTATGCCCTAAATGTGTCCATACCTATTAAACAATTAACTATTAATTTCTCTACTATCAAAAAATTGCATCATACAGAAAACTGTCCTAATTATATGGGAATTAAAGTTTGTATTTTGATTCCTTTCGATTTCTGGCCAGTGGCAGTTTGTACCTTGTAATTTTGCACTGGCAGTGTGGGTATATGCTCATGTTTCTTCAGTTCCTGAAAGAATCCCTGTGACATCAAAATAGTGGTAGCTCCTGTCATGCACAATGGGTACTTCAAGGTCAAATATTTTTGTTTTAATAGTAGCTTGTACCTTGCCCTCTGTCAAGTTTTCCTGCATAGCCTCATTATCTTGATACAGATCATCTCTCACATCATTACCATGATTGTATCCGATAAAGCAAAGATCAAGCTCATGCCCCCACTCCCCTCCAAGGCCACAGAATGGGGGCCTACCGTGACCGGTTCAAGTTTTCTGGTGTTGTGGTGGCATCAATCTCTAGGTTAGGCGTAACTTCCACTATGCTGACCATTGGTGTTTGGTTACAACAATTAGTGTCTTGAGAGGCTCTCGACTGAAATTCTCTTTGCCTGTGTGTGTTATTTGGCATATGTGTGCTACTTTGCTGGCCGAATTCCACTGTTTATAGGTTTATTTGGTTGTCTGTTACTGTTTCGTGTTTGCCAAGCGCTCGACTAATTATTGCTGGTATCTTGTCTCTATACATATTGTATGGACTGACCATACGCTACTCAACCATTGTATTTTCCACTTTTGTATTTACGGCTTTCTCCATTGCTGTTTGTGATTACTGTTACCATTGCCATAGGTCTGTGTGGGGTAAGGTTGCCATCCGTGTTGTACTACGAATTCATTGTTTACTTGTTGGTACATAAATCTCTGTGTTGCTATCGGCGTATTAACAGACTTCGGTTGTACTGATCTCTCTTCATATATTAAATCTATTGAGTCCAGAACAGATACAATGTATTCAGTGTTGTGTTCTGTGATGGTAATGAGTTTTTCCCTAATGTGGGCAGGAAGAGGCTCTTTAAAATTTCCAGCATGTCTACTTGAGATACCAGGTTCGTCCAGTATCTGGTTTTATTGAAATATTTTTCAAAGTAGCCCTTTAAGCTTCCATACTTGCTACTGAATGGAGCTGAGTTGAATACTTCACGTCTGAGCCTCTCTTGTACGGTCTCAGACCAATATTTATCCTAAAAAAATTGTTCAAATGGCTCTGAGCACTTTTGGACTTAACATCTGAGGTTATCAGTCCCCTAGAACTTAGAACTACTTAAACCTAACTAACCTAAGGACATCACACACATCGATGCCCGAGGCAGGATTTGAACCTGCGACCGTAGCGGTTCCCGACTGAAGCACCTAGAACCGCTCGGCCACACCGCCCGGCCAATATTTATCCAGAAAGGCTCTCCAACTATTCATAGTAGTGGCAATGTTCTGCCATGTCTGTAGCCCATAGCAGAACGTCACTATGTATGTATACAACAACAAATCTAATTTTCTGGGCTTCCGTCCAAACGTACAACATTTCGAAATACTCTGATAAGAGACCATGGGGTGTGTTCTTTTCCCTTCAGAGGTAAAAATCAGAAATTATTGATGCCTAAGTGATCCCTCATCTGCAAGTAAGTTGAGAAACATACAGCACTGTCAGTGACAGGTGCGTTTATGTTCGCTTGTGGCGTAGCGCATGGCAACTGCACTTGTTCAACAGGTGCAACTGCCAGCAAGTGTTGTTGCATTGTACAGCCTTCGTTATTTTCCTTTGATGGGCTAGCTCTGTATTGTGGGTAACCAGTGAAGGTATCTAACTTCTCTAAAAGCATGGTTTTTTTGTGTCAAATGTTGTTTTGGAATGCCAGTAGTTTTAGCAACACTGCCTCGTAACCTTTCCTCTGTTCTGAATCTGTTTCAGCTAGAAGTTGACTTTCTTTCGCTTTTAGATCTTCTTCTATAGTGTCAACATAAATTTTGCACTCTGACACTACCTTTTCAGCAATGATGCTGCCCTAACCCCGCATCCTGTCTTCAGCCTTTTCAGTTATTTCCTTTACATCTGCACATAGCTTATCTCTCTGTTTTTTGGCAAATTTTGACTCTAAACTTAACTGGTCTACTTTTAGACTCAACTTGCGTATTTTTGTAGGTAGGTTTTTGCACACGTCTTGCAGCTCACTGATTGCATTCGTCACATTTTTTACTGATACAGCCACTTGGGATTACGTCTCCGGAATTTTGACAATATGCTTCACTAAGATTTTGCAATTCACCTGCAAGTTGTTCCTATTTATAGTCTACAGACTTTACTTTTTCTGTTAACTTATTTATATTGCAGGAAATATCGATAATTATTTCTTGCTTTAGTTGTTTACCGAGCTCTGTCAATTTCCCGGATAGTTTGTCAGATAATTCCATTGTGTATAGTTTTTCTCACCTCACCTCACTGAACTGTTGACTAATACTATTCTTGAAATTGTTAAATGCCTGATTTTGCTGTTTCAACTGTTGTCCTATATTTTCCTGATGTCTTGTGAACTGCTGTGTAAACTGTTGTATTATTAGTTGCATGAGTTGTGTCAAATTCTGTGTCTCGCTAGTATTTATATTGCTTTTATGAAATGTTTCCTGTTCTTGTGTTCACGATGTTAGGAGCAAATAATCAAAGGAATTTTCACTGTCTCATGCTTCAGTTTCACTATTTGAAAAAATATTTCCTGGTGAGAACTGAGTAATCATTTCGTCAAGTTTCATAAAAGTGACTTTATGATTAGTTATATTACCAGTGTCATCATTTTTTGGTAGTGCGACACCAACCTCATTGTTTTGGTAGCCATCGGCCAGTTCACAAGTTGGCGCTTTACTTTCAACTGTTACCAAGCTCAGATTTCCGACATCTTGGCATTTTGCATTTTGTAATGACTTTTCAAAAATGGCCATTTCCTTTGGCTCCATTGTGAACAGTTTTAACAAAATCGAGAAAAAAATTTTCAGAAACAATATTTTGTCTGTATTGGTACATTTTAATTAAAGTAGATTTATCTGTGTATTCACTAATGAACCTGATTATTCTTTGATACAGTTGTATAAAACTTGATGAATTACCTTGCACTTTAATGTTGACTTTATACAAATTTTTGATTTTTCTTTAGAAATGCACTTTCCATAAAGGATATTAACTGGAAGGACAAGAGATTATCTACTGCAAGAGAGATGGTGCCAAGCGTGGCCATGTTAGCATACAGCATAGTAGCTTCTTACATTTTTCGCTGTTATCAGCATTCCCAGTGCGTCTCGTTTGTAGGCAGAATTTAATTTTAATTTTCTCCTTCAAGTTTTTATTGGTCCCAGTCTCATGGACATGTAACAAATACAGCAAAAGTGTCATTAGTTTCTTGTAATGATAAAATCGATCATTTAAGACAAAAAAAAATTATCTCAACAATTGAAAGGTTTGTTCATATTCCACTTGGCACTATCCTTTAAATGGTCACCATTGAATAGTGGCCTTTATGCGGGTTGCACCTAAAATACAATGGAATGGAAACTGATTAATAATCACTGCTTGTATAATTAAAGAAACTTAATTGGAAAGAATAATTGAACAGAATTGGAAGGTACACATATCCTGGGTGAACATTAACTGTCACTAATATCAACAGACCTTCAATGTTCAATACATTTAAGATCAACATTCATCATTTAAATTTATGTGCTTTTCTCGTTATTGCCATTGTGTGTGGATCTGGTTATGACAATGTTGTCACAGGACTGCCCGTCCTCTGCTCACGCAAATTCCTCTTGTTTGCTTTGGTCCTCTTGATGCAGGATTCTCGGTGTGGGCAAAATGATGAACAGCTGGGGTTATTTATGTAAATATCTGTATATAAACTTGGATTCCCTAATAACTTTTATAATGCCTTTTTTAATGTATGATTGGAACGCACATTTTTGAACAATACTGGTATGGCTGAACTCATAATACATCCACCCACTACCACTTAGGAAGACAAATAGGTGAAGATACAGATATAATCAATTGAAGAGTGTACCTCTACTCTTTGAAAACATTATCTTTGCCATAAAATAACTTATTGCTTTACCAAAAAGAAAAGAAGAAAGAGAAAAAATAATATGATCCATTACACTTGCCTGTCAAGACTTTATAATATTCTGCAATATTATGTTCTTTCTAATATTTTCCTTTACATCAGTTTTTAGTTCTCATATTGCTTCCCTAATATTAGTCTTACATTCAAATGGTTCAAATGGCTCTGAGCACTATGGGACTCAACTGCTGAGGTCATTAGTCCCCTAGAACGTAGAACTAGTTAAACGTAACTAACCTAAGGACATCACAAACATCCATGCCCGAGGCAGGATTCGAACCTGCGACCGTAGCGGTCTTGCGGTTCCAGACTGCAGCGCCTTTAACCGCACGGCCACTTCGGCCGGCAGTCTTACATTCTCTCATGGTCTACTGCAACATTTCTTTAATCATTAGTATGTCATCTGGCTTCATATTTCTGGTTGAAATGTTTCTATTTAAAGAAAATTAATTTTAACTCTTTCCATGTCAAGTAAACAGTGATAATTACAAGAAACTATTGACAAGTTAAGTTCCAGACAGGCTTGATGAAAAAAACTGTTACATATAAGCTTTTGTAAACAAAAGAGAAAAAAAAGAAATGCACACACATTCACACAAGCAAGCACACTCACACTCACATGATCACTATCTGTGACCACTGTGGATATTTTCCCATGTTGTTTCACAGTTGCCACAAATGAGGAGATATGCCATAATTTAAATGACTGGGGGCTGGCACACCGCAAACATAGTAATTCTTTGGTACTGACTTAGTAATTCTTTCTGCTACTCTCAGATTATGTAACACTTTCTCAATCCTTTGTTTATCACTCCTAAAGTTGTACACACACATTACTTTACACAACCCACTAGTCACAAATTCAATTTAGTACCTCATTGCTTGTGCAGGTGCAGCTGCTGTATGCATGCTGATCTGGCTGTGCTTTCTACTTTGTGTCGTGAAACTTGTGTCCTCATGGCTTGAAACCATCAGTGAAGTTGTCCTGTCCTCTGTGGAACATGCTGCTGATGGCTGTAGACTTGTTCCAACACACCCTGTGCACTCATCAGCAATCTCTGCCAGTACAAGTTAATCAAATCATCCTCTTCTTCAGTATGGCTTCTTCTTCTAGGAACTCTTGCCTTCTTCTCAGGTGTGATTTTTCCTTTTAATATTTATTCTTTTCAATTGCTCTACTCTGGATACTTTCCTGTGCCCTGTCATGGCACCACAAATGATGTAGTAAGCATTAATTTAAATGACTGTGGGGTGGCACACAACAAATGTCATAATTATTCAGTATAGACATTTATTGAGATTTTGTAGTTCAGTCTGATTTCACTTTAGATGCAAATTCTTTTTGGGAAAAATTTATAGTTAGTATCCAGAGTGTTTTTTTTTTTTTGCCTTTTTTACAATGTAGAATAACAGGCTGAGGAACAGTTTGTTCTCAATGCTATATTATCCCCCAGAGATCATAGTATTTGTATAGCATTTGTTACTCATTCATTGCAATAGTGTTAACTTGCAATGAAATATACTTTCATTAAACTTCTGTTACTGTGTTACTGTTATTTGTAAGGCTTTCCAGTATTTGATTTAACTAAATTTTAATATTTAGAAACTGTTAATACTTGTATAACTCCAATATGTTCAAATAATGATAGAGTATTAGAAAATATTCTGGTTACCTGCTTCACTTTTCGTAATTATATGAAATATTTCTTTTCATTTAATCCTCCTTAATACGGGGTCATGGTCTACCAGATAAACTTTCAGACAGCATAGTTTAATCGTAGCTCTCCACCAACAAAATATTTGTTTCCAGTTTTTGCAGAATTCACAATAATCAAACAGCGCAATTAACTGAAGTTTGACTTGATTGTACACATGGTCCTTCTAACAGTCAGTCATTTCTCATGAGCACAAAATATGGACAGAACATTTTTCAAGTTTTAATTTTTTTGTTTTACAATAAAAAAATAATTGGCTTAAGAGCCCTGTACAAAACAGCGGTATTTTCTACCAGTAGCTGGCCATCAGCTAACACTGTCATTCTGAGTGGGATGGTAATTGTCCACTCAAAGCAAAGTATGCATAACCATGGTGCTCCACTCCCTGTATGTGATCACGATATATAAACAATAAAAATTTTGTAATTCTCTCATAAAATCATAATTTATAAAAACTCTTCAAAGATATTTTAAAAGAAATATGTACATCCATATGTCACTCAGACGGCAAAGGCTGGAGTGTGCTTCAAGTTTCTGTCACACCACATTATGCACAATACAGTGAAATGTCAACAGTGGTAGAATTTCACAGGTTGTCATATGGAATGATATTTCAAAGCTAACAATCAAACACTGAGTAGTGGAGGCTGTGGTGTCTAAGATGGGGATGAGAGAACAGAATGACTGATGATATGGTTTAAAGTGATATCTTACCCTAAAACCATTCATCCTCATGGGATTTTGTTCAAAATATATAAACAACATGAATTTGCTGGTGGTCTAGTGAAATGATTGCAGCCTAAATATAGTGTAATACCATAATTGTGAATTCACAAGCTAATAGGCTAAGGGTCAGACCCATGGCCTAGGGATGCCGGCATGGTAGCTCAGCGTGTTCAGTCAGAGAGACGGTGGCCCACTTTAATAAAAAAAACTGAGTAAAGGAATCAACACTCAACTTATTGGATGTTATGTGACGTCCGCCCAGACCAAACACAATGAACAATACCGAACAAAATGAAGAGAAAAAGGGGGGGGGGGGAGTTAGTAACCCAAATGTCATTGATCCCAGGTTCAAAACCCACCACTGCTTAAGTTTTGATTAATAATCAGCATTGGCAGCCGAAGACTTCCAGTATAAGAAGTCATCCACATTATGACAGTGGCCTTGTCAAAGAGGGCAGAGGAGTGGACAGAGGTTAAGGCACTTTCTTGTTCTTTGGGTAGGAAACTGCCCCTAAATGCAGAAGAATCAGCAGTGATCAATGGCAAGAGGATGCAGAAGGCAATGGTAACCACTGCATTAAAGTCACATAACATGTATCCACAGGACATGTGGCCTGTAATTGAAAAAGTGTCATGATGGTCTCTCCATTGGCAAAAGATTCCGGAATATTCTCCCATTCAGATCTCCAGGAGGGGACTGCCAATGGGGAGGTGACCATGAGAAAGATATTGAATATCAACAAAACGACAACCATCTACAAGTTGTGGTGTGGAATGTCAGAAGTTTGAATGTGGTAGGGAAGTTAGAAGATCTTAAAACGGATATGCAAAGACTCAATCTAGATACGATTCGGTGATGACATTGCTATCATGAGTGAAAGTGGAGAAGAATTACATGATATGCTGAATGAAATGAACAACCTAATGAGTACAGAAAATGGACTGAGTGTAAATTGAAGAAAGACAAAAGTAATGAGAAGTAGCAGAAATGAGAACAGTGAGAAACTTTACGTCTGGATTAAGGGTTATGAAGTAGATGGAAGTTAAGGAATTCTGTTACCTAGGCAGCAACATAACCAATGATGGAAGGAGCAAGGAGTAGATCAAAAGCAGACTAGCCTTGCCAAAAAGGGCATTCCTGGCCAATATAAGTCTACTAGTATCAAACAAAGGCCTTAATATGAGGAAGAAATTTCTGCGAATGTAAGTCTGGAGCACAGCATTGTATGGTAGTGAAATGTGGACTGTGGGAAAACTGGAACGGAACAGAATCTGAGCATTTGAGATGTCGTGCTACAACCGAATATTGAAAATTAGGTTGACTGATAAGGTAAGGAACAAGGAGGTTCTGCACAGAATCAGAGAGGAAAGGGATATGTGGAAAACACTGACAAGCGGAAGGGACAGGATGATAGAACATCTATTAATATGTCAGGGAATGACTTCTGTGGTACTAGAGGGAGCTGTAGAGGGCAAAAACTGTAGAGTAAGACAGAGATTAGAATTCATCTGGCAAATAATTGAGGATGTAGATTGCAAGAGCTACTCTGAGATGGAGAGGTTTGCACAGGAGAGAAATTTGTAGTGGGCTGCATCAAACCAGTCAGAAGCAGGGGCGCCTGCAGCGGGGGACCAGTGGGTTCCAGTTGCCCCTAGTGAGAATTCATTCAGTTTACGAATATAAAAAATACCTGTAACTTTAGGGCTCAGTTATGTATGATTTAAAATACCTGTAAAATTACCACTAAAATAACCGGAAAATATCGATAAAATGATGTAAAAATGATATCAATATAATGGAAGGAAACATTCCACGTGGGAAAAATTATATATAAAAACAAAGATGAGGTGACTTACCGAACAAAAGCGCTGGCAGGTCGATAGACACACAAACAAACAAACACAAACATACACACAAAATTCAAGCTATCGCAACAAACTGTTGTCTCATCAGGAAAGAGGGAAGGAGAGGGGAAGACGAAAGGAAGTGGGTTTTAAGGGAGAGGGTAAGGAGTCATTCCAATCCCGGGAGCGGAAAGACTTACCTTAGGGGGAAAAAAGGACAGGTATACACTCGCACATATGTGCGTGTGTGCGAGTGTATACCTGTCCTTTTTTCCCCCTAAGGTAAGTCTTTCCGCTCCCGGGATTGGAATGACTCCTTACCCTCTCCCTTAAAACCCACTTCCTTTCGTCTTCCCCTCTCCTTCCCTCTTTCCTGATGAGGCAACAGTTTGTTGCGAAAGCTTGAATTTTGTGTGTATGTTTGTGTTTGTTTGTGTGTCTATCGACCTGCCAGCGCTTTTGTTCGGTAAGTCACCTCATCTTTGTTTTTATATGTAAAAATGATATGAAACATATGTAAACAGAATTACAGGATGAACTAGAGCAATAAAAAACTTTAAAGGAGAATCAAACTAAAATTAAAAAATGATGATAAATTTAAAAATTGTGTGTTTTTCTTTAAGAAATCTCGTTTGTTGAAGATGTGCAAAATTGTTATATATCCGTCTTACAGCTATTGCCTACGAAGTATCTTTATTTTTATTTCTACACCCACACATGGGAGAAATTAACAGCAGCAAGTGAGGCAACAATGCGAATAATCAGATGAACCAGCAGTTTATTGTTAACTTTTACAAATGTATTCTTGAGCAACATTTAAGAGTTTTTTCTGAAGGCACGCCCATTGTTCGTTCTTTACGTACTAAAAGAATCAGTTGTGTCATAAAGGGACGTTAAACACAAACGTAAAAAAATGATATCTTCCTTGAAAAATAATCTATGATACAGTATCTATATGACAAAAAATACAAAATTAAAGATAGATATCTATAGCCGGAATATTCGAGATTTTAGTAACTGTAAACATTGCATATCTGATGACGAAAGACCATTTACATGTTAACAAACTCTGGGCATTACTAATAAGCTATAATAAAATAAAGCAAATCTGCCGATCAACAAACTACTACATGTGTACGTGGTCCCATAAAGAATGGTACCCATGGTGATAGTTCTATCTCGAAAATGTTGACTTACAGGTACTAAAATGTCACCCTCCCTCTTCCCATCTCACTAGGTACAAACCTCTTCATAAGCCTCAACTGGCAACACAATACAGTTGCACAACAAAACACACTCGGCAAAGTTTTATTCTTTCAAATTTCAAATAATGGTTAACAATTGTCA
Source organism: Schistocerca americana (assembly GCF_021461395.2). NCBI lineage: Eukaryota > Metazoa > Arthropoda > Insecta > Orthoptera > Acrididae > Schistocerca > Schistocerca americana. The sequence goes on along the minus strand of NC_060119.1, from coordinate 299,237,390 downwards.
GACGCTAATTTAAATTAGCGTATTGTATTATGTTCCTTTTCGTTTGCTGTAGAAGTGATCGAGGGTACTGTGTGGCCACTAATATCGCTACTTGTCTGTAGAAGTAGGCAATATTCGTCATTGGAACTACTGTCAACGAGCATGATCTAGCAGGGTGTGGCGTGAGCTACCTTCATTTCCGGTACGTTCTAGATGAGTCTTGCTATGTTCTAATAGGAACATTTTGCATAAATATTTCCACATCCATCACAAGAAACCGCTCCAAGCGATCACGCGAAACTCAAAGTCGCTGGCATGCGGTCTAATGGACACCGTGCTGTTTCATTGTTGAACCGAAACCCCGCCCTTCTGTTCTTTAGTCATCGCTCAGCTCGGTTCGGCATCGCATCGCGTTAAGGGTTGTGTAAATTCATTGTGAGTTGTAAGTGGACAGTGGTGCATGATTTTGGATTGCATAGACGTTTGTGCATTGTGAATGTAAAAGCGCAATGTATACAGTGGCAAAATGACCGATATACGTAAGTTTTTTGCACCTCATAAGCGAATGAAAACTACAAATGAAAGTGGAGGTGTCGAAGAAGATACTGTCTATCATGAGGTATCACAGGAAAAGGGTGAGTCAAATGCAACCATCACTATTAAAAATTCCAGTATTTGTGCTGATGGAGAAAATAAAGACAAAATCAGTACCTCTGCTGGCTTCAAGTGCGTTGATGAAAAGGGTAGTAGTATCCTGGTCAGTATTCCCGATGTCAGAAATTACATTGAAAAAAAGGCATGAGCAGTATTTTTAAGCACTTAAACAATAATTAGTGGTAAGAAAACAATTTATTGGCAGAATACGGTTCAGAAACATAAAATCTGGGAACATATACATGAGTGTATGGCCTATCAATGTGAGATAGATGCCAGCCTAAGATACTTACCATTCAGTATGTTCACTGACCCCTATCCTAACTGGTATCCTCTGCTTGTGAAAAAATGGTTGTCTCTACAAAATCTGTTTTAAAATTGGACCTCAATAAATGAGTTACCATGTTTGAACAAGACAACATAGTTCAAAAAGAGCAAACTACTTCAAATTTTTATGAAAACATGAGGTATGTAAGACTTAAAGTGGCCAGCTGTTTATTTACTTGAAACATGGATTTATTTATCAAACAGTGGAAAAATTCAGGATGGAATGTAACAAAATAATGAAAAGGATAGTTGCTACTCACCATATAGTGAAGGTGCTGAGTTGCAGAAAGGCACAACAAGTAGACTGTCAGAAAGTTAGCTTTCAGCCAGCAAGGCCTTTGTAAAAAATAGACAAAACACACACACACACACACACACACACACACACATAAATGTAACTCCCACACACACATGACCACAGATTGTGGCAGCTGGAACCAGAGATTGTGGTCATGTAAATGCGTGTGAGTTGCATGACTCTGTGTGTGTGTGTGTGTGTGTGTGTGTGTGTGTTGTCTACTTTTGACTTTTGACTTTCTGGTGGTCTTTTTGTTGTGCCTCTCTGCGACTCATTGTCTGTGCTATATGGTGAATAGCAACTATCCTTTTCATTATATTGTTACGTTTTATCATGCAGTTATATATATAATTCTGTGAGTAAATGCAAGCAGAATCACCGTAAGAGTATTCTCAAACAAAAGTGCCTATCTACATTTATTCGTTGAGCTATGCAGTGCATTGTCCTACAGACACATAGCATTTAGCCGTGTTCCACTTCTAAGGAGACCAGAGTGCACAGTGTCACTGCCTCCCATGCCCCTTTCTCGAGTGTAAACATGACGATGCTGCCATCCTTGCCAGGTAACTGGTTTGCTTTGCCGAGTAATACATTGTGTCTGCACGAAGGTGTATACTTTTAACAGCTCAGAATTAAATTTTATAGCATTTTATGAGACCACAGAGAATAACCCAAATTCTTCCATAGCTCTTCATGATTTGAATGAACTGTAAGAGAGATTAACACTATTAATTCAGAGAGTCTGGGCTGAAGGTTACCTAAGAACGCTCTAATACAGAGAAAAGGAAAGGAAACTGGTTAGATGTGTATGGAATATTGTTATTTTTTTAAACAGAGAAGATGATTTAGTTGAGAAACTGTCATCATTTAAAGTACACAAAGAATGGGAAAGCTTCACAAAAACTAAAGATAGTGAAGTGATGCCATAATGGAACTATTACTGTAAAGCCAGATAATTCCTCATAAATTCTTTGGTGAAAGTAAAGAGTCATTGTAAGTTCTGTAACGCCCTGAATTTTTATGATATCTTGATGTACAAAGAAGTTATGAACATTAGTACACCAGGGAGGAAGTTAAGAATGTAGAATTCTACAACACATTGAATCAGTGACAACAGTCATTGGCAAACTAGGAAGGGTTGAGGGAGGGGGTGGAGTATGTTCTGCCTTTTAATTATCTCTTGATATAGCTCCACTAATACATTGTGTGTGTGTGTGTGTGTGTGTGTGTGTGTGTGTGTGTGTGAGAAAGAGAGAGAGAGAGAGAGAGAGAGAGAGAGAGAGAGAGAGAGAGAGAGAGGTACCATATGTCAATCTGTGCCCATTTCAATAACTACAAAACTGAAGACATTTGCTCTTGTAGGTCATGCATCACTATGAACTGCATTGTTTGCCTAATTGCCACTCGATGAATGCCTTGGCATTGAAGTCAGGTCATTTTTTCTACTCAGATTTTTATCCTACTCTACTCATAAGAGCTCCACATATAAAACTTCCGAAAGGCTGATTTTATCAGGGAGGATGCATCTTCCATAATCAGATCAACTGAGGGCATCAAAAGTATCAGTCTTTCCTGTTGAACTCACTGCTTGATAAAAATGGTAGGGAATTTCAAGGTAACTGAACACTCTCCAGTGTCATTAGACCTACAACAAGTAGCTACTTCTGAAAGCAAACTGACAGTGATAGATGCCCAAAGTAGCAAAGTGTTTCCTGGATAACTAGTTAGCTATACTTGTCTAGTGCAATGCTCTAATGTCCAAGGGGGTCAAGACCACATTAGTAGTGTAACCCATCATGTTGTTGTTGCTGTGCCAACATCTTGAAGTCATTGTTTGACATTGTCTGTTCCTTGCCTAAAGGGGGAATGTCATTTGGTGATTGGAATTTGCACCCAAGCTTGTCATTATACTATGTGTCATTTAATTTTAAAACAAAAGTATTCTTTGTCAAAACATCGTATGATCCACTGATTTAAAAAATAAAATCTTCTTTTAATTTATCTCATAGCTTACAAACATTCTTGATTATTTATTTATTACTGTGTTTATTATTTACTGCTGTACTTCCAACTACCAGAGTTTTCATGTTAGAAATCCATTAATTCCAATAAGGTATTTTTTAATGTCTTCCATTGTAAGTATATTTGATACTGTGTACATATGAATTGATTTGGAATTGATCTTTAGATTAGGATGCTGTCAATTTAAATATGGTGTGTGACTGTTTTCTGTCTTCACTGGCTTCTCAGAGAGAGAGAGAGAGAGAGAGAGAGAGAGAGAGAGAGAGAAACCATGGGATTCAAACCAAGAGATCTTGTGTCTACTGCTGGAACAACATCTATTTGAACCCATATATGCGTGAAGGGAGACAGTTTCCAGCAGAACAGAAGATATCTCTTTATGGAAAACAGTAAACTAAATGGAATTCAGTCTCTAGAAGAAATTTAGATAAAAAAACGGGGCCTTTCAAAATTTGAGCCTAAATGTTGATGGATGTCTCATCTTAAATTCCTAGTGTTAGAGCAGTGCAATTGAATCATAGTTACCTTACACATACTGCAAAAAAACAGTTGTTTCACCACAAAAAAAGGTAACATTCCTTAAATCTTGTCTGCTGCTGTGAAAAGGTGTGCTCTTCGCTAACACCAGGAATGTAAAATCACTGTTCCTCACTTGAAGATGATGGTGGGACCTGTCAGAACACATAGTGAGACAATAAACCAGTGACTGTCACAGTAAACTGTTTTATTTATAAATAGCTGAACAACTCTGGTTTCTAGTCACATCAGAAACACAAGCATATTAAGAATTTTTTTTTTTTTTAACTAAACATAGTTTATTGTTGAGAGCATTTACATCTGTTTGTTTAATAGGTAGTGTGTGTGGATGAAGCAACAGCCCACGTTGATGCAGAGACAGACCGTGCCATACAGTGTGCTCTTCGAAATGCCTTCCAACAGAGCACTGTTATTTGTATTGCGCACCGTCCTCATGCTGTTGCTGACTTTGATAGGTATGTAATGCAATCTCAAATTTGTGCTGATACTTTGTTTTAGAATTTGGATGAAAATATTGACTACTGTTGATTTACTTAAAAGCTTTGCGATGAAATAACATAGAGTCCTCTTCAAATGACCATTGGTTAGTTGGTAAATTATTTAGTAACCTTATGCATTGTTTTGTTCTTAATTGTAGCCTCAGATATAGACAGGCAATTGACTATATATCCTTATAGCTCGTAGAACCTGTTAAGACTTTGCCAGCCTTAAAAGCCATGAAATTTTTATCTATTCAGAGTAGACACAGTATAATTTGTTTGTTGCCACACAGAAGGCAGAAAATATATCTGTATATGTTTAGTAATTGTGTTATGCTGTGGTGTCCGATTATCCTTTGCTACAAACTGGATTATATTTTCATATAGGTATTTTCGTAAAGGTAATTATTAAAATCTTTTGTGACAGATGAGCTAAACATCTTCTCAAATCCCAATCACATAATTATTAGGTTCTTCAAATAAGTAATTTCCTTGGTAAAAATAACTGCTTATTCATCACATCTGAGTTTATGATAATGTTGTGTGTTATCAGTTACAGCATCTGCATAAAACAGAGTGACAGCTTATGTAACTTACATCTTCTCAGTATGAAGTATGGAACAATACTAAATTACAAAACATTATCCATTCACTGTGGTCGTACAGCTAACAATTTATCATATAGGATTGTCTTGACATGCTTCATTACACTAAATCGTGGCCAGCTTGAAATCAGATGTGGCAATACAGCTGTGTGTCAAGTAGAGCTCGTGCAAGGCATCATGATGGCCAAGGAGTATTGTAAACTGGTTGCAGACCACATTCATCCCTTCATGATGATCATGTTTCCCAAAGACAGTGGCTTTTTTCAACAAGATAATGCACCTTGTCACAAGGGCAGGAGTGTGATGGAGTGATCTGAGGAACACAATGGTGAGTTCCAATTGATATGCTGCTCCTCCAACTCACCAAATCTGAACACAGTCGAACACATCTGGGATGTGATTGAACGTGGTGTCAGAGGCCATTGCCCTCCTCCTTGGAATTTATGAGAATTGGGTGACTTATGTGTGTAGATGCAGTGCCTACTGCCTCCAGTGACCTACCGAGGCCTATTTGTTTCCATGTCAGGACACATCACCCCTGTTATCCATTCCAGAAGTTGACATACCAGCTATTAGGTAGGTGATCATAATGTTCTGACTGATCAGTGTATACAGAATGCGTGAAAATACAGTGGACCAGAAAATGTGTAATATTACGGCAATACAATGTAGGTTCGAAAATAAATTAAAAATTAAATTACTTTTGAAATTTACTTACATGGTGGGTATTATCTGACTTCCACAAACAAAATCATCATTCAAATATATTAATCTTGGTTACATAATGCAGATGTCACAGCATAAAACTGAGAACCTATTCAGAAAGTGTCTGACAGAAATAAAACAAACATGCGTGACATTGAATAACTGTACCATAAAATGGTCACCAAAAACAGTAGTTACATGTGCAGGCACCATTATATCAAGTCACACTGTTGAATTTACTAATGAGATGAAAGCCAGAGACGAACATCGTAGACTGTCAGTCTATGTGGCGTACTGTGTGGTTGATTGAAGAAAACTGATAAAGGCAGTTAACAAGAGTTACATAAACTGAATAAGTTTCATATATCTTTGGAGTTAGCGCAAGTTGTGATTTCAATTGCAACCAAGTTTTGGTTTGCATATAAGAGTTTTACATGTACATTACAAATATGTGCAGAATATTTGCCATCAACAGTTACACTGCACTTGACAGTCATGCCCACATTCAGTCACCGACTCCAAAAAATGCGTTGTTTGTAGCTCTTGGCAAAAGATTACAAGGATGAACATGAGCACAGAGTATAAAGTGTCAGAAATAGAGTTGCACTTATCACAGTAGGAGCACATCATAAATGCCTGCATGAAGCCATCTTCCAAGTCACACTGCATTTGATCATCAAAACTACATTTGGTCTGAAGAAATCATTCCAGTTACTGTCCAGGAGTATCGAACAAAGTCTGTGAAGGTGGAGAACAGAACTGACTGTATAAAGTACACATCAGCAGTGAAATTGAATCTCTCAACAATGGTGTGGACTTGTAGTCATTCAGGATACTGTGATCTTCAGTCTGCTTCAGCACCACATTGAAATCTCAGAAGAATAGCGTATCAAGTGGCTGAATGTAAGGTGTGCACCCAGGAGGGATGATCTCCACTGTATACACCTTGTTTTACAGTTGGGTAGCATTGATATGAGTCCTGTCACAACATGTCCCAAGTGAATCAATCAGAAGAAGAGACTTCTTCATTGCACATGGGAAGTAGATGTCTTGAAGGAATTGTATCAGGATTTGGTTTTTGATTAGGCTGCATTTTGAGGCAACTTGAATCAGGCAGTCCAGACTGATCTCTGGCACCTGATAAATTACCAGCATCTTTGGAAACATATATCCACTTGCTGACATAACAGGTTGGATGGTGTAGGAAAGAACTGTTGCACAATCACTCCGAAACCAAACTTCTTACCAACTTCTCTCCCCTGAAGTGCAGAGCTCACAATGAGTGTACCACCGTGATCGGAGTAATAAATCTGTATATGTTCCATGGTTTCATTAGGGACATTACCTCCTTGTGAAACTCATCACATCTTTCATTCATGTCATCATCTGTATGCTTGGTACACATTTTGTTGTTGCCCATGAGCCAAGGTGGTGTCTCTGTTTAAAACTTGTAGCCCATACATAGATAGATCCAGTGAATTGAGTCAGTTCTATTTCTTAGGCCTTATCCAAACCTCGAGCACAAATATCCCTGTCATGAATATTAGCACATAGGACAGTTGCCACCAACCTGAATTTTCCAGCTACATAATTGTAATTTTGGACACTGGCCTTCCTCCCCTTTCCGTACCATGTGAAGTAGATATAATAGATGATGCATGTCTTGCACCTTATGATGTCATTTCTTTACTTCATTAAAGCATAATCATTTAGTTTTCCCAGAATCCTGAATGAAGTTATCTCCTTTGCCTTTCCAAAAGGTATGTCACCCCACTGTTTCTTCTTTGGTGGACTTGACAGATAGGCAGACAACTGACTTCCATTACTTCATAACAACCTTTTGTCACTGTCAGATTCTGGATCATCCATATCCTTTTCACAATTAGACTAGTCTTCTTCTGTGTCTTCATGTTCTTCAATATTGTCTATCGTGTTTTCGTGATCTATATTACCTTTGGTTGCCACTGTTTCATATATCACATTGGTTAAAAATGCAGAGCATTTCTCTCCTTTACTGTAATTTCTGTAGACCTTCTTTTGTGTTTGTAGTGGCTAATAGTCAAGCTCACTGTAATCGCAGAATTCATTATCACATGATTATGTTGACAGTGAGAGTAACATGGTGCACTATGAAATCAGTATGATGCTCTATGAAATCGGTAACACCACTAATTGACAGATTAAATTCTGAGGTGGATGCAACACATAGAGGGGTCACTATTGTACTGGTTTCCTTGCTCTTATGCATAAAGTCTGTCTGGTTCCCCTAGATGTTGCATTGGATACATCGTCAGGTGATCTTTGGTATGGTACAGTGTGTGTTGACCATAAAATACACTGCAAATAACTACATTAGCTAGAGGAACACTGTTTATGGTTACTGCAGTTACTAAACTCACGTTATCATGGTATGCATGATTCACTGTGAGCAGAACATCACATCTTTGTAGCTCACAGTGTAATTGACAGTGCATTTAGTTTATACATTTTTATAATCAGCACCTCAAACATATTCATAAAAACCACAACTCAGTTGAATTTCAGTGACAATTTGCACTGACTTCCTTGTAAGTTGTAAATACATAATGTAAACAAAAGCACTTATGCCAGGAAATTTAAAAATTCTTTAGTTTTAGCATTTTGTTGAAAGGGGACCAGCAACTTTATTAAGTTTCATAAAATGTTTATTAACTATTCTGTCAGCAGTTGCAGTACTTATGTTGGGTGACTAATTTCAAACCTTACAGGTTCATTTTCAAACCTGACTTACTGAGATTACAAAAAACAGAACACAGTTGTCAGTGAACAGTGAATACAAAAGTGATATTACAAAAATAAGTTCAGATGCAATGGAAATTAATTATTTAAATACAAACAGTGGAAAATCCAGCATGGAATTTAACAATATTTGAAAAGGATAGTTGCTACTCACCAAATACGTGATATGTTGAGTTGCAGATGGACACAACAAAAAGCCTGTCAGGTAGTGAACTTTTGGCCAATAAGGCCTTTGCCAAAAATAGACAACATGTACACACATGCGCGCGAGCGCCCACACACACACACACACACACACACACACACACACACACACACACACACACACACACACAAATGCAGCTCACATACACACGACCACAGTCTCTGGCATACGGAGCCAGACCATTTCTGGCTTCGGCTGCCAGAGACTGTGGTCGTGTGTGTGTGTGTGTGTGTGTGTGTGTGTGTGTGTGTTTTCACTAATGGCCTTGTTGGCCAAGAGGTCACTTTCTGACAGTCTTTCTGTAGTGCCTATCTGTGATTCAGCGTCTCTGCTATATTGAGTACCAGCTATCATTTTCATAATGTTGTTGTTTGATTATAAAGTTACCTGCACTGACAGTGCCTGATTTTAATAATAAACATCAAAGTGGCAACAGATGGTTTATAAATCTTTGGAAAATGAATGAATCAATCCACACATGCCTCTTACCAAGTCAAAATCAAGCTGTAGGTCAACAGAGCTAACAGCACTAGGAAACTTTCGATGACACTAGCATTGCCCATCATGTACAAGCGCACATCTGCAGCCAATTGGCATGTCATGTTTTAACTGTGGATGCTTCTAAGGGTCTTTATTAAACCTGACATCAATACAATGAGTGACAAAAACAAATGTACACATATTACATAAATACATATACTAGTGTCACATGTGCCCATTACATATTTGAACATAAATAAGCATTTCGTATTCAAGTGCGCATCCACAGCTAGTGATGCATCAAATTCAAATGGGATACTACATCACCTTTATTAACCAGTCACATTTAATGTAAAGTACAGTGCACAGGGTGTATGCACCCCAGGACAACCAGGCAGTCTGGAAAAACCGGGGAATTTTTTTCATCCAGGAAACATCCAAGAAAAACACGGAAATGTTTTAGAATTCTGGGGTACTTTCTTGTTTTAGTCTCCAGTTAAAAAAATTCTAATTTTGACTGGTAAGAACTGATACTCTAACAAAGAATTTTACTTTGGCCTGCTACTTCAGAATTTAATGCAGCAAGAAAACATAAATGAGAGAATAACATCAAAATAAAATTTTAGTTGCAAAGAAAATGTGCCACAAAACAAATTGCACACACAACCATCTGCTGGCAGCAAAATATGTCAAACACCTTAGGATGAAGACTATGCAATACTTCATAACAACAAAGCCTTTTTGATGAGCATGACATCAGAGCTGTTTACATTTATAACAGGATGTGGGAAAATATTGCAATTTGTCATTTGAAAAGCACTACTTTCAAAGTAAATTTCCTTTTAGCCAAGATGTATTATGATACATATGAGAATGTGTGATTAATTTCTTAAATCACAGAGTGTTTGACTCTCATTCAGAGCTATAATTTGACAATCAGGCACTTAGAAAAATTTCGGGCCCAGAATACCAGCCATTTATGTCATTATTTAAAACTTCAAGCAAATTTGTGTTTGATATGTCTTTGAGGAATCTCACATGAATAAAGACCAAGCTTTAAGGTTAGTTTTTCATATTTGTTTTAGTTCTTTCACAGATTATAAATTATACAATAATGATGGTAGAAAGTATAAAAGTATAATTATCCTTAAAAAAATTTATGTGTGGTTAATTCTTTAGCAATTTCACTCATAACTGGCTTTTCTATGGAAAAGTCAAAGTGCTTATCAGAACATTTATTCAGCCAGTTAATCCATAAAATATTCAGTGCACAACAGTGAAATTTATAATTGTGCTTGTCAGCAATATTCAGCTGCTGCGGTTTAAGCTGTGCTCTTCGGATCCTGTCTAACTACACCCCTTGCAAAAACCGTAAAACAATTTCACGACCAGTATTATAGGTGAAAGCTTAGCTTGGCATGTAGCTAAACTGAATGTATATTAATTTTAAGTATTAACTTTTCCTATTTGTGTGTTTGTGCTTTTTAACAGCGGTGTTAAAATCGTCTGACTGCAGCACAAGTCCTATGCTCTGAATATCTGCTGTCATTGACTGGCAAATCACATAACAAGAGCTATGATTGGCTGACAAAAGTGCACCGTAATATCGATTTCAGTGCTTTGAATGTTATCGTGTTGTAATTGGTGTAATTTGTACTTAAACTTTCGTGATACAAAAATATGCAGTGTACATGTTGCTCCACATCAGAATCCATTGTTTTTTGTTGGATCACTTCCTAAAGTGCTGGGAAGTTCTTTGCTGGTATATAATACCTTTGGAATTCAAAGGATTTGTAAGTTATACAGCTCCAAGGGAAAGTATATTGTCTCTTAACATAGAAAAAGTGTATTTTCACCAAGAAAAAAGTGTATTTTGTTGTGGGAAAAATGTACTTTAACTGAGAAATCCAGGAAACATCTGGGAGCCTTTTTTCTTGTCCATGTGTACACCCTGAATGAAATATATCACATTTCATGCTCCATTACAAATTTTTCTTTATAAATACTGATGGTTGTCTTCTAAAAGTCTACATACATAAATATTTTACATAATAAAACATTTGAAACCAATACATATGATTTGTTTGGTCAATAAGTTTTGTAAAAACAATTACTTAATACTGCTAAAACAGTGTCTCACAGCATAAAATCATTATGACATCTAATCGTGTGTAACCTTGTCCTTCATTCAAAGTGTGTATCCCTTCATGTGAGTCCTGTTGTCATAAAACATAGAGGACAAACACTGAGATACGGATACTCAAACATTTTACATAATTCGAAACAATTTTGCATTACTCATGGTGCTTGCTGCATGAAAAACCATTTTTGTATACTGCCCCTATGATTATGCCACCAGTCCAATACAAACATCATGATGTGACATAACTTAATAACTAGACCTGCTAATTCAATTACAGACACACGTAAGTGCTTGTCCACGAAACTCTGTTTCAAATTCAAACATCATGATATAACATATATACTGGCTTGACGTGCATATCTAATTCCAGATTACACTCAAATGATAAAGCTCTCTTGTATGAAACACTGTGTTATGTATCATACAGTGGACAGTATTTCCTATTTATTCTCTGTGAGACCATCATACACTATTTTGGACACCTAATGCTGTAATTGAAAACTGAAAAGGCTTTTATGTGTAGACTGCATGCAAAAACCTTCAAACCCTCAACTAAATCAAATTAAAATTAAGAAATAAAGTTTAAAAAGTCAAGAAGTAAAATTTTAAAAATCAGGCCTTTGTGTCCGGCCTCCATGTACGAGCATTTTTGCACTTCATCTGGACACACTGTTTAAAAACATTTTATCCTAGATATGCCATACACACCTTAGACCCTGTTAATACCCTTGCATTACCATCTAGCATTTATCGGGAAATGGCAGTGGCATCCCAGAGTGCATATTAAAGACACTGGTGACATTAAGTGGACTTCCAATGATATATCCATGTGTAACTAAATACACGGGTAGACGCAGAGTGCTTACATTACGCTATTCTTGTCAACATAAATTGCAATAAGCAGTTCAAGAAATCACAAAAAACAGAACACTCCAAGCACCAAGCCAGTTAGGGGAGCATCACTGTATGATGTCAAGCTGTGGTTGGTCAGTTGACACATCCACTTATAGAATTACTAATCTTAATGTGGCAAATAGTCTTTTGTTTAGCCCCCAAGATGCCTAAGAGGAGCGCAACTATAACAAAAGTGTGAAGTATTCAGGTTAATCTGATAGTATTAAACTATTATATGCCTTTATGTTCCCTCTTGTACCCAAATCCATAACTTCGACTTTTATTTAGAGGATTAGTTTCTATAAACAGTAATTTGGGTACAAGAAGATACATAAAAGCATACAATGGCTGAATACTAACACATTAACCTGATTATTTCACACTTTTGTTATGGTTGCACTTCTATGGGGGTCTTTGGGTTAGACAAAAAAACTATTTGCCACGGTAAGAATAGTGTTTCTGTAAGTGGATACAACAATTGACAAATTACTGCTCGTCATCATACAGTCACGCTCACCAAATTGACTTGGTGCTTGGAGTGACTTATGTTTTTTGTGTTTTCTTGAACTGCTTAATACAATTACGTTGACTCGATTAGTGTAATGTAAGCCCTCTGCGTCTACCCGTGTATTTAGTTACAAATGGACATGTCATCGGAAGTCCACTTAATGCCACCAGTGGCTTTGCCATGCACTCTGGAATGCCACTGCCATTTCCCGATAAATGCTAGATGGTAGTGAAAGGGTATTAACAGAGTGTAAGGTGGGTATGGCATGATATCTAGGATAAAATGGTTTTAAATAGTATGTGCAGATGACATGCAAAAATGTTCGTACATGGAGGCCGGACACAAAGGCCTGAAGTTTAAAATTTTATTTCTTGACTTTTTAAACTTTATTTCTGATTTTTAATTTAATTTTATCTTTAGTTGAGAGTCTGTGGGTTGTGCATGCAGCCCACACTTAATAGTCTTTTTAGTTTTCAGTTACTGCATTAGATGCCCAAAATAGTGTATGATGATGCCACAGTGAATGAATAGAAAAGACTGCCCACTGCATGATATATAACACAGTGTTTCATACAAGAGTGCTTTATACTGGATATCATATCATTTGAGTGTAATCCATAATTAGATATGCATGTCACACCAGCAGATATGTTAGATCATGATGTTTGAATCTGAAACAATGTTGTGTAGGAGAGCACTTAAGTGCACCTCTAAGTGGATTAGCATGCCTAGTTAGTAAACTATGTCATGTCATGATGTTTGTATCAGGCTTATGGCGTAATCATAGGGGCAGTATATAAAAAAAGGATGTTCATGCATCATGTATGACCAGTAACTCACAATTGTTTGGAATTATGTAAAATGCTTGAGCATGTGTACTTCAGAATTCAATCTCTGTGATCTACAACAACAGGGCTCACAGTAACGGATTTGAACTTTGAATCCAGGACAAGGCTATTTCAATGCTTGATGAGATGTCATGATTCTGTGCCATGAGACATTGGCTAAGCAGGATGTTTTTAAATGTTTTATGTATTTAAACTACTTACATATGTAGACTTTTGGAAGACAACTATCTGTTTTAATAACACAAAATTTGTGATGAAACACCGAATGTGGTATGTTTAATTGTACTTTATTTTAAAAGTGAATAGTTAATAAAGGTGCTGTGATGCCCCCTGTTTTAATTCGCAGGGTCCATTGGCTGTGGACATGTACTTGAACATAAAATGCTTTATCTTTTGTTCAAATATGTAATATTGGGTGAGGACTTGTGCTTGTACACAGAGTGCGATGCTAGCATCATTGAAATTTTTCTGGTACAGTTGGCTGTATTGAACCCGACTTTGATGTTGACTGGGTAAGAGGCATGTGTGGACTGTAGCATTCATTCTGCAAGCATTTATAAAGCATGTGTCACCATGTTTATGCTTATTATTAAGACAAGCATTGTCACTGCAGGTATGTTTATATTCAAATAATTAATTTCTGTTACATTTGAACTTTTTATTGTAATACTACTTTTGTAATCACTGTTCATTGACAACTATGTAGTGCTGTTTGTGGCCCCAGTAGGCCAGGATTGAAAATGAACCTGTAAGGTTCAAAACTAGTCGCCTAATATAATATTGCAAATGTTGACAAAATCATTAATAAACATTTAAAGAAATTTAAAAATGTTAAGAGGTGACTGTTGTACCTCTTCTACTATATGGAATATTAAATACAACAATGCCCTAGTACACCACAGATCAGTTGCAAAGCAACGTTTCATAACCATCTGTTGAAGAGTACCTACAGATTAGTAGGCCAGGATTGAAAATGAACCTCTAAGGTTCAAAAATAGTCGCCTAATATAATATTGCAAATGTTGACAAAATCATTAATAAACATTTAAAGAAATTTAAAAATGTTAAGAGGTGACTGTTGTACCTCTTCTACTATATGGAATATTAAATACAAGAATGCCCTAGTACACCACAGATCAGTTGCAAAGCAACGTTTCATAACCATCTGTTGAAGAGTACCTACAGATTGTATATAATCATTTTATGAAAGAGTCTATGAATGTTTGCCATATAAACATTCCATTCTATAATGTAAGAATATATTGCAAAGCAATTGTGTTCATACTTATACTAGACAAAATTTTAGATGTAGAAACAAAACAGGGTGGATGGTAATAGTAACATGTAGGCACAAATATAAGCGTGTGGAGAGGGAGCTCAGTTGGAAGTGGTACTAGAATAGAAGCTATAAATGAATATGCATATAATAAGGTGGAGGCTGGGTATTAGGGATGAAGGGTACAAGGGAGAAAAAGGGACGGGGAAAGCATGGGATGGGGGGTAGAGAGACGTAGCAGAATAGAGCATACAGATACGAGAATAGGGTTGGGGTGAGGTGGTGAAGATGAAAAGGTGGGGTGGGAAATATGGAGGACAAAAAGTTGGGGAACCAGGAGCAGAGGAACAGGCGATATAAGAAAATTAAGTAGGAATTTACAGAATGTAACTTAAAGGGGAGGACAGGTGAGAAAAGAAGACTAAATAGGAAAAGGGTAAAAGGAAGGAACGTGAACCTATAACTTGAATACTTATATAAATGCTAATGTATCAGAGCAGTCATGCAGTACAGTTGTATAAGTTCATAAGGAAGATAGTAATTACAAAAGAATAAAACCATATAATAAATGGATATTAAAGCCAGATAGTAAAATAACTGAAGTCCAACAGGGAAATCCTGCAACTGATGTAAAAACACATGGAAAGATTGGAAACTGTGATAAATATAACAATCTCTTCAATTCAAAACGGTAGAGTGGAAAATTTAATATATACAGAAATCTCTTCACGTCATAGTATGGATCATACCAAGAACAGGTAGTAAAACAACTCAAGTCGATCCAAGAGAATGTACAATAGATGTACAGTCATAACAAAAGGAAGTGTCTGCCATGAATGGGAACTACAGTAAATACAGAAATCTCTTGATGTCATACTGTTAAAGAAGACCTAATAAATACAGCAATTTTATCATGCTGTGGCTAAACTAAACCAAGTAGTGAAGTAACACATGTAAAACTCGAAAAAAGTGCTGAAGATGTAAAGTCATTGCAAAGAGAAATGATTGCCAAAGAATGGAGCAATTATATTAGTCTTTCAAGTCATAATGTGGCCAATGTTACAGCTTGGTGAAAATGAATTAAGTCACACCATTAGTATGTACCATACAGATAAATGTCATGCCATGACAAGAGCTATCAACATTAATTTTATGTGTAATGTTATTACAGAGGTGGTAAATATATCATCAGATACAATAATAAGCAACATCATATGTTATCTAATATTGGTGATGTGAAATACAAAGCGTACATAGTTATACAGATTAATAAAATAAAAGTGGAAGTGCACTGCACATGAAAGTGTGGCAGTTGTAAATTATATAAGAGTGACAAAGGTGTTGATGTGGGGGGGGGGGGGGGGGTCTGTGGTCACAAAGCACAAAGGCACAGGATACAGACCCCATGAGCTATACCATTGCAATCTCTGCTGAAAATTTGAATGTATCTATATTTCAACCAAACAGTTAAAGGTAGTACTTACAGTTTAACATAAAACATGACCCTTGATACTGTTTGGGATTTTGGTTGTACACAAGGTCTTGTCAGAGATGAAGCGCTCACCATTTTCAACCTTACAAGAAAAACATCCAAAATTATTGAAAATCATCCTCTAGCCAGTAATTCCCTGAACACTCAATATCACATAGGCTTTGCAAAACACAACCACATACTCACCAAGAATTCAACAACCTCTCATTGAGCCAGGAGATGAACAATATCTTGCTAAGAAACTCCTACCCCCAACTCCTACTCCATCAACTATTCAACTTATGCAATATCTTAGTCTGTTCTTATACTGTTGGTGTTGCTGTAATTTTCAGTTGTTGTAGAAATATTTTTAACCCCTTTGTCTAAATAAAGCACATTAGATTCCAAAAGTATTTACAAATCACTGAAAAATTATTCACTGAGATGAAAATTGTTCTTGGATTTGCTGATGTGAATGGAATGGAGCTAGAGTGATGAGAAATAATACAACATTCTTGGCTGAGAACATCTTAGAAGATTGATCCTGAGTTTTTGTGGAGGGAGTATGGGTGACAGGGAATTGCATGGACTTGGCAGAGACGTGACAGAATAGGACTGCATTGTGGAGGGTGGATTCCAAGAAGATGACGCACCAGACACACACACACACACACACACACACACACACACACACACACTATTTTATCAAAAGTATCCGGACACCCCCAAAAATGTACGTTTTTCGTATTAGGTGCATTGTGCTGCAACATACTGACATGTACTCCATATCAGTGACCTCAGCAGTCATTAGACATCGTGAGAGAGCAGAATGAGGCACTCCGCAGAACTCACGGACTTCAAACGTGGTCAGGTGATTGGGTGTCACTTGTGTCATACGCCTGTACGCGAGATTTCCACACTCCTAAACATCCCTAGATCCACTGTTTCTGATGTGATAGTGAAGGAGGAGGAGGAGATTAGTGTTTAACGTCCCGTCGACAACGAGGTCATTAGAGACGGAGCGCAAGCTCGGGTGAGGGAAGGATGGGGAAGGAAATCGGCCGTGCCCTTTGAAAGGAACCATCCCGGCATTTGCCTGAAGCGATTTAGGGAAATCACGGAAAACCTAAATCAGGATGGATGGAGATGGGATTGAACTGTCGTCCTCCCGAATGCGAGTCCAGTGTGCTAACCACTGCGCCACCTCGCTCGGTGTGATAGTGAAGTGGAAACGTGAAGGGACATGTACATGTACATCTGCATGTATTCTCCGCTAGCCACAAAGCGATGTGTGGCAGAGGGCACTATTCACACCAAAGTCATATTTCCCCCCCCCCCCCCCCCCCCTCCATTCCCCTCGCTGAACACATGAGGGAAAAATGACTGTTTGAACACCTCAGTACAAGCTCTAATTTCCGTTATCTTTAAATGGTGATCATTGCACAATTTGAAAGTTGGTGGTAATAATATATGCTCTACATCCTCGGCGAAGATCGGATTTTGGAATTTAGTGAGCAGCCCCTTCCGTTTAGCGTGTCGTCTGTTTGCAAGTGTGTCCCACTTCATAGTTTCTATGAGATTTGTAATGCTCTCACGATGGCTAAATGTACTAGTCACGAACCTTGCCATTCTTCTGTGGACCTTCTCAATCTCTTGAATCAGACACAACTGGTGAGGGTCCCATACAGATGAACAATACTCTAAGACTGGACAAACTAACGTATTGTAAGCAATTTGCTTTGTTGAAGGACTGTATCGCTTCAGGATTCTGCCAATAAACCACAATCTTGAGTTAGCCTTGCCTGTTACTTGTGTAATCTGATCATTCCATTTGAGATCATTTCGAATAGTCACACCCAGATACTTGACAGATGTTACTGCTTCCAAAGACTGGGCATTTATTTTGTACTTGTACATTAATGGGGATTTTCCCTTTCTTATACGCAGTAGGTTATACTTACTAATATTGAGAGATAACTGCCAGTCATTAGACCATTCATTTATTTTCTGCAGATTCTGATTGATTTGTTCACAACTTTTGTGTGATACTACTTTCCTGTAGACTACAGAATCATCTGCAAACAGTCTAATGCTGCTGTCAATACCATCAGCCAGATTGTTAATCTATATTGAAAAAGCAGTGGATTTATTACACTATCCTGAGCCACACCTGATGTTACGCTTGTTATTGTTGAAGTCTCCCCATTCAAGATGACATACTCCTTATTGTCTGTTAGAAAACTTCCTATCCGACTGCATATGTCATTGGATAGACCGCAAGCATGCACTTTTTGGAGCAAGCAACAGTGCAGAACTGAGTCGAATGACTTTTGAAAGTCGAGGAATATGACATCAACCTGGGAGCTGCTATCTAAAGCCTGTTGTATATCGTGCACGAAGAGGGCCAGCTGTGTCTCGCATGACCACTGTTTCCTAAAACCGTGCTGGTTTCTGCAGATGAGCTTCTCAGAGTCTAGAAAGGTCATTATGTCTGAACACAAAATATGTTCCATGATTCTACAACAAATTGATGTCAATGAAATGGGCCCGTAATTATGTGCATCCAATTTTCTACCCTGTTTATAGATTGCTATGACCTGGGCCTTCTTCCAGCCCTGTGGAACTTTCCACTGTTCCAATGATCTCTGGTAGATGATGGATAAGAATGGTGTTATATTTGTAACATAGTCAATATAAAATCTCACGGGGATACTGTCTGGGCCAGTTGCCTTCCTGACGTCTAAGGATCTTAACTGTCTTACAATCCCAGATATATTAAACACTATGTCAGCCATCCTTGCATTTGTTCGACAATTGAAAGTGGGAATGGTGTTGCATTCCTCTACCGTAAACAAGTTTTTGAAAGCTAGGTTTAGAATTTCGACCTTCTGTTTATCATCATCCATTACATTACCTGTAGTCTCAGCAAGAGAAGGTACTGAATCATTTGTAGTGTTCATAGATTTTATCTACAACCAAAATTTTTTGGGGTATTTTTAGAATCTGCAGATAAAATATTGCTTTCAAATTTGTTAAAAGAATCTCTCATTGATCTTTTGACAGCTGCTTTCATTTCACATAATTTATGTTTGGCAGCAGAGCAGTGACTACATTTGAAATGACTGTGCAGAATTCTTTGCTTTCTCAGCAACTTCCTAATATGTTTGTTGAACCAAGGTGGATCCTTTCCCTTCCCCATATTTTTGCTAGGCACATTTTTTTCTAGCACGTGGGGGACAATACCTTTAAATTCCAACAAAGATGCTCAATGTCTTTGAGTCCCACGGTGAATGCTTGGAGCTGACTATGAAGATATTCATTAATGACACTTTTATTTGCTTTCCCAAACAAGAAAACTATATACTGGTTTTTTAAATTTTTTTATATTTTTTATTTTATTTTATTTATTTATTTATTTTTTTTTTTATTTATTTATTTTTTTTTTTTTACTGACGTAGAAGCCACAATGACAGTATGGTCACTAATACCTTCTTCTAGATAAACTTCCTCAAAAAGATCAGTCTTTTTGACCATATTAGATTGACCAATATCTAATACGTTCCCATCTCAAGTTGGTTTTCTAACCAATTGCTCAAAGTTGTATGTTGAGAGTGCTCCTAGAATAACTTCACACAAGACTTTGCTTCTGCCCCCTGTGACAAATGTGTAATTTTCCCAGTCAATGGATGTCAGATTAAAGTCTCCACTTATAACTAATGGACAATTTGGATTTATTTCCTATGTACTCAAGACTTTCCTGAAACATTCGACATTTGTTCTGATTGCTGGTGGTCTATAAAAACATCCTAATACAATGGTCACACCTTGTCTGATTGACAGCTTTATCCAGACTATTTTACAGTCCAACTCAGTATTGATCTCAAAAGCATTTAAACAGCTTTTAACTGCAATGGACACACCACCTCCCATAGCACCAGTCCTATCCTTCCTAAACATTGTCCAATCTGAGTTCAAAATTTCACTCTTTTTATGTCAGGCTTTAACCAGCTTTTGGTACCTAATACAATATTGGAATTACTATTGTTTATTTTGGAGAGTAACTTGGCAATCCTGCTAAAGACACTTCAACAATTTACTAACATGAAATTTAGCATATTTAAATCCTTTGGAATGACCTGTTTAGGTGAACTAACAATTTTTACAGTTGGCACACCCACATCAGTGTCATGAACTGGTAATTTTTCAGGCCAGTGGTTTGTTTCCCATGGGGAGGAACCTAATCTAAAAAAAAACCATGTGCATGCCACAAGCACTGTTCTACCCATGTAGCTGCTTCCTGTGTGTAGTGCACCCCTCATGTATTGAGGGGCGAGCACAAAAGCGTGCAGCCCGACCTCGTCTGTTGACTGACAGAGACCGCCAACACTTGAATAGGATTGTAATGTGTTATAGGCACATGTATATCCAGACGATCACACAAGAACTCAAAACTGCATCAGAGTCCACAGCAGGTACTATGACAGTTAGGCGGGAGGTGAGAAAACTTGGATATCATGGTCGAGCAGCTGCTCATAAATCAAACATCAAGCTGTAAATGCCAAACAACGCCTTGCTCAGTGTAAGGAGCATAAACATTGGATGATTGAACAGTGGAAAAATGTTGTATGGAGTGATGAATCACGGTACACAGTGTGGTGATCCAATGGCAGGGTGTGGGTATGGTGAATGCCTGGTGAACGTCATCTGCCAGTGTGTGTAGTGCCTACAGTAAAATTTGGAGACGGTGGTGTCATGGTGTGGTTGTGTTTTTCATGGATGGGGCTTGCACTCCTTGTTGTTTTGCATGGCATTATCACAGCTTAGGCTTACATTGATGTTTTAAGCACCTTCTTGCTTCCCACTGTTGAACAGCAATTCGGGGATGACGATTGCATCTTTCAACACGGTCAAGCACCTGTTAATGCATGCCCTACGGTGGAGTGGTTACACAACACTAACATCCCTGTAATGGACTGGCCTGCACGAGTCCTGATCTGAATCCTATAGAACACCTTTGCAATGTTTTCGATTGCCGACTTGTGCCAGGCCTCACCGACTGACATCAATACCTCTCCTCAGTGCAGAACTCCATGAAGAATGGGCTATCATTCCCCAGTAAACCTTTCAGCACCTGATTGAACATATGCTTGCGAGAGTGGAAGATGTCATCAAGACTAAGGGTGAGCCAACACCTTATTGAATTCCAACAATACCGATGGAGGGTGCCATGAACTTATTCCATGTCAATGATCCCGCAAATGGCATCCAAGTATAAAATGCATGAAAGAACCACTAGATTTGTTGTACTGACAGTCAGTGGATTGTGTTCACTGGTGCACGACACTGCAGACTACAATTGTCCATCCACACTGATTGCACTACTCTGTGCATCTTCAAGACATATTTTGTGGACTTGCCTTGTCTCTGATTACTGTGCATTGCTTTGTTGTGAATGATACAGTGCATTTAAAAATTTCTTTTGTAAGAAGCCTCTTCACCATAATCATTTCAAATGGATTTCATTTAGCTAAGAATGACTAGGCTCTATATAACCAATTGTGAAGTATTGTGTCTCTCTTTTTGGAACAGTGGTGAAATTCACTCGTACTGAAAATTTAGAAGCTTACTAAAGTGCCTCAACTGCCAAAAGGAACATAATTTGATTTATGAATAAATCTCATTCTCTCATTTCTTCAGGGTGATGGTAATGGGTGGTGGCAAAGTTCTTGAACTGGATTCTCCAGACGCTTTGCTAAAAGATGAGAAATCCCATTTCTATCAGTTAGTTGGCCCACAACTGCAGATGAGTTTTTCTTGAAGAATGCGTGATACTGCCTAAATGGGCATCACATGAAGGAAGAGAAAATGGAACAGGAGTCATTACATCCTTTCATGTCATGTCTCTAGTTGTGCCTTGAAAATGTAAAGTGTAAGACATTGTGTGAAATCACAAATTCAGCTGTGCAAATTAATGTGCATACCAAAGTTTTGTATGATACTGATTTTTAGTGTATAACATACTTAAACTAGATTTGTGAATGGTATTCATTATGATCTCATTGAAGTAGATACAAAGAAACCAGGGAATGCTTGTAACCTTATTTATATGCATAATATACATATATAATGTAAATGTTTCAGTGTTAAATCGTTAAAACAAATACTAGATATATGAAACAATGTGTCGGGTGAATTAAAAAGAAACAGTGTTTATCATATTGAATATGTTCCTGATTGCAGTTTTTTTATAATGAAATCATAACTCATAAAAATGTCTGTGACGTGATAATGAGGACAATGCCTCAACTTATTCAGTTGCAAAATTCATTTATCCCATGGATGTTTGAACTGTGTTTCAATAAAATTTTATTTTACTAATTGTCTTGCTTTTTATTTATATTTCATGGCCGTCTTTCAAACACTCTGACCAATTATACAAAGGTTTACACAAGGAATTGTTGTTATTCAATAATACTGCCTCAAGCTTTGCTGCATGCCTTGTGGAGTAGTGACCAAGAACTACTGGCTGGCATACTGTGGGTCACCAGTTCAAACTTCATCATCAGGAAATACTTGTTATTTAGCATTTATCATTTCGGGAAGGTCCAGGAAATTTCTTGTGTTTGTATAGCTGACATATTTTAGAATTCCAGTATTTGTATAAATAATGGCACCCTCTGTCCAGGAGTTCAGTTCTGTTTCGGATGTACATTGGTGTCAATAATAAACATGCTTACACTGCTAAGTGTTATACTTCACAGAAGATGTAGTCTTTGGATTTGAACTTGATTGTGGTTATGACATGACAGAACAATGCAATTCAATAATAATTCAATAATGCAATGGTTATCCAGAAGATTATTAGAATTTATTATTGTATAAAGGATATTTTGCTCTTCTGTCTGCCCAATATTTCTTCATTTTTCAGATATTTCCTGTGTGTCTTGTGATATAAACTTCATTTTTATAACATTTATAGTTGTGTAATTTACTGTAACTATTTATTACTTATTTAAACTGACATCATTTTGAAAATATATGCACTATTTTGCACTCAGGAAAGATAATGGATCCACCAGAGAATGAAGCACACTTTTTGGGAAAGGTGTACCACCACTGTAACTAATCTTCCTTACTACCCTATCACAACTGATTTTCACTCCCTTATTGATAATATTTTTCCCTTCTATTGAGCTTCAGTGTAAAGGGGATACTACAATAATTTTAATATAAGATTCTAGCAATATAAGATAAAACCTGCTTGTGTGTGCATTTGATCCATTTGTACATTCTGTGTATTCCCTGTATCAACAAATTTAACCTGCTCATGTCAGTTTCTCCATAGATTTTGATCAATTAATGTTGACAGACTACACAATTAAAAATGGTGCTTTGTTTTACAGCACTTTTTTAAGCTGATAGTGTCTCCATACTTCACTCAAATCAGTGCACATCACTCTAACATGTTCAGTAGGTTTCAGAGGCATAATGTCAACCTGCACCCAGAGCAGACTGATTTTTCTACTCGTCACCAAAGAGGACATCACTTGATAAAATGTTTCAAATTGTGGTTACAGCAAAGATAACCACTTACCATATTGTTGAGGCAATAATAAATAAAAAAAAAACACAAACATTGCTGAGCTTCTCGAAAAAATTTTTGGTCAGAGACAACTAATGCAAAACACACACAAACAGATACACCTAGTCCTGCCTGACTACATTGTCCCAGCACTGCATCTCGGCTGAGTAATTGTTTTCTTTATGTTTTTTTGCTAAAATACGCAGTGGATATGTCTACTTGCCACACTACATTATTACCACTGGGTCAAAATTGGTCCATAAATGCCAAATAAAGCATTTTTATAAGACAACAGCTTCAGTGGATCCATGGCTACGTTCACATGTGAAAACATATACATGACAACAGGAAGGTTATGAAAAGGCCACTTCTACAAACAAACAAATCAATTTAGCTGCTGTGGAAATTGACCACTACAAGAAGTTTGTTAAACAACTCATTGTATTAATGCATCTTAAATACTTACACTCATTAATGTTAAGTAGAAGAATATTGAATATCAGGTAGACTGGTAACATAAGTAATAAGGAGGCTTTCCACAAAATCAGTGAAGACAGAACATGTGGAAAATACTGACAAGAGGAGGGGCAGGATGACAGGACATGTGTCAAGACATCAGAGAATAACTTCCATGCTACTTGAGGAAGCTGTTGAGGCTAAATAAAAACTGTAGGGTATGACAGAGATTGGAGTACACCCAACAAATAATTGAGCATGTAGGGTTCAAGTGCTACTCTGAGATGAAGAGGTGACCACAAGAGAGGAACTTGTGCTGAGCCACATTGAAACAGTAAGAAGATTGATGACAGAAAAAAGTCTCAAGATGTAACTTAGAAAGTAGTGACTGCCCAGCAGTTCTTAGGATAATTTGTTGTGTCCACCCATAGTTTTCTTGTAGGCACCTTCTTAAGGAGTTTGTCATCTAACCACATCTTCACCAAATGTATAGTCACAAATAATCATAATTTGAAGCTCTTTCTTTGAGTCATCAGTCCTCTGACTGTTTTGATGAGGCCTGTCATGAATTCCTCTCCTGTGCCAACCTTTTCATCTCAGAGTAGCACTTGTGACCTATGTCCTTAATATTTACTAGCTGTATCCCAATCTCTGTCTTTCTCTACACTTTTTACCCTCCACAGTTCCCTCTAGTACTATGAAAAGTTATTCCCTGATGTCTTAACAGATGTCCTATGATCTTGTCTCTTCTTCTTGTCAGTGTTTCCCTTATATTCCATTCATCTCCAGTTCTGCAAGAACCTCCTCATTGCTTACATTAGTCAGTCCATCTAATTTTCATCATTCTTCTGTAGCAATTCATCTCAAATGGTTTGTTTCTCTTCTGTTCCAGTTTTCCCACAGTCCATGTCTCACTGCATTTCAATGCTGTGCTCCAAACATAGATTCTCAGACATTTCTTCCGTAAATAGATCTACGTTTGATGCTATTAGACCTCTCTTGAGGTTGTGCCATTGCTAGTGTGCTTTTTATTTCCTCCTTGCTCCACCCACCATGGGTTTTTAGCTGCTTATGCAACAGAATTCCTTAATACCATCTACTTCGTGATTATTAATTATGTTGTTAAGTTTCTTGCTATTTTCATTTCTGCTACTTCCCATTGCTTTTGTATTTCTTCGATTTACTCTCAGTCCACATTCTTTACTTGTTAGACTGTTCACGCTATTCAACAGATCATGTAAATCTTCTTCACCTTCACTGAGAATAGCAATGTTATCAGCAAATGATATCACTGATATCCTTTCACCTTGAATTTTAATTCCAGTCTTGAACCTTTCTTTTATTCCCATCATTGCATCTTCAAAGTATAGATTGAACAACAGGGCTGAAAGGCTACATCCTGTCTTATAGCCTTTTTAATCCCAGCACTTCATTCTTGGTGTTTCACTGTTATTGTTGCCTCTTGGTTCTAGTACATATTGTATATTACCCCTCTTTCTTTATAGCCTACCGCTATTTTTCTCAGGATGTTGAACAACTTGCACCATTTTTCACTGTCGAATGCTATTTTTCCAGTTCAACAGATTCTGTGACATGTTTGAATTTTCTTCAGTCTTGCTTCCATTATAAACTGCATCAGAACTGTGTCTTGTGTGCATTTACCTTTCCTAAACCCAAACTGATTGTCATTTAACAAATTCTCAGTTTTCTTTTCCATTCTTCTGTTTTTTATTCTTGTCAGCAACTTGTATTCATGACCTATTAAGCTGATTATCTGATAATGCTGGCACTTATGAGCTCTTGCAATCTTGGGAATTGTATGGATGATGTTCTTACAAAAGTATGATGGTACATCCCCAGTCTTATACATTCTTCAAACCAGCATGAATAACTGTTTTGTTGCTGCTGGTAATCTACCCGCTCCTTCCTATTTCCACCTATAGTCCACATTACACAATGTCTTTTATGGAGATCTGAGAGGAGTGAAGATTGCAATGAACTTTCTAGTTTACTTAGCTTGCCATGGTGAGTTGGCTCCAGTTGTTCTTGTCTAGGGGTCTGATTCTTGAAGCTGAAAAAGTCACATCAGGTCCTGATGGTTGGTTTAATCTAAATAAATCTAAAGATTGTTGTTTCGGAATTTTTTTATGCAAATGTATTGTCTCACTGTTTAGTAGATAATACAATATTTCGATTTTTCACATTAACAAAACCAAAATTACATTGTTTGCACAAAAATACATCCAATCACATCAGAGGCATGCTTACAACTCCCACACTCTGTGGAAATAACAATATTCCAATGTGTTTACAATTTTTCTTAACAAACGAATTTCTGCTAGTTTCTTTTAGAGTATTAATTTGGATTATTATTTCATAAATGAATCCAGAAATAAACATAGTAAACAGTACAGGGTTGTGTAAGCAATAATAGAAATTTTAAGTGTGCCAATAATTCACAGTTTCAAATGCTTCTAAAAAAATTAATTGTAACTGTACATTCAGAACAAGTACTTGCCAATTATAACATTAAAACTAAAATATTTTATAAAATAATTCCTTTTCTTAAATTTTAGCTTGAAACATAACATAGTGTTTAAAAAACTATATGAAAGCTTTCAGAAAAGCAACTGAGATAATATTGACCTGTCCAAAATTCGAAAAATAATACTGATCTCGACAACTACTGTTGAAGAAAGGTACTGCTAGAGGAGGATGTCCTGTTACACAATTCCTCCAATGATTTTTGAAATTCTGATTGAATGTTATTTATCCCTTCTCTCTTATTTGATTTCAAGTCTACCAAAGCTCTTCTAAATTATTATTCTAATACTGGATCCCGTATCTCTTCTCTATATCCTCATGTTTCTTCTTCTTGTCACGCCATCAGATAAGTCCTCCCCCTCATAAAGGCTCTCAATGTACTCTTTCTATCTACCCCCTCTCTCCTTTGCATTTAACAGAGGAATGGAATTTCCATTGCACTCTTCTTGTTACCACCCTTGCTTTTAATTTCACCAAAGATTGTTTGGACTTTTCTACATGCTGAGTTAGTCCTTTCAAAAATCACTTCTTTTTAAATTTCTTCACATTTTATATGTACTCATTTGTCCTTAGCTTTGCTACACTTCCTATTTATTTCACTCCTGAGTGGCTTTTATTTCTGTATTCCTGATTTGCTTGAACATTGTAGAACTTCCTTCTTTCATCAATGAGCTGAAGTATTTCCTCCATTACCCATGGTTTCTTTACAGTTACCTTCCTCATAAGTACATTTTTATCTCCATCTTCTGTGATTGGCCTTTTCATTGATGTCAATCCCTCTTCAACTGAACTGTCTACTGAGCTATTCATTTACAAATTGTGATCTGATTCTATATCTGTCCCTGGGTATGCCTTACAATCCATTATCTGATTTCGAAATATCTGTCTGCTAGTGTAATCTAATTGAAATCTTCCTGTATCTCCCAGCCTTTTTCACATATATCTCCCCCTCTTGTGACTTTTGAACATACTGAATTATCCATTCAGTGTCCTCATATACTTCCTCCATCTCTTCATCTTCCGCTTGAATGTCAGCATGTATACCTGAACTATTGTTGTCGGTGTTTATTTGCTGTAGATTCCAATGAGAACAATGCTGTCACTAAACTGTTCACAGAAACTCATTCTCTGTCCAGCCTTCCTATCCATAATGAATTCTACTCCCTTTATACAATATTCTGCTGCTCATGATATTACCCTATACTTGTCTGACCAGAAATCATTGTCTTCTTTCCATTTCACTTCGCTGCTGATACCCATTATATCTGGATTGAGCATTAGCATTTCCCTTTTCAGATTTTCTAGCTTCCTTACCACCTTCAGACTTCTGATATTCCATGCCCCACCTCAGAGAACATTACTCCTATCTTGGTTATTCAATCTTTTTATCAAGCTCTCCCTTGGCAGTTCCATTCCTGAGATTCGAATGAGAGTTTAGTCTGAAATCTTTTGCCAATGGAGAGGTAATCTTGACACTTTTCCAATTACAGCTCGCTTATCCAGAGAATACACATAATGTGTCTTTTATGCGCTGGTTTACATTGCCTTCTCCATCCTCATGCCATTGGTCATTGTCGATGGTTCCAGCTTTTAGGAGCTGTTTCCCACCCCAAAGACAAGAGAGTGTCATGAACTTCTGTCTGCTCCTCCGCTGTCTTTGACAAGGCCATTGGCTGAATGAGGGTGACTTCTTATGCTGGAAGTTATCAGCCACTGTTGCTGATAACTTTTATTCAAAATTTACGCAGCGGCAGGTTTCAAACCCAGGACTGAGGATGTTTTGATTACTAATCAAAGACGCTACCCCTAGCCCACAGGTCTATAGCTAGTCACATTCTCTATGTTGTGAGTAGCAATATTCTATTTCATTTTTATGATTTGAGATTACAAAATTAGGAAGGAAAACGGCCTTCATTGCCCAATACTGAAGCTGACAGTAACAAGCTCATTTTTCAGTTTTATAGCCAGAAAAATCATTTCTCAATGATATAAAATGCCTGAAATATATACAAAGAAACTGATGGGCTTAGCTCAGTATGGCAGGCAGCCACACAAAACCGACAACAATAAATAAAACCTACCATTCAAAAATTCTTTTTTTCATCAGTGACATCTGTCTGTTTATATTCATATTTATGTAAGGGATTCTCCTTTTAACCAACATAAAATTTCTGACAAGTTACCAAAGCAATTAAGTTGTATGTTCTGGACACCTCCTTAGATTGTATTAATTAATTTTCATTAAAAAGTATTGTATATGTGGTAAAAAAAATATTTTTACTTTTGTTGTTAAATTTAATTATATTCTTATTAAGCTTATCCATTATGGGTGCTTTAGAACCCGTGACTGTTAATTGAATCTAAATACATAAAACTGCAACCAGTCACATTTTTTAATAGTTATTAATTATTCCATGAACCAGTTTTTGAACCTTTTGAGATTCATCTTCAGATGGTTTTCTGGAAGTTACATCACCATTTCTAGCATAATGCTGGGTGCTGGCTTGCAACAGTATGGGCTTTTTTCTGTTAGTGTCCATCTGTCTGCTTCCATTTTGGTGGCCAGTTGGTACATCATTTCACACGCTTAGACATGATCTGTGTGCGTGTAACTTCCAGAAAACCATGTGCAGGTGAACCTAAAAGGATTCGAAAACTGGTTCATGGAATAATAAATAACTATTCAAAAAAGTGACTGGTTGCAGTTTTATGTATTTACATTACAATAATTACATTCTACTAGCAACTTAACACCAAACACTAATATGTCCATTTTTACTAAAATTAAAACCTCTCTGTTGTTTAATAATCTGTAAATAGTGCATGTTGAACTTTCAAATACATTTGTCTTCAGATTCAGATTTGTTGTTATCTTGCATTTCTGAAATGCTTCACCCATGAAATAATTTTCTCTGTGGACTGCACTGGCTCACCTCTTTCAACTCTGTCAGCATTGCCATTGTTCTTTTGCTGAAATCTTATATTCTTCAAGCAATTTTCTGATTTATAGAAAGGAATATAAAATGCTTATTCCTTTAACAAATACTTGTATTCCATCTCACTGTACAATCACTTGTTGTATTTCAATATTTATCAACAGAGAAACATCACTTGTATATACAGCTTGAGGTTTTACATAACTAATGAGATTTTTAGTCAACTTGTGTTCTGCTGAGACATCATTCAGGATCGCCACGGTGCATGCATTTTCTCAGTGGGGCACTGCCGTACTCCAGACCAGAACGTCACCTCATGGAAGTTATGCAAACCGCACCCAGTACTGCAAATTGTGGTAATATTGCAGAGAAACAAGGCATACATCCATGTCAGTATTACATCAAAATAGATGACAAAAAAATGAGAAACAGGCTTCAGTCTTTAACTATTATACTATTACAAGGTTGCAACTATTGTGACCAATGGTCATTATCTAGGTTGATGTAGGTTTTACATAGAGTGATACACCATCTTTAGAACTTCTCTCCTGACCCATGGACTGAAGTGGTCCAAATGTGACAGAAAATTTCCTTGCCCTGAAAGGACTGACATAGGGGAACTTAATAACGCTCAAGCTCTAACATTTATGGAGATACAGACACAAGTTATTTTTAAGCCCCTACCTTATGGGCTGCCCTGCATAACAGGTGTGTTGTGTAGGAATAGTGTCAACCTGCCTTATTGACTGACCTGCTTTGTAGGGTGGCCTACACATCAGGTGCAAGAAGTGGTTTTTCAGCCTTGATGTGTAAGCTGCCCAGCACAACAAACATCTTGGATTAGAGTATTATCTGCCTGCTTTATTGACATGCTTTGTAAGACAGCCTACATATCATGAGGAAACAAAGCATCTTGCCCTTGGCATATACACATATTGTGGGAGTAGCACCAACCTGCTTTATCAAACTCACTTCCAGGGGCTAAACACATAAATGAGGGTGCAGGATGGGATGTGCAGAGAGGGAAGAGGAGATGGACTGAGAGGTGGGGGAGAAGATGGACAGATAGGAGAGGTGGAATTGATAAGCAGAGAGGGGCAAAGGGGGGGGGGGAGAGAGAGAGAGAGATGCAGGAGACTGGTTGAAGGTGTGAGGGGAGAGGGGGAGAGGGAGAGAAAATAGTGGGAGTACAAGGTGGACAGAAGTGGATGAGCGAGAAAGAGATGAACATGGAGAGGGGGAGGAAGTAAATGTGTGATATGTATCAGACACACAAGTCAGAAGATGCTAGAGAGAGAGATAGAGAGATAGAGAGAGAGAGAGAGAGAGAGAGAGAGAGAGAGAGAATGAGAATGCTTTTTAAGCCCCTTCCATATAGGCTACCATGCTCGATGCATCTGTTTTGTGGATATGCTGTTGCCATGTCTTACCCACCTGCTTGGCAAAGCAGGCTTTTCAGCTCCCAATGAACAGGCTGTCCTGCATGATGATAATGTTGTGTTAGAGCACTATGGGCCTGCTTTAAACATAGTTTTTGGAAGGGCTATAAATGTGGATAGTAACTCTGGTGGAAGGTTGATCTGGATAAATGATGGGATGGTCAGAGAGAAGTAGTGGGAGGGGATGGTTGGGAACAGAGGGGTTGAGGAAGGGATGGACAAATAATGTGTGTGTGTGGGGGGGGAGGGGGGGATCACAAACAGAGGGAGTGGATGTAACGAACTGACAGAGAGGAGTGATGAGGAGATGGACAGAGAAAGGGGGATGGGGAAATGGGTGGAGAAGCAAAGGCCTAGACTAGCATTGATGGGGAGGAGGTGATGGGCAGAGAGGAGGGAAGAAAAAGATGGGTGCATTATATGTGACGTATATGTTGGCTGTTTATATAAATAAACCTCATAACTCCATTTTGTTAAATGCCACAGAAGAAGCAACCTGTGTAAGTATATAGTATAAGTTATTGGCAGGTTAGAGAAATCCATGCACTTGCAAATCTCTCACTGACAAGAGACTTATAGTTACTGGCTGAGCTTTCACAGACAGATGGAGTTGTGATATTTTCCTTGCATATCATTGACATATGTGCGCACACACACACACACACACACACACACACACACACACACGGTCTCTCTCCTATGGGTTGCCAGGCCCATTTGCTCTCGTGTTTCAACAGATATTTGCAATTTCTTTTTTGCAACATGTAGCTAGAGTCACTCCAAAGAAATTCTGCTCATCACCTCTTTCATAGGATGACCAGTGGCAATAGAAAGTGTCATTTTGTTTGCCCATTACAAAGTAAATTATTTTTAAAGTTGAATTTCACATGCCTATTTGATAGAGTGATCCAAATTAGTGTAGTTCATTATTTGTTTTATCAATATGTATTAACAGGAACAGTAAAACATGAGCCCTCTGCGGATCCGGAAGTGGCCCGAGGCATTCCTGCCTGTCATAAGAGTCGACTAAAAGGGGTCTTACACAGTTCGGCCCTGTAAGTTCAGGTCCCATTTTATGGTTTGACCTGCTACTTTCCAAATTCTACAGAAGTACGGGTCATAAGAGGAAGGATGCCTTACATGGTGCACGAGTTATCCATAGTGCCTGTAGATTCGATCTCCTGAACCTCATGTCATGGCTTTGCATCTCCACCTGTAATTCAACTATTTGGGAAAGGACACTTTCTGGGGTATTTCATCTTCTTCCGTTGTCTCCTGTCCTCTTTTGCCCCCATGACAGTAACAGATTTCTCTGCACCCAATATCCAGCACAGTAGCCAGCCCTTTGTGGTGGGACCATCATGTATCCATTTGTGGTAACCCCTGACGACACAGGGATCGCATTGCTGAAGCCTGAGCTGTAAACTCCCCATGTATGCCACATTGTAGATGTCTGTCTTCCTGGGGCATCAGGACTCGCAGCAACGGCCATCATGCCAGGTATCCTTTGCTGTGGCTGGGTGGCGTCTGTGGGGAGAGCCCCTGATTGGAGTGGGTGTCATCAGGGCAGATGACCCGCAATGAAGCGGACTAAGTCATCTCTTGCTGGTGACCGTACGGCTCCAGCAGTCTCTAAGAAGGGCAAGATCGAGTACAATACTGACAGATATGACCGTAAATCATTTCCCTCCCTCGCTACATGATGGGAGGAACGCAGGGATACAGAAAAAAGAGAGTTATATTCACCTTGGTATTTAGTCTGTAGCAGAATGGACGAGGCTCCTTTCTACCTACAAAGCCTCAGTTTTTTGTTGAACATTGTGAGGATAATTTTGGGAAGTGACAGCGCTGTCCAAGATGAGAAGTATTGCAGTCTTGATTCAGGCAGCATCTCCAGCCCAGTCTCAGGTGTTACTCGCTTCTGACTGGCTGGGTGATATTCCTGTTTCCGTCACTCCCCCTAAAAGCCTCCTCAACATGGTCTAGGGGATTCCATCATTACCTCCTCTTGCAGTCTGATGATGAGCACCATGCCAATCTAGAATGGCGGGGTGTTCATTTCATCTGGCATGTTTACAGGGGACCCAAAGACAACAGGGTTGCTACCGGTGCCTTCATCTTGGCCTTTGAGGGTGATTCATTGCCTGAAAAGGTCAAGGTGATGGTTTACCACTGTGACATTAAACCATATGTCCCTCCCCCTATGCACTGCTTTATGTGCTGGAAATTTTGGCACATCTTCCAGCTGCACTTCCAGTGCCACATATCAAGACTGAATATGTCCACTGCTTCCAGATACTCCATGTGCGCCTCTTCCCACTTGTATCAACTGTGGAGAGCAACACTCCCCCTGCTCACCAGACTGCACTGCACTCCAAAAGGAGTGGAAAATCATGGAGTACAAG
This sequence comes from Schistocerca americana, assembly GCF_021461395.2. NCBI lineage: Eukaryota > Metazoa > Arthropoda > Insecta > Orthoptera > Acrididae > Schistocerca > Schistocerca americana. The sequence continues at coordinate 299,203,819 of NC_060119.1, read as the reverse complement.
ACTCTGCAATGCTTTAGGAGCAATGCCCCCTCCAAATGAAGGGGACATCAGTCCCCCCCCCCTGCACCCCCCCCCCCCCCTCCAGCCAGAGAAGCAACAGCCTCCTCCGGCTCCTCTTGTGCAGAAGGGGTCCCTTGCAACCCTCTCTCCTCTCTCCCATGGTCTCCACTAATGGCACAGCAGATACTCACCAGTATCTAAAGGAGCCAAAAGCTGCTGGATGAAGAGCTTCACAGTCTTCCTCTGTGCCTGAAGCTACTTTGAAGAAGTCCCCCCAGCAAGCTCCTAAAGAGAAGAGAGAGGGCAAGCAAACAAAAAAGTCTGCTGAGAAATAGGACCCTTCAGTGACCCCACCACCACCACTCCCCACCGACTCTGCACCTGAGGATGAGTTGGAAATCTTAGCATCACCTGAGAACTGGATCTCACTGATGCCTAATCCACAACATAAATGGATAGAAATACTCAATTGGTGACAGCATGTGTCCCTGAGGTGTAACCTGCCTCCTAAGTACTTCATGCCTTCCCAGCCTCATGATAATGTCATTCTCCAGTGGGATTTCTCCGGTTTTTTCCACCACCTGGCTGAGCTATGGCAACTGTTAAGTTTTGCACCTGCTTTCTGCATTGCCCTCCAGGAAACCTTGTTCCCGGCAATGCAGACCCCTGCCCTCTGCAGCTATAGGGGGTATTACAAGAACCATAGTGACTATATTAGAGTGTCAGGTGGAGTTTGTGTCCATATCCTGAACTCAGTATGCAATGGACCTGTGCCCCTTCAAAACTCTCTTGAAGCTGTGGCTGTCAGGATAAGGAGAATGCAGGAAATAACTGTCTGCAACATATATCTTCCTCCAGATGCTGCAATACCCCTGAACACATTGGGTGCACTGATTCATCAACTCCCTAAACCTTTCCTACTTTTGGGAGGTTTTAACGCCCGTAACCCCATGTGGGGTGGCACCATACTTACTGTCCAAGGTAGAGATGTTAAAACTTTCCTGTCACAACTCAACTTCTGCCTCTTAAATACTAGTGCTCCCAAACATTTCAGTTTGGCACTTAATCGACCACTGTTTTATCCCTCTGCAACCCAGGAGTTCACCCATCTGTCCACTGGGGAGCCCACAATGACTTTTGTGGTAGTGACCACTTTCCTATCTTCCTGTCACTCACCCAGCGCCATTCCCATGGACATCTACCAAGATAGTCTTAAAACAAGGCAGACTGGGAAGCTTTCACCTCTGCTGTCACCACTGAATCTTCCCCAGATGGTACCATCAATATGGTAGTTGAGTGGGTCACTAGAACGATTGTTTCTGCAGTGGAAAACAGAATCCCTTGTTCATTAGGGTCCCCCTCGCGAACATCAGTACCTTGGTGGTCGCCAGAAATTGCTGAGGTCATTAAAGAGCATCAGCGAGCTCTACAGCAACATAAGTGGCAGACTTCCCTAGAGCTTCTACTAGTTTTTAAATAGCTTCATGCCTGCATTTGCCAGCTTATAAAAAGTCAGAAACAGGCATGTTGGGAGAGGTACATCTCGACCATTGGGTGCCATACATCACCTTCCCAAGTCTGGACGAAGATCAGATGTGTTTGTGAGTACAAGACCCCAACCGATGTCACTGGCATTAATATCAATGGTGTGTTATCTACCAATGCAAACACAATTGCTGAGCTCTTTGCTGAGCACTATGCTCGAGCCTCCATTTTGGAGAATTATCCCCCAGTATTTTGCACCCTCAAACGGCAGATTGAAAGGAAAGCCCTCTCATTCACTGAATGTCACAGTGAACCTTATAATGCTCCATTTATAGAGTGGGAGCTCCTCAGCGTCCTTGCACTTTGCCCCGACACAGCTCCTGGGCCAGATTGGATCCACAGTCAGATGATCAAACATCTCTCGTCCGACTACAAGCGACATCTCCTCATCACCTTTAGCCAGATCTGATGCGATGGTGTCTTTCCATCCCAATGGTGAGAGAGCACCATCATTCCAGTAATCAAACCCGGCAGATACCCCCTTGATGTGGGTAGCTATTGGCCCATCAGCCTCACCAACGTTCTTTGTAAGCTGTTAGAATGTATGGTAAGTTGGCGGTTGTGTTGGGTCCTGGAGTCACGTGGCCTACTGGCTCCATGCCTCGGTGGTTTCTGCCAGGGACGCACTACCTCTGATAATCTGGTTTCCCTCGAGTCTGCCATCCGAACAGCCTTTGCCAAATACCAACACCTGGTTGTCATCTTTTTTGATTTATGAAAAGCTTACAACACAACCTGGTGACATCATATCCTTGCCACATTATATGAGTAGGGTCCCCAGGGCCCGCTACTGATTTTTATCCAAAATTTCCTATCGCTCTGTACTTTTCATGTCCAAGTTGGTGCCTCCCATAGTTCCCCACATATCCAGGAAAATGGGTTCCCACAGAGTTCTATATTGAGTGTATCTCTATTTTTAGTGGCCACTAATGGTCTAGTAGCAGCTGTTGAGCCATCTGTCTCACCTTCTCTTTATGCAGATGACATCTGAATTTTTGTACGGCTACACTAGTACTGGTGTTGCTGAGCGGCGCCTACAGGGAGCCATTCGCAAGGTGCAGTCATGGGCTCTAGCCCACAGCTTCCAGCTTTCAATGTGAAGTCGTGTGTCATGCACTTGTGTCAGCATTGTACTGTTCATCTGGAACCAGAAATTTACCTTAATGATGATCCACTTACTATAGTGGAGACATATTGATTCTTAGGACTGGTTTTTGATGCACAATTGATGTGGCTTCCTCATCTATGTCAGTTGAAGCGGAAGCGCTGACAGCACTTCAATGCCCTCCGCTACCTGAGCAACACCAACTGGGCTGCAGATTGCTCTATGCTGTTGCAGCTCTACAGATCCCTTGTTCAATCCCGCCTTAATTATAGGAGTCTGGTCTATGGTTCAGTGGTGCCCTCAGCATTGCATTTACTCGACTCAGTGCACCACTGTGGTGTTCGACTGGCAACGGGAGCTTATAGGGTAAGTCTGGTGACCAGCGTTCTGGTGAAGGCCAGAGTCCCTCCATTGAAGGTTAGGCACGCACAACTGCTCGCCAGTTACATTTCTCACTTTCATAATTCTCCTGAGCATCTGAATTACTGCCTCCTTTTCCCACTCATGGTCATTCATCTCCCGCATCGGAGGCCCAGGTTAGGGCTTACTATTGCGGTTTGCATCCAATCTCTTCTGTCTGAAGTGGAGTCCTTGCCTTTACCAACTCGAAGTCCATTCACGTACACCTCCACAGTTTACACCTAGGCCGAAGCTTCACCTGTATCTTTCACTTGGTCCTAAGGACTCAGTTAACCCCATAGCTCTCCGCTGTCACTTCCTCTCGATTCTTGACTTGTACCGGGCCATGAAGTGGTTTACACCAATGGCTCAATGGCTGATGGTCACGTTAGCTTCACGCATGTTCATAGAGGACATAGCTGGACAGCACTCCTTTCCAGATAGCTGCAGTGTTTTCACTGCAGAGCTGGTGGCCATTTCTCATGCTCTTGAGCACATCCATTCATGCCCTAACAAATCGTTTCTTCTCTATACTGACTCCTTGAGCAGCCTACAAGCTATCGACCAGTGCTACCCCTGCCATCCTTTGACAGTGACCATCCAGGAGTCCATCTATGCCTTGGGATGGTCCAGTCATTCCATGGTGTTTGTTTGGACCCCAGGCCATGTCGGAATCCCCAGAAATGAACTTGCCAACTGGCTTGCCAAACATGCTACACAGAAACCGCTTCTGGAGATTGGCATCCCCGTAACTGACCTGCGATCATTATTACGCCACTAGGTTTTTCAGCTTTTGGAGACAGAATGGCATAATCTCAATACTGCATGCTATTAAGGAGACTACGAACATTTGGAAGTCCTCCATGCGGTCCTCTCTCAGGGACTCTGTGCTGACTCCGCATTGGCCATATGTGGCTAACACATGGCTATATCCTCTGTCACTGTGACTCACATATGACTGTTGTCCACATCTTGCTGGACTGCCCACTTTTAGCCCCCCTGCGGTGGACTTTTAACCTTCCTAGCATCCTACCTTTGATGTTGGGTGACAATGCCTCAACATCAGATTTAGTTTTACATTTTATTCATGAGGGGGGGTTTTATCGTACCATCTAAGGGTGGACATTTAGCCTTCTCTCCGAGGCCACCACTCTCCCTCCATTTTAACTTTGTTGCACTTTCTTTGCACTTGTTTGTCTTAGTGGTTTTCTTTTCCCTACATGTGTTCATCTCGCCTTGTCTTTTTGGGGTGGACGTTTTAATGTGTTGCAGAGCGACTCGCTCACTCTCTTTTATTATTGTGATCAGCCAGCTCAGACTATCTGCTCTATGGTTTTAATACCTTCTTCTACTTTTCCTTGTGGTGTATTATGTTTTCCCCATTTTTTGTTCATTCCATTTGTTTTCTTTTTAGGTGTAGTTGTCAATTCCTTTTCCCCCTTTTACTTTCTCAAATGTACTGTGGGTGTTTTTGTACCTTGAGCCTTGCTTGCAGCAGGAAAAAGGGACTGATGTGCCTGTAGTTTGGTCCCTTTATACCCCAAACCAACCAACCAACCAGTAAAACATGAAAAATAGTTAGTACTCCAGCAGTGCATGAGCAGCACTTCTGTGTGATGATATCAGTCAACCAGGGCTGTGTGCTACTGCTGGAGTACTCCTTATTCTTCATATTTTACAGTTGATAAAAGAAATATTGCACTAGACAACTCTGGACAACATTGTCTAATGGACAGATGAAATTCCACTTTAAAAATAATTTTGTTTGTAATTGGAACCAGCCAACGCTTTCCATTGAAGCTGATTAGGAAAGATGTGAGAGCTGTATTTGTGTGGGCAGTCTCCAGCTAAATGTTGAAAAAAGAAATCATAAATATCTGTCAAGATGCCAGAGGAAATGCAATTGACAACTCTTAGGAGAGATTCCCCATGTACACCTGCCTTATCAACCTGTGTTACAGGGCAGCCTACACGTCAGGGGTAAGAAACCATTTTCCAGTTTCTGAAGTGGAAACTGCCAAGCACAACAGGCAAGTTGTGTTGGATTAGTATCACCCTGCTTTATCTATCTCCTTTGCTGGGGCTACATATGGATGAGTGTGCAGGAGGGAATGGAGTGGGAGACAGGAGGCAGGAGAAAATGGGCAGAGAGAGGGAACAGCTGGAGATGGACGGACATGGGAGGAGGAGGTGGACAAAGAGCTGGGGAGAAAGATACAGCCAGAGGGGCAGTACGAGGAGGAGGTTGAGATGGATCAGCAACAGGGTTGGGGACAACGTGGACAGATAGAGTGGGAGGAGGAAGTGTGTGCAGTACATGCACCAACCATGTACACTGTGAACATGAAGTCATGGAAAAAAGGTTAGTGTGAAACATATATAAAGCTGAGAATATGTATGTATGTCTGGGAACCCTCCCCAGCCCCCAGACTGAAGAGGTTCAAATTTGGCACATAAAATCATTGCCTAGAGATGACCAACACATGGGCGTAACACACTAATATTTACGGAGATACAGACACACGATGTTTTTTAAGCCCCTGCCATATCAACTGCCCTGCACAACAGGAGTGATGTGATGCAGCAGTATCAATCTGCTTTGCCAGCCAGCCTACGAATCATGGGAAAATAAGTGTTTCCAAGCCCTCAGTGTGTGACTAGTACCAGCCTACTAAATAAGATGAGGGGGGGGGGGGGGGGGAGGGGGAGAGGTGGACGAGTCAGGAGTGAATGGGTAGTGAGAGGGGGAGGGGGCAGGAGGGAATGTGTATACACACACGCACACACACACACACACTCGCACTCACACTCACACACACACACACACACACACACACACACACACACACACACACTCACTCCTTTCCCTGAGAGGACAAACAATTCTCTAGCTCTAATATTTATGGAGATACAGATGTGTGTTTTTAAGCTGCTGCTGTACAGACTGCTCTGCACAACAGGTGTGTTTTGTGGGAACATTATTGACCTGCTTTGCAGGGCAGTCTACTCATTAGTAGTGGGAGTGGTGCCAGCCTACTTTATCAGCCTCTTTGCAGGGGCTACATGTGCAGATGAACTTGGGGGAAGGTTGAGAAGGATATGGGAGGAGATGAAGAGTGGGAGGGAGCAAGAGGGGAAAGGGAGAGAAGGGCACAGGTAGGGAGAGAGTGGGCAGGAAGGGATGTAAATACAGAGAGGGACGTGGAGGAAGAGATTGACAGAGAGAGAGGGGATGGAGGAGATGTGGTAGAGGATGAGATGGACAGAGAGAGGGACAGAGGAGATGGACAATAGTTGGGCGAGCTAGGGATTTACTCAGAGAGGGGGAGAAGGAGATGGACAGAGAGAGGGGTTGAGGAGGAGATGCAAGAGGCAGGTGGAAAAGTGTAGAGGGGTAAAGGGCAGGCAAAACGCCTAGAGAGATAATGGGACAGTGGAAAAGGAAGATGAGGAGGAGGCAGTGGACAGATAGGGGAGAGAGAATGAGGTGCACAGAGTATTAGCACTGTGGGGCTCATAACCTCGTAGTTCCAAGACAAATGGAGCTACAGGCAAAAATGTATTTTTTCCAGTCCCTGGCGTGCAGGCATATAGGCTGCCCTGTACAACATGTGGATTGTCTTTAAGTAGTATCAGGCTACCTTAGCACCCTGCTTTGCAGTGAAGCCTACACATCAGGTACAAGAAACAGTTTTAAGTCCCCAACGCGTAGGCTGCCCTGCACAAGTGGCATGTTATGGGGGTATCATATAGGCCTGCTTTATCGACCTCCTTTTCAAGGGCTGCATGTGTAGATGTGCACGTGTGCAGAGAGGTATGGTTGACGAGATGGATAATGAGATAGGGATAATATGAGATAGACAGAGAAAAGGGGGAGGAGGAGATGGACAGACGGGGTGTGGTGGCGATGGACAGAGGGAGGAGGAGATGGAGATGTACATTGAGAGGGGGAAATGCAGGAGGCAGATCCAAGAGGCAAAGGGTTGATGGGCAGGTGGAAAAGGAAGAGGACTAGGAGGATATGGACAGAGGAAGGTGAGAAGGATTTAGGCAGATGTATGAGGGATCAATGTGGTTGGAGAGAGGGCCAGAGGAGATGGAGAGAGAGAGAGTAGGTAGGAGTAGATGGACATACAGAGTTGAATAAGATGAGCAGAGAGCTGGGAGGGAGGAAGAGGTTATGTCTGCAATATACGGGTTGAATGTGTATACTGTGAGGGGGGAGGGGGGCAAGGCTAAAATGGGTGGAGGGACAGTGAGGAAGAGTGAGCTTCCATTCTTTTGATGGTGCACTTTCCAGATGTTATAGTCTGTTTTAAGAATAACTGGAGATAGGTGAAGAAATCTTTTACTGGAATGATACTGAAGTACAGTGAACAAAAAATAATATGAAATACTTTATTACAACAGTAATAATATTTTTAAGTAACAGTTTTACAGGATGTAGTTTATAACTACAAATATTACACATAAATAGTGGAAATACAGGTACATTTGGTAGATAAATAGGAACTTGTTTATTTAAGTGTGTACACATTAATGACTTTTTAATTTCTTTATCGATGTAATCATTGCTGCCAGCTTACGTAACCTAGCATATAAAATGAAAAAGATGACTGATGCAATAGCAGCAATTACACACAGCACATCAATAAGCCACAGCTGCCAGAAGTTGAAGTCAAGTGATGGGCTGCGCATGTGACGTGTCCCGTTGTGGCGGAGCACATACTCCAACCACCATATTGCTCGATCCAGTGATGGCGCTTGGTGCTCACGATAGATGACAGACAACTGCTGCATGTTTTCCTTGTAGCTGTGCACAGGGAGAACTGTTTTACTTTTATAGGACAAACGCTTAGATTTTTATTGTCCGTGCAAGAACATTGTATAATTCAGCGAACATTATTTACTCATCAGCAAATCTTTAGACTGAAATATGGCACATTATTTATTGGAATTATAAGGGCAGCAATACTCCATAACTGAGTTGGTGTAAGTTGATCCCTGAGAGCTGCAGTGGGCTGGGTGTAGCAGCTTCATTTGCCCACCTCAATTAATCACATAAAGCCATTTTGTAAATGTCTCTATGACAATGCCTCAGTTTTGTCACATTTCTATAAATGGCTACTGTTTCCATCTGCAACCATTTGCACTTCACAGTTGAAAGCTAACAGCTGTCCAGCTAGCTGTCAGGGATCATCTTATGTCAACTCAACTATTGGATTTGTAACAAGAAGCTAAAATTAACACCCAGTGTTGCTTCCAAGTTACTTACTTATCTTATTTTGCATATTTAACGTGATCTGATTAGGGCCATGAACCCCTCTGTCACATCAGACTAGCATTTCACACCTATAGTACTTTAAGAAATAGTGATTTAATATGACAAATACTTTCAAAATTATTTTAATGTCTATAGTGACAAAGTAAGTAAGTATACTGACTTTGATCAGTTAATATGGCAGTACTTGTATTACTGATACCGCTAATAGTGGTGGTGGTGGTGATGGTTGTGATAATGATGATGATGATAATTATAGTAATAGAAATAATAATAATAAGAATAATAATAATGATACTGGCAGATATAAAAAGAATGTATAAGTGTACAAAAAAAGATGTTTTCTTGTATAGCAAGTCCTGGGGAAAGGAAATTTAAGGAGATTGCACCAGTTAAGTATACTGGGAAATGAGGAAGATCTGACTGGAAAGAAGAATGGACAAGGGTAATGAGTGCATACAGAGGCAAGGTAATCATTATTGTTGCCTTAGTAAGTATGTTATTAACTGTCTTCTGAAGCTAGGGTTGTTATTCAGTTCTCTAATATACTGCTGAAGGTTATTCCAGAGTCACATTCCTGCTACTGAAAAGGATTTCAAGAAAGTTCTGGAATGATGGAGTGGAACAGAAAGGATTTTACTCCGATGGGACTGTGTGTTTCTGCCATGTTTCTGTCACGTTGTTCAGACAAGAGGAGAGATACGGGGGATAGTGTATGTGCATAAGACAGTTGAGAAGATAGAGGGTACAGAAATCTCTGCACACAGCCAAATAGCTGTGCATATATTGGCGAAATGTGGTCAAAGAGTCAAACACCACAGATATAACAAACACAGGCACTCATAATCCAGGTGCCATGAGTTTTCCTAAGGAAGGTCTTGCAGGATAACATCACTGTAATCAGTGATTGTAAATATGAGTGTTTGTACAATTTTCTTTTCAGGTCAAGAGGGAAGAGCTTCTTATATTTTTGTAGCGCATGGAGTGACACTGATGCCTTCTTGCACACTGCAGTTATGTGCTCGATCCAATCTACACTGGAGAGCCAAAGAAACTGGTATATCTGCCTAATAACATGTAGGGCCCATGTGAGCATGCAGAAGTACCACAACATGATGTGACATGGACTCAACTAATGTCTGAAGTAGTGCTGGAGGAAATAGACACCATGAATCCTGCAGGGCTGTCCATAAATGCGTAAGAGTACGAGGGGGTGGAGATCTTTTCTCAACGTACATTGTAAGTCATCCCAGATATGCTCAATAATATTCACATCAGGGAAGCTTTGTGGTCAGCTGAAGTGTTTAAACTCTGAAGAGTATTCATGGAGCCACTCTGTAGCAATTCTGGATGTGTGGGGTGTTGCATTGTCCTGCTGGAATTGTCCAAGTCTGTAGGAATGCACAATGGACATGAATTGATGCAGGTGATCAGACAGGATGCTTACATATGTGTCACCTGTCAGAGTCATATCTAGATGCATCAGGAGTCCCATATCACTCCAAGTGCACATGCCCCACACATTACAGAGCCTCCACCAGCTTGAGCAGTCCTCTGCTGACATGGCTGACATACGGGGTCCAAGGATTCAGGAGGTTTCCTCCATACCTGTACATGTCCATCCAGTCAATACAATTTGAAACAAGACTTGTCCGACCAGGCAACATGTTTCCAATCATCAACAACTCAAAGCTGGTGTTGACGAGCCCAGGCAAGGTGTAAAGCTTTGTATCATGCAGCCATTAAGGGTACAGAAGTGGACCTTCAGCTCCAAAAGAGCATTCAATGATGTTTTGTTGAATGGTTCACACACTGACACTTGTTGATGGCCCAGCATTAAAATCTGCAGCAGTTTGCAGAAGGGTTGCACTTCTGTCACATTGAACAATTCTTTTCAGTCATCATTGTCCAAATCTTGCAGGAACTTTTTCCAGCAATGTCATAAATTTGATGTTTTATTGGATTATTGATATTCACAGTACACTTATGAAATGGTTCACAGTACACTTATGAAATGGTCGTTCAGAAAAATCCCCACTTCATTGCTACCTTGGAGATGCTGTGTCCCATTGCTCATATGCCAACTATAAAACGAAATTCAAACTCACTTAAATCTTGATAAACTGCCATTGTAGCAGTGGTAAGTGATCTAACAACTGCACTGGACACATGTTATCTTATATAGGCATTGCCGACCTCAGTGCCGTATTCTGCCTGTTTACATATCTCTGTGTATGAATACACATGCCTATACCACTTTCTTTGGTGCTTCGGTGTACTATTACTCCTATACTCTTTGCTGAAGGAGAGAAGTTGATATTTATTGCATTTACGGTTAAAGATGTTCGTGATTCCCAATATTTCAGGCTAATGAGCCTAGATTTACCAACCAGTACCACTTGGGTTTTGGACGAGTTGAGCTTGAACCCTATATCCTGCACCCATTTTGATGGCGAACACAGGTTGGTATTGAGATTCTCTATAGCTTTCTTCAGGGTTATTGGTTTTTCACTTAGACAACTAAAGATCATCAGTGTACATATGGTATTTGCATTGGGGCAAAACTGATGAAACGTCATTGACGTTCAATGAAAAGGATATAGAACCTAATACCAAACCCTGGGGGACACCTGACAGTACCTGCCTCCACTGTGACTTTATAGTGACAGACATGACACTCTGCTGGCCATATGTCAGGAATGAGCAAAATCATTGCACTGCACTTGGTGAGCAATTTAGGCTGCTAAGTTTGGCACATAAAATGTTGAAGTTGACAGTGTCAAAGGCTTTGTGAAATTAAGAAACACATGATAGTCACCTCTTTTGCATCCTTGGCAAGATCCAAGTCATCTCTTATCTTTATTAAGGCACATGTTGTGCTGCAATGCTAACTGAAAGCTGATTGGTATTCATCTGGTAGTGTGTTCATAGTTAGGTAATGTGTTAGTTAGTCATAGATTATATATTTTAAGACCTTGGACAGTGCAAAAATAATGTAATTAGATCAATAATCAGGGGGTGCTGTGTCAATGTTCTTTATGGATAGTGGTGTAACTAGTCCCTGTTCCAGTCCTCAGGGAAAATGCTTGCAGTTAAGAAGTGGTTGTAGATATCTGTTACAGTGGGCAGTACTGATTCAATGAAAGCTTCGTAATTTGGGCTGTGATGCTATTGTGTCCGGTAGATGTTGATCTGATATACAAAATGGGTTTTTAGATGGTATTGCAAGTAACATGCTTTTCATAGAATTTTTCATGGTTTCTGTCACCTGTACCCATGAAATAATCAATGAGTCCCTGTTTTATTTGTGGTTCTAGGTAAACTTATGTATGAACAATGTAATATACATGCTTTAGAACTTTCTTCCTTGTTCCTTTGTCCTTAGACTTTATTGTCTACCAGCATGTAACTCAGCACATCATTTGTTGTTCTGTCAACCGACATGTATGCTATTGAGAATTATGTATCCTGGCCTCTTCATTTAATGGAAACAAAGAACTAAATACAAATATCTCACCATATTTCTTATCCTCACTGAAACATATACTTATATTCTAAGAACAGCTATTTGGTCAGGCAGGAGAGGATGGGTAGTGTTGACCCTCTAAGAAACTGCTCAATAGTACAATTCAAAGACATTAAATTTTATGTTTAAGACTTTAATTTAGTAGTTGGTCTTTCTAAATGCTACTGATTTATCAACACTGCTGTAAATATCTTACTCATTGTAACCAAGGCCCATGGTTGCAAACAAGTTACATACATTTCCAAATAAATGAAAATTTGTTGCTTTTACCTAACAAACAGTTCAACCAGCAATGAAGTTATGGCCACCTTTTCTCTATATAAATACTGAGAAGTCACCAAATTTTATTGAAAATTTCTTAAAGATTCAGAGTTTTTGGCTAAAGGAGTATAGCATACATCTGAATTAAAAATGAAGCATTAAAGTAATGGACAAAAACAAAGAGAATTTCAGAAATAAATGCAAAAGATTAAAGTTTAATGTTCTGTTAAGAGTGATTGATGTGGGAAACTTGTTGTGGTCTTTTCACAGGAAACATCCTAACATTCATCCAGATTGCATTAGAAAAACTATGGGAAACCCAAATATGGCTGACCAGATGTAAGATCAGTGTTTTTACCAGCACCGCAGCTTGCTTAATTACTTGAGTAAAATACTTTTCGGTATGATGCTGCATCACACTGTGAACTAAAGTGACATACGAGTCACTGTTTAACCAGCTTTCAGTGGTCTTCTGAACATTGAAACAGCTCTGATTACCATATACATGGTGTCTCAATTCATATGTCATGTGGCAATCCATGAACCCTTCTAAGACATAATTGCTCTATTCAGAGAGCATCTGAGAAGTAATGAAAAGCATGGAGGGAACATACAGAAGGCTGTTGCTTGTATTACACTGCAGATGATTGGCAACCAATAGAGAATTTTGCACTTGTTACCAGAAGCAATGTCTCCTACTGACAATCATTGATCCAAAATGACTGTATCTCAAGGCTGTATGTTTATATGTTTTCACCTGTCTCTTAAGGACCTGCCACTCACTAGATATATACAAATGCCATGGCTCATGGAAAATCACATTGCCTGCAAAATTCTGACCCACTGTGTCCCTTCTGCATCCTTCTGAAAGGAACCATTCTTACATTAGCCTTACGTAAAACTTAAATTGGGATTTCCATACAGAGATTCAAACTGCTGTCCTCCTAAACCCAAGTCTAGCATCTTTCTACTGGGCTACTTCTCTTAGTCAACTGAAGCGCTAGTTCTCCTGTTATCACATTCAGTTGCTCATAATCTGAATGTCACCTTCATATGCTTTCCATTGTGTTGTTAAAAAATCTTGAATGGTGCAAAATTAACAGATTATTTGTTTCAGTAATCCATGGATGGCACAGTTGTGGATAATTCTTGCTTTTTGGATGCCAGTATGAAACAAAGATATTTTGGTGTAATTACATGCTCAAAAGAGGAGAGGTCAGTTAGCGGTTTAACCATCTTTCTTAGAAGTACTACCTTACAGATGTGGCCAGATAAGTTACAGGCTTTCATGACCAGTGTCAAGTTTAATATAATCCTTTTGGGTATAATACCACTGCATACTATAAGAATGAAATAAAGTAAAATTAAAACAACCATTTGATCAACTTTCAGTGGTCTTCTTTAGGGCCCTAAAACTATTTATTTTATTCCATTTTCATGGCTTGATGCAGCATTACTCTCAAAAAGATTTTATTTATGGTGACACTCGCTGTTGCATCAATATTCAGCATTATTCTAAATTAGTTACTTATAAGTAACAGTATATAATTTTGAAACCACGGACTGATTGTTATCTCAGAGCTCTTCAGACCTTGCATTGTGTTCTCAGTTTTTTATCATATGCTTCCAGATGTCATGCCATTTGCTCATTATTTGGAAACAATGCATGATTGCACTAACAATGGAGATGTATACTGGTAAGAAGATGCTTCAAAATGGAGTATCATGAAGCTCTGCCTTGGGTAAGGACTATGAAAGCATGGTATGATCAGTTTGTGGAAACAGTTTTTGCACCCCTCGATAGAAAGGTCAATGTCACCCACAGGCAGCAGGCTCTTGCACATCTGGAGAGAAATGTTGTTGCTGTTGTTGTTGTTAATGTTATGGTCTTCAGTCCTGAGACTGGTTTGATGCAGCTCTCCATGCTACCCTATCCTGTGCAAGGTTCTTCATCTCTGAGTACTACTGCAACCTACATCCTTCTTAATCTGCTTAGTGTATTCATCCCCTGGTCTCCCTCTGCAATTTTTACCCTCCAAGCTTCCCTCCAATACTAAATTGGTGATCCTTTGATGAATGTGTCCTACCAACCGATCTCTTCTTATAGTAAAGTTGTGCCACAAATTCCTCTTCTCTCCAATTCTATTCAGTACCTCCTCATTAGTTACATGATCTACCCATCTAATTTTGAGCATTTTTCTGTAGCACCACATTTTGAAAGCTTCTATTCTCTTCTTGTCCAAACTATTTATCGTCCATGTTTCACTTCCATACATGGCTACACTCAATACAAATACTTTCAGAAAGGACTTCCTGACATTTAAATCCATACTCGATGTTAACAAATTTCTCTTCTTCAGAAATGCTTTCCTTGCCACAGCCAGTCTACATTTTATACCTTCTCTGCTTCGACCATCCTCAGTTATTTTGCTCCCCAAATAGCAAAACTCATCTACTACTTTAAGTGTTTTCTATTTCCTAATCTAATTCCCTCAGCATCACCTGATTTCATGCGACTACAGTCGATTATCCTCGTTTTGTTTTTGTTAATGTTCATCTTATATCCTCCTTTCAAGACACTGTCCAGTCCATTCGACTGCTCTTCTAGGTCCTTTGCTGTCTCTGACACATGATATATCTAATGTGTAACAAGAGGAAGCCCCATGGAGCATTTGTAGAAAGGAACTTGATGTTCTGTCAGTTTCAGAACAGAGAATAAATTACGTCAGGTAAGTAAATCTCCTGTCTTATTTAATCCTACTTGTAGATACATAATTTTGAATATTGTGGATGCTGAATGATTTTGATAGACATCATAAGGAGTAAACCAAGTTTTTGGAAATGCTTAATATGAAAGATACCAGGCAATTGAATGATGGATGGTAAGAAAATTTCAGTATAGTTTTGAAATGTAAATATCTTGAAAAGAAAAATAAGATGAACGCCACAAAATAAAAACAAAGGTAATGGAATGTGGTCGAATTAATTCAGGCAATACTGAGGGAATTAGATTAGGAAATGAGACACTAAAAGCAATAGATGTGTTTCCTGTCTGGGCCACCAAAAAAAACTGATGTTTGCCACAGTAGAGTGGATGTGAAATGGCAACTGCCAATTCCAAAAAAAGCACATCTGAAAAAGAGAAATGTGTTAACATATCAGAATGCACTACTGTACAGAACTGAAAAGTGGATGATTAGTGGTTCAGATAAGAAGAGAATAGAAGTTTTCAATGTGATTCCACAGAAGAATGCTGAGGGTTAGATGGGTAGATCAAGCACCTGTAACTAAAGAAAGGGGGTATTGAATAAAACTATGGAAAAAAGAAATCTAATGGCACAACTTGATTAAAAGGGGTGGTTAGTTGATACGATACATCCTGAGATACAATGGAGGGAAATGTGATGGTTAAGAATTGTGGAGGGAAACCAAGGGATTAATACAATAACAAGATTCAAATTAATGCAGGTTGCAGTAGTTACTGAGATATGAAGAGGCGTTCACAGGATAGAGTAGCATGGAGAGTTGCATCAAACCAGTCTTTTGTCTGAAGACTACAACTACAATAATAATAACAACAGCAGCAACAAAGTATGGAAAACAAGATTTACAATGGGAAACCTCCATTACACTAAGTCAAGTAAACCAATAGAAATATAATAATAGTATCTACAAGAAAATAAAGAGAGAGAGAGGAATAAAACAGTAATGATCACTAAGTATGCTTGCTTTGAACTGGCCTTGTGATTGGCAGTGCAGTAAGAGAGGATAAGAAAAATACTTTCACTCTACAAGATGAATTATTGATTACGCTCATGGTACTCATGGGGATGAAATGAAGAGGAAAGTTTAAAACTAATCATGAAAAAAGGTTGTTGCAAATGATCCTATTGAATGAAAACACGGAAAGAAAGAGAAGTATTTGTTAATAATTAGAGTGATCAGTGCATACAAGATACCTCATACATACCTAGACTCTTCCAAAACAGTCTTGATTGCATGTAGCAGTGATTCCTTTGTGAGATATTTGACATCAAGACGTATGCCTATGCCTGAAGCAGCCATCTTAGCAACATTGAGGGGCTGGTCACCAAGGAAAGGGATACCTACTGTGGGCACACCAAAGTATGCTGCTTCATTCATGCTCTGTAGTCCTCCTTGCGTCACAAACACACGCACATTAGGGTGAGCTGTGAACAAATAAACTGTATTTTAGTATTAAACAGATTTAGCTATTTAGCCAGACCTCAGAGTGTTATACTGCTAGGGGAAGTCAAAGGTAACAGAATATGAGCAGAAAGTTACTGATATTTCATGTCTTAGGCTTGGCCAGTTAACATGTCATGAAGAAAAGGGAGTGAAGATCTTCTGAATTCATTAAAACAGTAGCAGCCTGTAGCACTGTCTGCACACTAAACTGTAATACTTTTACTTTATTTATACTGCCTGTAACATGATAGATGAATACTATTATTATTTGTTATAGTATTGAGGACAAGAAGGACCTGTACTGGAGTATTGGACAGGCTTGGGCTTGTGACCAGGTTAATAACAACAGTTCTGCTAAGAGCACCTGAAATATTAAACTAGCTGATAGTTCTTGAGTAATGGTGCCAAGAAGAGATAACAGTGGAAATGAAGTACAAACATTCCTATATGGCTGTATATTGGGTCAAACTGGTAACAGGCAACAAATATTCTTTTCTGACACACTCAGAAGAGTGATCTGTACCATGGCCTGAAATTGTGCAGTTCTAGGGATTGTACTGATTGTGCAATATTGAATACCAACAATAATAATTTTTATTATTCAATTCAAATATTTCTAGGGAAAGATTTCTCACAATTTTCAAAAGACTTAGTCCAGAGTAGAATGGTTGGTTGGTTGATTTGGGGAAGGAGACCAGACAGCGTGGTCATCGGTCTCATGGGATTAGGGAAGGATGGGGAAGGAAGTCGGCCGTGCCCTTTCAGAGGAACCATCCCGGCATTTGCCTGGAGCGATTTAGGGAAATCACGGAAAACCTAAATCAGGATGGCCGGACGCGGGATTGAACCGTCGTCCTTCCGAATGCGAGTCCAGTGTGCTAACCACTGTGCCACCTCGCTCGGTGAGAGTAGAATGGAATAGAATAGAATGGAATAGAAGTTTATTGTCTCTTAACATACAGTTTCAAGCCATTGACTTAATTCACAGGAGACTTGTCAAAACACAAAAACTAGTTTCCAATTTTCTTTATAATATCAGCAATATAGTATATGATACTGTATAATTAATTAATTAAGCAATTAATAATTTTTATTCAAAAGTAACAAATTTTTAAAAGTTAACAGTCCTAATACTTGCTCTCTGTGAGCATACAAGCTGTGGCGGGAGATTAGAGTCGCAATTTCCTGCTGCAGAGGATGTGGCTGGTGGTTGCCACAGAGCCGTGGCAAGCGGCTAGAATCTATGCAACCATGGAAAAACCCAAGCGCTTGGCAGGGGCATGTATGAGCATGTTTTCGCGCTTGGAGGAATTTATATTCCAGAGAAAAATTGATAAAAACAGAAGTAAGAGTGACACGGAGGTGTGAGTTGACACTCATGGACAGAAAAATATGTAAAGCTAAATTATCTAGAAACACCGCGAAAATATATAATAGCATAAAAGTTATTGTTCTCTTAAAAATTGTAAATTTATGAAGGTTCAAAAGCAAATATTTTGGCAATGCTTTGGCCAATTAATATAAACAAAGTGTTTACAGATGCGGCTAGTACAGCTGCATCGAGCAATCATAGCAATCATAAATAAACAAATAAAAATACATACTTAATCACTCATATACCTCATTAAACTTTAGAATGCTGCCACTAGTTTCGTCTCCTTATTTATTACCAGCCTCTCTGTCGAATCCCATATTCTGACCTCTCGTTCAAAAATGATACTTATTCAGCTAAATGAACAACATTGTTTCGTACGTAGGTGTATAATGCGTACAAGGAATACTAAGGGTCAGATTATGGTGCCAATAAGCTTGGATAATTTTGGGGAAGATGAAGTTAGTCTTCCAAAGGGATTACTGATAGCCATGTTAGAGGTTATGGAAGAGGAAGAATATAGAGGATTATAGGATACAAGGTAGACTAGAGCGAATGGTCAACAAATCTGCATTGTGAGAAAAAGTGAAGCATCTTAAGGGTAAAGATAGATCATTAATGGAATTAGTGTTATAATGATATAAGGATTCGTGCAATCCACAAGGAATGTTACCTGCTACACCAGCCATACAGCATATAATACTAACAGGCAATCATTCACCAATGTTTAGAGACAGTGTTCGGTACCTAAGCATTTACAACCTTTAGTAGAGCAATCTGTGGGTCAGCTGTTATCAGACAGGATAATAGAACATGGTGATATCCATGGTTTGTGAGTATAGTAATTGTATTAAAAATGTCATGAGATGGAACAAAGAAATACTGGTTTGCTGTGACTATAGATTCATAAATGAAAAAACAGTAACAGATGTATACCCGGTCCCTAATATTGCTGAATGTTGAAAATTTAGGTTAGTGAATGTTCTTTCCAATTCTAGATTTAAGAAGTTAATATCATCAAATTGAGGTACATACTGTCGACAGACATAAAACAGGATTTACCACATCTTCGGGTCGCTACCACCATTATAGGATGCCTTTTGGATTGAAAAACATGCCAGGTATGTTTCAACATTTATTAGATGGAATCCTCAGAGGTTTAAAACCAAACAGATACATGGTCTATCTAGATGATATAACTGTATTCAAAAAAGGCCTGAAAGGGCATGTTCAGCATTTGGAGATGGTGTTTGGCAGGTTGAAAAGGCTTGACTTATGCTTTGTATTGAAAAGTGTCACTTTTCACAATCACAAGTGAACTATGAGGGGCATATAATTAGCCAAGAGGGACTAAAGACAGATCTGTACCTTACATAAGCAGTACCTTGCTTTCTGGTCCCTCAGACAGTTAAACAATTACAATCTTTCCTTGGATTCAACAAATTACCGCAGAACATTCATGAAGGGGTTTTCTGAAGTGACACAACCACTAAAAAAACTACTGTGAAAACATGTTGCGTTTGGCTGGGCATTTGAGTATCAGACAGCATTTCAAAATTTAAAAGATATATTAACATCAGATCCAGTTTTGAATTTTCCATATTTAACAAAATATTTCTTATTGTTGTGTGATGCAAGTTGTACAGCTTTAGGAGCAGTTCTGGGCAAATCAGGGGTGGGGAAGAATGCCCATTTGCTTATGCACCTTGTCAGCTTAATAAGGCTGAGCAAAATTATTCTCCTACTGAAAAGGAGATGTTGATACTAATATACGATATTTCTTATTTTTGATGGTATCTATATGGACTTAAGTTCAAAGTGATTACTGATGATGTGATTTTAAAATGGCTACTTGGGTTAAAAGATCCTTCAAGTCATCTTACAAGATGGGCTTTGAAACTAAGTGAATTTTAATATAATGTAATCCACAAACTGGGTGTTAAACATGCAAATGCTGGTACACTTTGTAGGAATACTGCAAGTCTCTGGATTTGATCTGAAAGGTCTGAAGAGAGAAAAAGCAAATTATAGTGAGTATCAGTTATGTTGCAAACAGTCACAGCTTGTCATACAAGATGGGATATTGTGTAGATCAATCAAGTGTGGACCATATGGTGTAGTTCCAGCAGCTTTGTGGGCGGAAGTATTACTGCAAGTATGTGACCATATGTTAACTGGTCAAGGAAATAAAAGGACAATGGCTAGAAGAGTAACAGAAAAGTTCTGGTGGAGGACAAATTGTGCTGATTTTCAGCAGTATGTCAAGAACTGTATTCCACATGCACAACATATGGATCTATGTCATCAAAAGATACAATTAGAAAGAATACCTGAGTCTGATTACTTATTTAAAATGAAAGGAGCCAATGTTTTTGGATCATTTCAAGGAGTCACTCAGGTAAAAAGTATGCATTAACAATTATTGAACACTTCTCTAGGTATTTAGTAATGATAGCAATACCAGAACAGAAAGTGAGCACAGCAACTCTCACTATGATATATCATTAGATACTTAAATTTGGGGTACTGCAAGAGATTATTATGGATCAAGGGACAAATTTCATGTATGATCACATTAAGCAGTTGTGTCACTTACTGAAAGCTAAGAAATTATGTGCAAGTCCATTCCACCCACAGGCAAATGGTCACATGGAAAGAGTTCATAGGAATATATCAAAGATGCTAAGCTATTATGTGAATTCTCTACATCTAGACTGGGATGTGTTTTTAGATTTTGTGGTGAGTGCCCACAAGTCAAAAACTCACACATGAACTGGATTATCACCTTACAAAGTTTTGTATGGATACAAGATGCCATCTCCGTTTGATGTGATTCAACAAAAGTAAGAAAAGAAGCCTAGAAAAAGGTAAACTGGACCAACACAAAAGTACTAGAACTTCAAGAGTGTGTGGGGTTAAGTAAGAGGAATTTACCATTGTATTGAATAGGTCAATGAATCTTACTTGAGAATGCTTACATTCTAAAGGGTAAGCCAAAAACGTTTTTGAAGAAGTTTCAGGTCCTTACCAGATGGTCAAAGTAAAGTTACCTGTAAACTTAAATTTACAATTACCAAAATGAATTTCAGCAGTTCATATCAGTAGAATTAAACCTTTTCAAGGAGCCATAAAATTTATTAGAGGAGAGTGGTATGTTGCATGGCAACCTTGTACAAGGCAGCAAAGAGTTAAAATTTTCTAAGTACCAGAGCAAAGCTACATTGTTTACGTTATGGCAGCATTGAAACAAGGTAGGTGTGAAGAATAACATTTCACCACCAGGTGTGGCACTTCTAGTGAGCTAGACATTGGACCTCAGCAGAAATGTGGAAGGCAGGGCAACTAGACAGGATCACATCACCTTCATTACATGTTGAAAGAAACGCTGCTGCTAATACAACAATGCATGCCAAGAGCTTTTACAAACCAGTCTTATACTACAACAAACTCTTTAAGCAAGCATGGCTGAGTGAGAATCACTGGCACCTTTGTAATAGCGAGATCTATGTTGTCATGACAAGGGATTCAGGTAAACATTATCCACTACTTAGCTGCATAAAAACCTTAGCACTTTAACTTGTAAGGCAGTTTGTCAGACTGATTGATGGCATTGTTATGTTTGCACTCCATTCCCTGATTTCAGTAAAGTGACATCTGGCACAAGTCTGCTTTAGATTTCCTGCATGCTACTGAGGGATAACAGCTGCTGTGGGGAGAGATGGTTACCTTGCCTTAATCACCAGTCGCAGAGTTCAACACCACAGTCTGCCACTGACAGAGATGGGTGGATATAGGCATTCTTCCTATTCATCCTGGCTCAGGACACTAGCATTTGTGATACTTCAGTGGGTGGGCCAGGGCGTACCTAATCAGCAGGCCAGGATCATCTTATTACATGTGTACATGACAACCCTCATCATGGTTCAACAGATGATGAAGAATGACCAAGAGTGGGGTATGGAACAGAGCATCTCCCAAACCAGCATGTGTTAAATTCAACACATGCACCTCCTTCTCATGGCTGCAGCATCATGATACGGTGAGTGCCAAAACCACCATGTGTGGCAACTATCCTAGCAGCAGGTGATGAGGAATGGGTGTACAGCATCGGCTACTTTGAGTGGACTTGAGGCTGCTTATGATGCAATACCTTGATAGACATCGACAGCCAGTGTCAACAGCTGGTTAAGACACAGCTTGTAACATAAGGAAATAAACAACTAATTCTGAATCTTCTTTCACTGTGCTTACTGGTGATAACAGTTCACCACCTTTCTTCTGAGAGAAACTGTCAAGGAGTGAATTGGAAGATTATCTCCTGACACAGAACCACCTCTACTTCTGCCCTCCCAACAGTCGCCTCTTACATATGACCCCATTTATGCAAGGGGAAAACCTTTAATGCTGTACCATTTTTGTTTCTGCAGAAGAATTTTATGATCTACACAGTCAAAAGCATTACCAATATCACAGAAAATGTAACAGGGTAATTTTTGTTGTTTGGCTCTATGAGAAATATGTTTGTGAAATCATACATTGCATTCTCAGGAAAGAAGCCTTTACAAAAGCCAGACCGACCTGTTATTAAAAAACTTGGTTCAGTATTCTGCTGTAAGTTGCTTTCTCAAAATTTTTGAGGACATATGAAGGTGTGAGATCAGTCTGTAATTAGAAAACAGTTGCTTATCTCAACATCTGTATGTTGTTGTTATTACTGTGTTCTTCAGTCTTTTATAAAATACTCTTTGACTCAAGGGTGGTGTTACCAAATAAGGCAAGATTTTGGTACTTTAGTTGAGATATTATTGCAGCCAGAAGAGTACTATTTTTTAGTGATGTAATGATTCTTGTGACCTCTGTAACAGATGAGTTGGCAAAACTGCTGTATAGTGGTTAGTATGCATTATCTCTGGAAGTAAGCTTATTGCCTGTGCTTTTTATGTCTGTCAGCTATTGCTCGCAAGAATTTAAGTAACCAATTATTTTAATTTTGCATCATCTGTCTCATTGTTACAGCCATTTAGGGTTTCGTTATCATTTGTCTTGCAGAGTTTATTGGGGTAGTGTCTAATAATGTTCAAACTGCCCTCACCTTATTATTGAAATTTTGAATTTTTTGTGCATAGTGCATGGGTTTTGCCTTTTTAATGACACACTGAAGAATATTGCAATACTGCTCATAGTGCATTGAAAGTCTTGATTAGATGTAGTCATATACTATCAGGTTCTATTTCTCTGTTATAAGCATTAGCTGCCATTTATCTACATTTAAAGAGAGTTGGCATTCATTGCACCAAGTGGAAACTTTGTCCAAGTCTTTCTGCAATTCCTTACAATTGTCTAGCAACAATACTTTCCTAAACACAACAGCATAGTCTGTAAACAATCTTATAGTGTTACTGATCTATTGTGATAATTTTCTATGTGTTTTGAGAATGTTAGAGGGCCTAATATGCTTTATTGGGACACATCCATTTCTGTGGAATATTCACTGTTGAATATAATATGCTGGGTCCTATTAGTCACATATTCATGAAGCCAATCATGTATTTTTGAAGGTACTCCATATTATTATATCTTGATTATTAGGTGATAGTGTGATATGGTATAAAATGTATTCCAGAAATCTAGGAAGACAGAATCTACCTGCTCACTTTGTAAAGGAACACCCTCCTCTAGCATTACTTTTCCTCAACAGGAGTAGTCGATACCAAAAATAATTTTGAGTTTTTGAACAGGTTAATATTATCTCAACTGTTTTTCTAAACAACTGCATATGTTTTTGTACACAATGTATTTTGTTTCAGGCTAAAATGTATAAAAAGAAATTACTGTATTTTTTTTGTTACAATTGATATGTGCTAGCTTTGAATGTACAGTTAAAATTACTTTTCTTTTAGAAATATTTTAAATTACGAAATATTCAGCCCACTTAAAATTTCTATTATTAATCACACAATCTAATACAAATATGAAATTTATTTCTGGATTAACTTATCAAATAGTGGTATAGAAATTAATAAAAAGTCACTTCTCAAGAAAATTTGTAAACTCTTTGGGATATTGTTAGTACCACAGAGTGGATTAGTAGAGGGCATGCCTCTGATGTGATTGGACATGTTTTTAATTTTGGCAAAAACAATCTAATTTTTAGTTTTGTTGAAGTGTAAATTATAAAGAGAGTGTGATATAGAAAATTGTGAGAGAATAAAATTAATATAAAAATAGAAATTACAGCTCAGGCAATACTTCAGCATTATTTACAGCATTTGGAACCATGAGAACCTATAACTTCAAAAATTTCATATTCAAGAATCTGCCCCTAGACATGAAGAACTGGAGCCAGCTATGAGAAAAGAAGATAAGTGAAAAGTTAATTGTAAATCTTACTCCTTTTTAAGCTTATTAAAAAGTTAACTACAAAAAAGGAAACACTCAACAAATAATGTGTCAAAGGGGAGATTACAACGTGCACCTCTACTTTGCAAGATGACATACAAAAATAAAGCAAACTGTGTTTCACACAAATAGCTCTTCCTAAATATGTGCTGATTCTTTGATAGAAACTTGTTTACCTTTAGGAAGTTTTTAATGTTTGGGCTTAGAATATTTTCTAGAATCCTGCAACAATTGGACGTCAGTGGTACTGGTTTGTAATTACATGAATCAGATTTTTTAGCTTTTTTGTATATAGAGCTTACTTGCACTCTTTTCCAGTTACCTGGAGCTATTCACTGCAGTAGATTTCGTCAGTAAATATGAGCTATGAAATGAGCTAATTCTGTGACATATTCCATGTAAAATGTAACAAGGATCCTTTCAGGACCTGGTACTGTACACTTTAACTAACCTTGACTTTTTTCATTACCAGTGCTGCTAATATCAATATCTCTGTTTGTGTGTGTGTCCAGTGGTTAAACATTCATGTGGTAGTATCATCACGTGTGAATATATTTTTAAATGTGGAATTTCGTTTTTCTACTTTCTGTATGCTGTCTCTATATTTTAACTATTTCTGAATTCATACAGATTCATTCCCATACACATACTTCTCTATACTCCATGGGTCAGGCCATGCCAACATCAGTATGGTAATATCCAGGTACCCTATTCAAGTGCAGACGTTCATTGGGTGGCAGAGGCATAACTACAGTCATATGCCCCTGGGACAAGAACCCAAAGTGTGGCTTCCTCTACTGACTGTCAATGTCAAAATGGAATTCTGTGTAATTCAGCTGCAATCTTTTGCATTAGTGTACTGAACTCCAAGTGCTATCCTAGTGTAAGTGCTGTTTTCCGAGACATGCTTGGATTGCTTTAGGCTATACCAAATGGTGCTTATTTTGTTTTACCATCTCTTGTTAAATAAATCCTATCTCATGACAGCATAGTCTGAAGTAGACAACACAATAAAGCTTCTGGCAGTGAGTAGTGGACCTCACATATGTATGTTACTGAAAGGCAATAGGTTGTGGGAGTGCCAATCACTGCATACTGTGTATGTCTTTGCCACAATGAAAAAAAGCCTGTTTTATTTCAGAACTATCATTTTGAATAATGCATATGTGTGTAGACAGTTGGCACAACCATGGGCAATACTCACCAAGCACATCCTGCTGTGGAAACCAATTAGAGGTGAGCACATTGGGTGGCACTTCAGGTAGCTTCCCAGTCTCCCACTTCAAGAGAATGCGCTGTGGAAGTTCACCCAGTGCTTCTATAATTGCATGCACTTTCTCCGCGGGCAGTAGGGAGCTTCGCACATTGGTACCCAGGCTGAAGTACACTGCACCTTCTTCTGCACCATCCAGGAATTCACTGACCTCCTGTACAACATACATGTCCCATAGTCTCCAACTACATTTCTGATAGTATATTTACAAAAACTATGTAACTGTATCTTACAGTTATAAAGATTGCCACAAAAGCTGTGGATAAATGTCATAAATAATAAGGATACATACAAACAGAGGCTTGTTTTCCATCCATATTATGATAATCTTTATTAAATAAGACAGGTAAAAATTTGGAAATCTCATATTAACAAACTGGATTGCTACCAGCTGTAGGTGATTCATCAGAGCCTTCCAGCAACTACACATATTGGAATGGGTGTTTTGAACTGAAAAAGAGACCACTACATGGGATGCGTTAATTCTAGTATCAAAAGAAAGCATGTTGTGATTTTGCACTAATGAATATGACTGATGTTTATGAAAATCAATGTACTCACAAAGATCCATATGCTATCAACAAGACTAGGTTGGATAACATGAGAAGCTGTGGAAGAGATTTAAAACTTTTTACAGACAGCTGGCATGCCTTACACTGCTCTGTTGAGATTAAGATGACACTGTGGTTTCAAGAAGGCATCCAGCTACAGAAATAAGTGTGAGCTCTGAGACTAAATAGTGAAGACTCATGCATTATGGATGGTGCTTAGTGGAAGAAGGTCAAGGGAAAGAATTCAGTACATTCAAATTGTCAAGAAGCAGCAATTGTACTTCACAAGTACTGTTCCAGTTCAAGAGTAGCACAATATATATCTAGGTGTGGATTCAATAAAGTCTGACAATGTGTGCTGCCTCCTCTGATACACTAGAAAGACAGACGATCACTGCATCCATCAGCATACACCACTATATACACTGGTCTCTGCAAAATCGTTTTCTCACTGAAGTAATGCATGCACACTTCAAAGCCACATGTTAGCAGTGTGTTGTCATCCATTAGAGTG
The DNA here is from genome assembly GCF_021461395.2 of Schistocerca americana. Taxonomy (NCBI): domain Eukaryota; kingdom Metazoa; phylum Arthropoda; class Insecta; order Orthoptera; family Acrididae; genus Schistocerca; species Schistocerca americana. Next base: position 299,177,384 of record NC_060119.1, on the reverse strand, counting down.
TGCCACAAAAGAGCAATATAGTGAACTTTCAATAGAGCCAGCCATGGTTGGGTGCCTATTTGTACACTGCAACACTGTGCTCATGCTCAGTTATTGTGTTATTACTGCCTGCATACATTTACCTCATCTTATTGTGTTCAGTGTATGCTATGATGATTGGCATACTTGCCACATTCTAACAACACTGTACTTAAATTCTTGGTCATGTTGTGTGTCCAAGTTACAACACAATTGATGACAAGTGTGGGATTCTTCTCTGTGCAGTTTTCAGACTCTGGCTGGTCCTCCATTGTATCTGTGATGTCTGGCAGTGCTGCTAATGAGTTTTTATGCCGGCTGGTTGATCAGCAGGGGGTTATTACTGTAGCATTACAGCATCTCAGTCAACAGAAGAAGGCATTCGCCACAGTGCAACACAATCAAACCGTGGTATTGCAGATGCTTGCCTCCGTTTTGGCCAGATCAGGTCTGTCTCAATCTACATCACTTGCTGCACTATCCCAGCCATTTCCACCTTACAATGAGTCTGTCAAAGAATGGGAAGCCTACAAAAAAACAGCAGCTGCAGCATTTTCATGCATTTGGATTGACTGATGTTACCTTATACCATGCTTTCTTTTTGTCTCGATTATTGCCTTGCATGTATCTACTCCTTTGCCAACTGGACCCCCTGCAGGATCCATCTTGACTCCCTTTTGATAACATGTGTGACCTTCTTTTGAAATACTACTGTAAATGGATCAGATCATTGCCGTTGAGTTGAGTTGTACGTGTCACAAGAAACCCGAACACTCCTATAAGACTTGGGCAGCTGAGTTTCACAGTTTAAGCTGTCACTGTCATTTTGTCATTGATGTACAGAAGGAGCTGTATGCCAACAAAACAGTTCTTGATGCAATCATTTGGTTGACACACAATCATGAGGTTCATGAGAGGGCCCTTCAATATGAAAACCCCTCCCCCTCCGACATTCTGACTATAGCACAATAATTTGAGGTTTTGAGGGCTGCAGGTACTCAAACTGAATCATGGTGGGAGGCTGCAGAAGTTCAATCCACTTCCCGCTGCTGTTTGTTGGACGGTTCACGGGGACAATACGGTGGCAGTGGTCTGTGCATGAGCAAAAATTCATGATGGATGGCCCAACTCCCTGCAGCAGCAGCAAAATTCCAGTGGCTTATTTCAGATGCTCACATGGATGTCAACTGTGTATTAATAATCTCCACTGCACCCAGTAAGCTTTATATTGATGTCAAGGTTTATCAAAAGGTTTTGCACATGTAAGTCAACACTGTCGCTGCTGTGTCATTACTCATTGTACATGGACTTGGGTTCTTCCCTTCTAGCACCACTGTCATGTACATTAATCATCTGCAATAAGCAATGCTTTCCACCATTAGATAGTTTCTTGGCCCCAGGCACATAAAAATCTGTGGTTCATCCACCGACTTTTCTGGCAGTGAACAATGGTTGCACCGAAAATTTGTTTGGTTTGGACATCTTTAACCTTTTCAGGTTTCCTATTTCTGATGAAGTTAACTTCATGTCTAATCAAGTTCATTACACACAACCTGACTCTTTAAGCTCTGAATTTTCTGCCATTTTTTATGAGTTTGAGTTGTACCAATAATTTCAAAGGCCACATCATCATGAAACATTTGGTCAGACCCCATTTCTTTCAGGCTCACCCGGTGCCAATGATGCTCCGTGACCAAGTCGAGCTGGAGCTTGACCACCTCATGGCCCCCTGGATCACCCAACCAATTACATCTAGTGAATGGGTTACCCCCCTTAGTCATTGTCAAGAAGCCATTAGGATGGTTATACCCCCTTGCCTCACCATGTCAAACTCTTTGCTAAGCTTGTTGGTGGTCAGTATTTTTCCAATATCAACCTCTCTGATGCATATTTTCAGCTTCCCGTTGATGCTAACTCTCAACAGCTCTTGGTTGAAATACCCCTTTTGGCTAGAATCAATATTTTTGGTTACCATTTTGCATGACCAGTGCCCCAGTGAGTTTCAATGGTTTCTCAAACAACTCACGAGGTCTGTGCCTGGCTGTGCCAACTATCTTGATGATATTGTAGTCTCTGGCTCCTCCACTGCTGAACATCTCAACAACTTATGAATGCTCCTTTCAGTGTTACAGGCCACATGGTTAAAATGCAATTTCGAAAAGCGCTGCTTCTTGCAGCCTTCTATTGTTTATCTTGGGTTTGAGATCTCTAGTGCTGGTATCAAGCTCCTTTGTCAGAATGTATCTGCCATCGTGCCTCTTCCACATCCTGATTTAAGGTAAGATTGCTTATTATCATCAGTTTTTTTTCCAGAGGTGGCATCAGTTGCACAACAGTTACATACCTTGCTGCATAAAGGCATGTCTTTGCACCGGTTGCTGGCATGTGAAATGGTATTTTCCAAACTGAAGTCCATGTTACAATCTGTACCTTGCCTCATAACCTTCCAACAGTGACTCATTGATATTACAGTCATAGGATGCTATGTTTTTGCATTTTGTGAAGTGCAAAATTTTACATTTTGAACTTTTAGAGCAATTTGCCAGTCTCTGCACCAAGTTGAAATCTTATCAAGATCTGGCTGAATATATATGTAGCTTCTCTCAGATAGTACTTCATTATAGATAACTGCATCACCAGCAAAAAGCCTGATTTTACTATTAATATTGTCGGCAAGGTCATTAATATATGACACAAACAACAAAGGTCCCAACACACTTCCCTTGGGCACACCCAAAGTTATTTCTAGATCTGATGATGACTCTCCATCCAGGATAACATTCTGTGTCCTCCCTACCAAAAAGTCTTCAATTCAGTCACAAATTTCAACTGTTACCCCATATAATCATACTTTTCACAATAAGCATCAGTGCAGAAATGAGTCAAGTGCTTTTGGAAAGCAATAAACGGTGCATCTACCATTAAAACACCCCATGGGGCCATTTTTCTGGGGGTGGTAGGCAATTTTCATGATACTAGTGTCAACTGAATTGGTTTCACACTATTGGAGATCATTACACATGATGTTACATGTACAAAATTATGCCTTTGATCAGAAGCATTAGCAGTCAGTACTGCCTTGGTGGCAGCATAGTGGATCAGTTACTTAGTGTGAAATACTATCAGTTTATTTCCATTTATTTGACTTGGTAAACCTACCTGAGAAGTCAGCTCCAATCTGGTAAAATCAAGGACATGGAAGAGGAATTGGTACCAGATGTTTTGGAGGTAGCTGATGCATATGCTTCCGTCACTGTCTTTCCCGACAGTGACTTACATTATGTCTGGCAGATAAGAAGAGACCTGGTCAATGATACCTATTTTTATTCTATGGAGAGTCCTTGGAAATCCCATATTACCTGATTTCAGAGTGTCATAAAAATAGTTCAGTATGGATGGATGCAAATTAGCTGTGATTCTGAGTGACAATTTCCACCCCATTGAGTCATAATTCCTTTTATACAATGTTCCAGTATTAACCTGAATTCTCCTTTGGCACCTTCTTCCTTCTCTAGAGTCCCTATTGTCTTCAGTAGTGGCAGGCATTGTATTTGTTTAACTGCAGCATTCTTAGTGCTGCAGTGACTGGGATATAATCAGTGCTATAATGTTCTTCAAATAGATTCCACTAAAGACAGCCAACATCATTGTACTTGTGTCTATTTTCATATATTACTGTTGTGTTGTATTCTTCAAGCTTCGGTGTCCATCTTACCAATCACCCAGCTGGATCCCTCATGCTTATAAGCCAGCATAAAAAATGGTGGTTAGTGATGACAATGGTGTATAAATAGTATTGTAACTTATGATTACTCAAAAAGCTGCAAGGCACTCATCCTCACTTTTCTCGAACTTGAAGAGTACGCCCTTTCAGTGCCTTCTTGCATTTGTATTAGACTTGAAACTATTATGAAACTACTAGCATCATTGTTATGTTCTGTATTGGCGCTCTCATCAAAAAGTGCCAGGACGGGTGAAGATTTCAGATCATCCTTAAGAATACATTAACAGCATTGTTTCTCCTCCAATAAACTTTGGCATCTCTCTGCAGCAGATCTTGTAATGGCTACGCCTTCCAACTGAAATCCTTTATGAAGTGCCTGTAGTAGGAATTCATTACAAGGAAGCCTTGCATGTCACTAATGTGTCACGAAGTTGGAAAACCTGTTGTTGCTCATACTTCTTCCGGGTCAGGACAAAGTAGCACTGCTGGTAGCTGAGTGGTCAGCGCAATAGAATGTCAATCCTAAGGGCCCGGGTTCGATTCCTGGCTGTGTTGGTGATTTTCTCCACTCAGGGACTGGGTGTTGTGTTGTCCTAATCATCATCATTTCATCCCCATCGACACACAAGTCACCAAAGTGGCATCAAATCAAAAGACTTGCGCCCAGCGAACGGTCTACCCGACGGGAGGCCCTAGTCACATGGCATTTATTTAGGACAAAGTAGACTTGTGTAAATTAGGTGCCCCAAGACTTTTTTCCTTGGCATTTGCATCACTGACACACATCATCACAGCTGTCAAATTGTTTAGATGCTTTTCAAATGTCTTCTAGAAAACAACAATATCATCTGGATAATAAAGATAGTTTGCTCAGTTATGATGTTAAATCAAGTTGACTACCAGGGCTGAACCATTTGACTAACCATAGAGGTCACAGGTGCTGTGAAAGCAGTTTTTTCTTAGTTAATCTCCTCTACTTCAGTGTTCCAGTATCCCATTTGCATACCAGTAGTGTAGAAGTATTTTTCTCCCTTCAGACAATTCAAGGTGTGAATGACATTCACCAGCTGCATCTTCTTCACTTCTTTCTAAAGTATCCAATGTTCAGCTGGAGTGCTGGTTGGTTGGTGAGATGATCATCAGTGTTGATACAATGCTTTACATTATGTCATCTCATCTGTATTGTCTCTACTCAAGACTTGAATGCATTTTAGTATTGATGCAGAGTGGCCAACACTTGCCATTGTAGTTTCATGTTCAAGCAAGGAATTATTGGTGTGTAGATAGTTCATTCCTTCATTGTGTGTTTGGTAATGGTAGAATGATTCTCCATTGATGGCTTTGAGCTGACCTTCCTGGGCTAGTTCTGCTGTTCTTGCACACATATCCTTAGGAATAAATTGTGACTGTTCATGATAGTTGGTGGCCCAAAACTCTAGTTGTCCTCTTGTGAGAGTTATGATTGTCACTGGCATACAAGTTTCTTTTATGAGACTGAATATCATTTTGTACTTGACCAGAGCTTCACAGTTACATTGTTGTTGTTGTTGTGGTCTTCAGTCCTGAGACTGGTTTGATGCAGCTCTCCATGCTACTCTATCCTGTGCAAGCTTCTTCATCTCCCAGTACCTACTGCAACCTACATCCTTCTGAATGTGCTTGGTGTATTCATCTCTTGGTCTCCCTCTATGATTTTTACCCTCCACGCTGCCCTCCAATATAAAATTGGTGATCCCTTGATGCCTCAGAACATGTACTACCAACCGATCCCTTTTTCTAGTCAAGTTGTGCCACAAACTTATCTTCTCACCAATCCTATTCAACACCTCCTCATTAGTTATGTGATCTACCCATCTAATCTTCAGCATTCTTCTGTAGAACCACATTTCGAAAGCTTCTATTCTCTTCTTGTCTAAACTATTTATCGTCCAAGTTTCACTTCCATACATGGCTACACTCCATACAAATACTTTCAGAAAAGACTTCCTGACACTTAAATCTATACTCGATGTTAACAAATTTCTCTTCTTCAGAAATGCTTTCCTTCCCATTGCCAGTCTACATTTTATATCCTCTCTACTTCGACCATCATCAGTTATTTTGCTCCCCAAATAGCAAAACTCCTTTACTACTTTAAGTGTCTCATTTCCTAATCTAATTCCCTCAGCATCACCTGACTTAATTCGACTACATTCCATTATCCTTGTTTTGCTTTTGTTGATGTCCATCTTATATCCTCCTTTCAAGACACTATCCATTCCATTCAACTGCTCTTCCAAGTCCTTTGCTGTCTCTGACAGAATTACATTGTCATCGGCGAACCTCAAAGTTTTTATTTCTTCTCCATGGATTTTAATACCTACACCAATTTTTTCTTTTGTTTCCTTCACTGCTTGCTCAATATACAGATTGAATAACATCGGGGAGAGGCTACAACCCTCTCTCACTCCCTTACCAACCACTGCTTCCCTTTCATGCTCCTCAACTCTTATAGCTGCCATCTAGTTTCTATACAAATTGTAAATAGCCTTTTGCTCACTAAATTTTACCCCTGCCACCTTCAGAATTTGAAAGAGAGTATTCCAGTCAACATTGTCAAAAGCTTTCTCTAAGTCTACAAATGCGAGAAACGTAGGTTTGCGTTTCCTTAATCGAGCTTCTAAGATAAGCTGTAGGCTCAGTATTGCCTCACGTGTTCCAATATATCTACGGAATCCAAACTGATCTTCCCCGAGGTCGGCTTCTACTAGTTTTTCCTTTCGTCTGTAAAGAATTCGTGTTAGCATTTTGCAGCCATGACTTATTAAACTGATAGTTCGGTAATTTTCACATCTGTCAACACCTGCTTTCTTTGGGATTGGAATTATTATATTCTTCTTGAAGTCTGAGGGTATTTCGCCTGTCTCATACATCTTGCTCACTAGATGGCAGAATTTTGTCAGGACTGGCTCTCCCAAGGCCGTCAGTAGTTCTAATGGAATGTTGCCTACTCCCAGGGCCTTTGTTTCAACTTAGGTCTTTCAGTGCTCTGTCAAACTCTTCACGCAATATCATATCTCCCATTTCATCTTCATCTACATCCTCTTCCATTTCCATAAGTTCATCGCCCTTGTATAGACCCTCTATATACTCCTTCCACCTTTCTGCTTTCCCCTCTTTGCTTAGAACTGGGTTTCCATCTGAGCTCTTGATATTCATACAAGTGGTTCTCTTTTCTCCAAAGGTCTCTTTAATTTTCCTATAGGCAGTACCTATCTTACCCCTAGTGAGATAAGCCTCTACATCCTTACATTTATCCTCTAGCCATCCCTGCTTAGCCATTTTGCATTTCCTGTTGATCTCATTTCTGAGACGTTTGTATTCCTTTTTGCCTGCTTCATTTACTGCATTTTTATATTTTCTCCTTTCATCAATTAAATTCAATATTTCTTCTGTTACCCAAGGATTTCTACTAGCCCTCGTCTTTTTACCTACTTGATCCTCGGCTGCCTTCACTACTTCATCCCTCAAAGCTACCCATTCTTCTTCTACTATATTTCTTTCCCCCATTCCTGCCATTTGTTCCCTAATGCTCTCCCTGAAACTCTCTACAAACTCTGGTTCTTTCAGTTTATCCAGGTCCCATCTCCTTAAATTCCTGCCTTTTTGCAGTTTCTTCAGTTTCAATCTACAGTTCATAACCAATAGATTGTGGTCAGAGTCCACATCTGCCCCTGGAAATGTCTTACAATTTAAAACCTGGTTCCTAAATCTCTGTCTTACCATTATATAATCTATCTGAAATCTGCCAGTATCTCCAGGCTTCTTCCATGTATACAACCTTCTTTTATGATTCTTGAACCAAGTGTTAGCAATGATTAAGTTGTGCTCTGTGCAGAAGTCTTCCAGGCGGCTTCCTCTTTCATTTCTTACCCCCAATCCATATTCACCTACTACGTTTCCTTCTCTCCCTTTTCCTACTACCGAATTCCAGTCACCCATGACTATTAAATTGTCGCCTCCCTTCACTATCTGAATAATTTCTTTTATTTCATCATACATTTCTTCAATTTCTTCGTCATCTGCAGAGCTAGTTGGTATATAAACTTGTACTACTGTAGTAGGTGTGGGCTTCGTGTCTATCTTGGCCACAATAATGCGTTCACTATGCTGTTTGTAGTAGCTTACCCGCATTCCTATTTTTTTATTCATTATTGAACCTACTCCTGCATTACCCCTATTTGACTTTGTATTTATAACCCTGTATTCACTTGACCAAAAGTCTTGTTCCTCGTGCCACTGAACTTCACTAATCCCCACTATATCTAACTTTAACCTATCCATTTCCCTTTTTAAATTTTCTAACCTACCTGTCCGATTAAGAGATCTGACATTCCACGCTCCGATCTGTAGAATGCCAGTTTTCTTTCTCCTGATAACAACATCCTCTTGAGTAGTCCCCGCCCGGAGATCCGAATGGGGGACTATTTTACCTCCGGAATATTTTACCCAAGAGGACGCCATCATCATTAACCATACAGTAAAGCTGCATGCCCTCGGGAAAAAATACGGCTGTAGTTTCCCCTTGCTTTCAACCGTTCGCAGTACCAGCACAGCATGGCCGCTTTGGTTAGTGTACAAGGCCAGATCAGTCAATCATCCAGACTGTTGCCCCTGCAACTACTGAAAAGGCTGCTGCCCCTCTTCAAGAACCACGCATTTGTCTGGCCTCTCAACAGATACCCCTCCGTTGTGGTTGCACCTACGGTACAGCTATCTGTATCGCTGAGGCACGCAAGCCTCCCCACCAACGGCAAGCTCCATGGTTAATGGGGGGAGGGGGGGAGTTACATTACCGTATTTACTCGAATCTAAGCTGCAGTTTTTTTCCGGTTTTTGTAATCCAAAAAACCGCCTGCAGCTTAGAATCGAGTGCAAAGCAAGCGGAAGTTCTGAAAAATGTTGGTAGGTGCCGCCACAATGAACTGCCGTCTAATATATGTAGCGCTACACAGGCATGGTTTGTAGGCACAAAGATAAATACAGGCGCCAAAACCTCTTCGTCAGTAAATAAATTTAAAAAAAGAAGGTGGAAGACGAGCTTTTTTTTCTCCGCCTCGAGTTTTGACAACTGCATCTTCACACATAATCCAACGAAGTAAATACAACTCCGTATTGTTCATCTTCGAATGTAGCAGAATTTCAATGTACTACGAAAATCCGACTGGCAAGACCGTTTGGGATGTTTGTCAATATGGCCAACTCTACATTCCGAAATTTTTCCTACCTGTGACAAGAGATGGTTGCTAATAGGAACTTGTATTAATTGTGAATCACATGCAGTATTCTCTTCACCATAAGAATAATACGAATATAATCATTTTGCCATGTTTTCTTTCGTGTTTGCTGCTATCTCATTTAAATCCTGCCTGCCTATTTAAACTACGAAACTAGAGTGAGACAACAGCAAACGCGGAAGAATATACGTATCGTGTCATGTTTATATTCGTATTAAGTGATACAGTCAGAAGTGAAGCAAGGCAGCTGACTAGATTTTCAAATCTAAGATGACTCTAATTTCTGTGCAGAATTTGATGTACTAAAGAAGCAGCCACAAAGATTTTCAAACGGAGAAAAATTTTCGCCTAACTCTTGTTCAGAACATGTTCTATCATACGCAGTCTATTATTTGGTTCTTGTTGATCATTATCAAAGAAAGCAGCAGTGTAAGTAACAACAAATA